>NC_087347.1:71393668-71717627 GCF_030014295.1 Loxodonta africana
AGAATGGAGTGGCAGGTTTTGGAAATGCTTCCAGCAATGGATTGAAATTAGAAGAGCTTTCCTCTACATTGGAATGAATCAGAATTCCAGTAACCAAGGGTTTGCGCTTAGGTAAGGTGCGTTTTACATTTTATTAGTAACTTGACATGAGGCTGACACACAGGCACAGGAGTAGAGAAATGGGAAAATCTGCACTTTACCTCACCAAAAGGGCATGCAGAGCCTAAGCACTATGGCTTTGGAACCTCAATGTAAGCTGAAGCACTCCACCTTGCCAAGCTAACAACAGCAACAAAACTAAACCCCTTATCATGAAGTTGTTTCAGATTGGTGGTCACCCCATGTATTACAGGGTAGAACTGTTCCTTAGGATTTTCTTGGCTAAAATCTTTACAGAAGCAGATGGACAGAGCTTTCTTCTACAGTGCCACTGGGTGGGCTAGAACCACCAACCTTTGTGTTAGTAGTCGAGTGCAAACAGTTTGTGCCACTCAGGGACACACACTCCAAAAGTCAAATCAGTCAACGTCTTCACCCAAAAGCAAGTGAGAACACAAGGTCTCCCGTAACTACACCGACTGCCTTTCTCTGCCTTTGGTGGCCCCACTACTGGGAGCCATGGGCTGCCCGCTCGGCCTCACTTAGTAATGGTGTGTGAGCAGTCCTTCCAGATCACTCTGTTGCATTGCAGGAACTGTGGCAGAAATTCCAGAATAACAGAGAATAGCTTTGTTAGTCTGGTAATTAAGACAGGAGTGACATTCAAACACAGCCTGTATAGGACGTGGCAAATTACTGTACTCTTTGTGTGAAAAGCTGTTCCCGGTCTGCTTTGTCTACCCTCCTGGGATCTCATCATCTCCACTAAAAGTCAAAATGGGATTTTGTACCCTCGATTCCCTTATCTTTTTCCGTCCTAATATGTATCTGCTTTGTGGGAGCTATGTTTGTCAAAATGTGCCAATTTATGACATTTGGGGGAAAAATGAAACCTCAGCTTTCAATCCTCGATCCTTCAGGCAGCTTTACTGAGGGTCTCCTCATCTCCCTCTGCCCTCTCCTCTCTATTTCTGGGAGGTTATTTGCTAAACAGAACGTGTTCTTTTTCTCTCCTACAACATATGAGGCAGGCAAATGGCTACTCGGTCATCCCTTTTCCAAGTAGGTTATACATACAATTCTCTCGCAGCTAATAGCTGCTTTTATTGTCCATAATTTATCACTATCAGTGTTCTTTACATTTTATTTCCTCCTTATGTGTTTCATGAGCAATCTATGCTTAGTCTATTGTGGCCCTGGGTTTCATTAGCATAAACTGCATGGCACAGAATAAATACATATTCCGTATCGCAAGAGAGTCCACGTTCTTTGCAAAGAATGGGATGCTACTTTTCTTGGTATATTTTTTTCTCATTTCCTTATGGTCTTTTTCTTTTCCACTAAACCATTATGAAGAGAGTACCAAAGGTATCCTGGGTAATTAGCCATTACGGTACTGTCACAGAGGGTTCCACAGTCAATACAAAGATAATTTGGGCAATGGTGAATGACAGTGCTGTCCAGACTTTTGGGATAATCAAGGACACATCCAGCTGTACCAGACATCTGTCAGACCCATGAATCATTTCAACTGGTTCGACAATAGCCAGGCAGCCCCAGCGAAGGTAAACACTCCGGCAGGCAGCACACTATGCAGACAGCAATACTTGCTCTTGCATAAAACCTGCTTCTGCTGCAAGAGCAGAGCCCTGTGCAGAGAAGCAACATTTGTGATATTTTCATTTTGGCTAAAAGAAATAATAATAAAGCAAATGTAAAGAAATGGTCAGAGAAATAGAACGCATATTATAAGAACACTTGCTTTTCTGTTTTGTTTTTATTTTCCCCTAGCTAAAAATAAAATGTATGAGCAAGAAATAGTTTGGTCATGATTGGTTTCATGCAATTAACTCTATTCCCGAATCAGTCCAGGCTTTTTTATGCACCCAGATTCTATGCTGTTAAGGGTTATTATTATTGTTATTATTAATGAGTTAACATTGCTTTTATGGCTGTCACTTTCAAGGTTCTTCAGCAAGCGTGGCTGGCTGTTTGTGGGGCATAGCGGGTTGGTCGCTCCTTAGGACCGTGTTGGCTTCAAGGTCTTGGATGGTATGGAAAAGTCTCTGAAGTGGGAAGGACAGTGGCACAGCATTCCAAATTGAATCAGATGAAATGTAATTGCTTACAGTTTAGGAAAAAAAAAGACAAAGTCTGCCTGTTATAAGAATCATTGACATTCACACATGGCAGACAGAGCTCCGATTATAAACTGCAGTTGACCACCCAATTTACTTCAAAAAAAAAAAGAAAGAAAGAAAACCAAACCCACTGCCATGGACTCGATTTCAACACACAGCTACCCTATAGGACAAGGTAGGACCCACCCATAGGGTTTCCAAGGCTGTAAACTTTATGGAACCAGACTTCCACACCTTTCTCCCATGGCGGGTC
The DNA here is from genome assembly GCF_030014295.1 of Loxodonta africana. Taxonomy (NCBI): domain Eukaryota; kingdom Metazoa; phylum Chordata; class Mammalia; order Proboscidea; family Elephantidae; genus Loxodonta; species Loxodonta africana. Next base: position 71,396,162 of record NC_087347.1, read on the forward strand.
TGATGGGTTGGAACACTGACCTTTCAGTTAGCAGCCAAGCACTTAACCACTGCGCCACCAGGTTTTCGCAATTTACTTCAGTGAGGTGTAAATATGATTTAATTCTGGTTACGTTTGATGTGATATTTTCTAGTTTTTTTTTTTTTTTTTTAGTTTTCTTAGGCTACCCTAAACCTCCAAGACCTTTCCAGCTGAGACTAGGAGTAAGAAACTTGTCCATTTGCATCACTCCCTCCCACTCCAGTCCTTGTTTCACAAGAAGCTATTCTTATACATATCACTTTTATGAGTCACTTAACAGGCTATTCATTCGCACTTCCTTATAAATCCTTTAAATGTCAGACAAGTGAGTGCAGAGTGAGCTGAAATGGAGCAGCAGCTGTTGTCCTACCCGCAGCAGGACAGAGAGAACCAAGGGCCTCCTGCGATGCTATGAAGCTGGGATCCGAGGAACCCAGGTGATGTGGAAGTCAGGATCAAAAGTGTATTTGTTTTCAATCTTTCCTTAAAAGCACCTTTGTTGATGTATAGTTAAAATATGGTAAACTGCACGTATTTAAACTATATATTTTGATACATTTTGACACCTGTGAAACCATCACCACAATCAAGACAGTGAACATATCTATCACTCCCAAAATTTTCTTATACTCATTTGTAATCCATGCCTCTGACCCTTCTCTGTCCTCTCTCCCCAGACAACCACTGAAATGCTTGCTGATATTACAGATGAGTTTGCATTTTCTAGAGTTTTATATAAATGGACTCTTTTTCAGTATGTATTCTTTTTTTATCTGGCTTCCTTCACTCAGCATAATTCAGAGATTCATCTAAATGTTGTGCATGTATTAGCAACTCATTCCTTTACGTGATCAAGTAGTATTCTATTATATGTATATACCACAGTTATCCCATTCACTTATTAATGGACATTCACTTGTTGGTCATATAAATGGAATCATTTAATAAGTGGTGCTTTGTGACTGGCTTTCTTCACTTAGCATCTGTTTTCAAGCTTCATCCATGTTGTAGCATCTTTCTTAAATCTTTGGTAGAATTTACCATTGAAGCCACTGGGCCTGGAGTTTTATTTGTGGGAAGGCTTTTAACTACAAATTCCGTTTTTCAGTAAATATGGGGCTATTCAGGTTATCTATTTCTTCTTGAGTAAGCTTTAGTAGCTTGTGTCTTTCAGGGAATTTGTCTAATTTTTTATGATTCCATTTTATCTCTTTTGTGGGATTATTAGCAATAGTTCTTTGTTTTGTTATTTTAGTAGTTGCTTTAGGGTTTACAGTATACATTTTTAATTTACCATTGTCTGCCTTCAAATGCTTTTATATCCCTTCATGTATAATATAATATATAATACGCATATTATGTAAGAACCTTATAATTGTATGCTTCTGTTTCTTCTCTTCTAGTCTTTATGCTACTGTTGTAAATATGTTTTACTTATATGTATTAGTTTCCTTGGGCTGCTGTAAGAAAATACCATAAACTGGGTGGCTTATGAGAATAGAAATTTAATTGTCTCACAGTTCTGGAGACTGGGAGTCTGAGATCAAGATGCCAGTCATTGATTTCTTCTGAGGCTTTGAGGGAGAATCTGTTCCCTACCTCTCTCCTAGTTTTTTGGTAGCTTCTGTAGTTCCTCAGCTTGCGGCTACAGTGTCACATGGTATCCTTCCTCTGTCTCCCTGTCTCTATCCATCTTCTTTTATAAGGACAAAAATCATACAGGATTGGGACCCACCCAACTCTAGCGTGACTTCATGTTAACCTGATACCATTTTTAAAGACCCTATCTCCAAACAGGGTCACATTCATAGGCACAGGGGTTAGAACTTCAACATATGTTTTTGAGGGGGACACAATTTAATTCATAATAATATTAAAAAAAAATTATAAACCCCAAAATATATTGTATTATTTTAACTTAAGCAGTCAAATATCTTTTAAAGATCTTTAAATAATAAGTTTAAATTATCTTGTATATTTATCCATGTGGTTAGCATTTCTGACACTCTTGGTTCCTTGCATAGATCCATCTTTCCATTGGTATCATTTTCTTTCTGCTTAAAGGACTTCTTTTAACACTTCTTTTTTTTTTTTTTTTTTAAAGAGTCTGCTAATGCTGAACTCTTTCAGCTTTGCATATCTGAAAATGTCCTCATTTCACTTTCATTTTTGAAAGATTTTTCGTTGAGTTGACAGCTTTTTCTTTCAGTAGTTTTAAGATGTTCCTCCATTGTCTTATCACTTGTGCAGTTTCCTACAAGAAAACTTCCATCGTCCTTATACTTGTTTCTCTGCCCAAATAATCATATTTTTTTATTACTGTGCTATGAGGGGCTTAGAAGGCTCAAATGAAAAGGCCTGCTCTGTGAGGGCAGAGACCTGTCTGCTCTGCTCACTGCTATAGCCCCAGGGAATGGTCAAAGGGCTTATTCATCCCAGTGCTTCAGAGCAGTGAGTGAGATGAACAACTCTATTTCAGTGTGTGGAGACACGAGGAAAGATCACCCTAGTCCACATGGGAAAATCAAAAGGACTTGCAGAGAAGGTGACACTCAGACCCATTTTTTTGTATTTTATTGTGGCAAAATATAAGTAACCAAAAAAGGCCATTTTAAGTGTATAATTTCATGACATTTATTACATTCACCATGATATGCAACCATCATCACTATCCATTTCCAAAAATTTTTATCACTGTAAACAAAAGCTCAGTTACTTATTAAATAATAACTCCCCCTTCTGGTTCCCTTTCTTCAGCCCTGGTAACCACTAATAACTTTGGTCTCTATATATTTGCCTGTTCTAGATCTTTCAAATAAGTGGGATCATTCAATATTTGTCTTTTTATGTCTGACTTTTTTCACTTAGCATAATGTTTTCATGGTTCATCCATGTTGTAGCATGTATCAAAACCTCATTACTCTTTATAGCTGAAAAATATTGCTTTATTTGTATATACCACCTTTCATTTATCTATTCATCTGTTGATGACACTTGGGTTGTTTCCACCTTTTGGCTATTGTGAATAATGCTGCCGTGAACATTGGTGTACAAGTATCTGTTTAAGTTCATGCTTTCAGTCTTTTTGATACATACCTAGGGGTGTAATTGCAGTGCCACATGGTAATTCTATGTTTAATTGTTTGAGAAACTGCCCCACAGTGGCTGCACTATTTTACATTCTGTTATGAATTATGTCTTCCCAAAATATATGTTGTAATTCCTAATCTCTATGCCTGTGTTATAATCCCATTTGGGAATGGATTGTCTTTGTTATGTTAGTGAAGCAGGATTAGTGGAGGTTGTATTTTAAGTCAATCTCTATTGAGGAATAAAAGGGATTAAACAAGCAAGAAAAAGCAGAGATAGGAGAAAGATAGATGCCAAGACACATAAATTTCACTCAGGAGCAGAAGCTCAAAAGAGACAAGGACCTTTTCTTCAGAGCCAACAGAGAAAGAAAGCCTTCTCCTAGAGTCAGCACCCTGAATTCAGACTTCTAGACCCCTAAACTGTGAGAAAATAAATTTCTGCCTGTTAAAGCCACTCATTTTTGGTATTTCTGTTATAGCAGCACTACTAAGACAGAATTTGGTACCAGGAGTGAGGTGCTGCTCTAACAAATACCTACAACATGGAAGTGGTTTTGGAATTGGGTAATGAGGGGAGGCTGGAAGAGTTTTAAGGTGCCTAACAGTAAAAGCCTAGATTGCCTTGGAGAGGCTGTTGGTAGAATTACGAACTTCAAAGGCAATCCTGGTGAGGGCTCAGAAAGAAGTGAGGAGACCTGTAGAGAAGGCCTCCATTGCCTTAGAGAATACATACGGTGCCAGTAACCGAACGTTGCTAGAACTGTGGAGGTGAGGCTTTCAAAGAAAATGATGAACGTGTGATTGAACAACTGAGGAAGGTGATGCTTTTTATGCAATGGCAAAGAACTTATCTGAGTTATGTTACAGTGTTTGGTGGAAGGTAGAGCCTGTAAGTGATTAACTTGGATATCTGAATGAGGAGATTTCTAAGAAGATCCTAAAGGGGCCACATGGTTTCTCCTTGCCACTTACAGAATAATGTGAGAGGAAAGAGATGTACTTCAAATGAACTGTGCAAAATGAAAAGAGAATTTAAAGGTTTGGAAAATTCTGTTGTACAAACTAAAGACACGAGTCCTAGAATTTTCACCATAATCTTTTGTTAAAGAGATGAAGCGTATGACTGATGGATCTAACCAACTACCACAGCAGAAGACCCATAAGCTTATACTGAAGGGGTCAGAGAAAAAACAAAAGAACACTGTCTGCCTCTTAGAATTCTACAGACAGGAAACAGGCCAAAGGAGCTATATCTTTTGTACTCCAAGAAAAGAAAGGACCATACCTGGAGCGGTTTGGTGAGCAGCAGACCTGTTGGAAGCAGGACCTTCTCAGTTTCAAAGGATGGGGCCACAGTCTCCTAGGTTTCAAAGAGTTGGGCTTTTGCCAACTCAGTTCCAGAGTATGGGGCCGCTCTTAAGGTGTGCCAGGGGATGGGACTTCCACCCAAAGCTGAAGGGGCAAGCCTGCCATGCCCAAGAGGCAGAAGAAAGGCCTGCTGGGGCAAAGGGAGTAGGCTTGCCAATCAAACAGACTAGGAGAATGGGATTGCCTAAAGCCAAGGGAGTAGAGTTGCCTTCCCAGAGGGCCTAGAAAGTGGAGCCAGGGTTGAGGAGCCTCCACCCAGAATCCAGAGGGTGTGGCCAACACACAGAATCTGGAGCTTGGGGCCGTTGCCTAGACAATCACAGAAAAGAAAGGATTATTTTCAAAACTAATGTAATTTGTTTTGCTGAGTTTGGAAATTGCTTGGTGCCTCTTATCCCTTCTTTCTCCTGTTTGTAATGGAAATGTCTACCTTGTGCCTGTTCTACCACGGTGTTTTGGAAACAGATAACTTGTAGTCTAGGTTTCATACGTTCACAGATGAAGAGGAATTTTGTCCCAGGATGGAATACACCTAAAGCCTCACTTGTATTTGATTTAGATGATTCAGAAGATAAGGTTTCGAACTTGGGGTTTGTTTGAGATTTTTGGGATGATGTGATGGAGTGAATGTGTTTTGCATATGGCAAGGACATAATTTTGGGGGGCCAAAGGGTAGAATTTATGGATTGAATTTCGTCTTCCAAAAATATGTGTTGTGAATACTAATCGCTATGCCTGTCGTTATAATCCTATTTGTGAATGAGTTGTCTTTGTTAAATTAATGAGGCAGAATTAGTGTAGAGTATATCTTAAATCAATCTCTATTGAGATATAAAAGAAATTAAGCCAGCATGAAAAGGCAGAGATGGTATCTCATCATGATTTTGGCTTGCATTTTCCTAGTGACTAATGAGGGAGCCCTGGTAGTACAATGGTTAAGCACTCATAGCTAACTGAAATGTTGATGGTTTGAACCCACCCAGCAGCTCTGTGAGGGAAAGATCTGGCAATCTGCTCCCATAAAGATTACAGCCTAGAAAATCCTCTGAGGCAGTTCTACCCTGTCACCTGGAGTCACTATAAGTCGGAAATTGACTCATGGCACCCAACAACAACAAGAATGACGAATGAGGTTGAACATCTTTTCATATACTTAATGGACATTTGTATATCTTCTTTGGAATGCTATTCAAGTCATCCTTTTCTCATTTTTTAAATGGGTTGTCTGTCTTTTCACTGTTGAGATTATGAGCTTTTTTTAATTAACATATTATAAATATTCAACCCCTATCAGATATATATATATATATAAATATAATAAGGGTTGAATATCTATAATATGTTTTTAAAAAAAAACTCCTATAAACTCAGCAGCAAAAAGACAGACAACCCATTTAAAAAACAAGAAAAGAACTTGAATAAGATATATGGTTACCAAATATTTTCTCTCATTCTGTAGGTTGTCCCTTCACTTGGTAAAGTCCTGTAAGACACGAAAAATTTTAATTTTGATGAAGTACAAATTTATTCTTTTGTTGCTTGTGCTTTTGCTGCTATATCTAAGAATCTACTGTTAAAAACAAGGTCTTGAAGCTTTATCTCTGTGTTTTCTTCTAAGAGCTTTATGGTTTTAGTTCTTATATTTACGTCATTGATCCATTTTGAGTTCATTTTTGGCATAAGGTGTGAGGTATCAGATTCTCTCTCTCTTTTTCGTAAGACCCCCTATTTTTATTTTGTTAACTTCCTCAGAAGTGGCCATTTGACTCTTTTTTTTTTTTTAAATAATATTTGATTGAATTTTTGGTGAAAGTTTACAGCAAGATAGGTTCCCCTTTGACAATTTCTGCACAAATTGTTCAGTGACATTTAGTTACATGTATCACAATGTGTCAACATTCTCTTTAATTGTATTCTGTTTGTTCCTTTTCTTGTACTCTAGTTTCCCTGCCCCCTTACCTTCTCATCTTTGCTTTTGAGTAATTTTTGAGTAATTTTTAACTTTTTGGCTTCATACAGATGGTTTTTAAGTAGAGCACCAATCTTACAGGTAATATCCTTTATTTTTTGTGTCACTCTGCTATTTCACTAAAAAGCAAGTTCAGGGGATAGGCTCGGTTCTAGGTTTAAAGAATATCTCAGGGTCATAGTCTCAGAGAGTTCTCTGATCTCTAATATTCCAGATTGTCTGGTTTTATTTTTATTTATTTATTTTGGCTTGGTTTTAAGAATTTGAGTTCTGCTGCATATTTTTCTCCCATTCTATCTGTAACCAACTATTGTAACCCCAGTCAGAACAGTCAGTGATGGTAGCCAGGAATCGCCTAGTTTTTCTTGTCTCATTGTGGCTCGTGTAGACTTGTTTCTTCTCTGAGCTTTTGGTTACCTTCTTACTGTTTTGCTCCTGGTGAATAGATACTAGTAGCTGCATCTTAGATGAGTTGCTCACAAGCTTTTAAAACCCCAGATGCTACTCATTTCACCAGGAGACAGATCATGATTTTTTGTGAACTATGTTATGCCAGTTGACTGAATTGTCCCAAAAGACATTGGGTCAGGCCCACTCTTGAAAGAGAAATAAGAGTCTGCCAGGGAGACAAGGTGGGAAAGGCATCCCAGGGAAATGGACTAACATGAACAAAGGCCTGGAGACACAAATAAGCATGATATGCTCGGGAAATGAAAATTCATTTGTAATATTAGGTGTATGAGTGACAAAAAGTGGGAGATGGAAGGAGGGAAAGTGGTAAGACAAGAGACAAAATGGGTAGTGAGAGGCCAGGTCATAAAAGATCTTGTATATCATGCTTAGGTTTTCAATATATTTTTTTAAAGGAAACACCATTTGTTAGGGAGGAGATTATGATTTGGGAGACAGACCAGATAAAAGATTAAATCAAAATATGAAAGAAATACAGTGGAATAGAACCCCAAAACGTGAGAGTAGTATAGAGAACTAAAACCTCCCAATGTCAGGGAAGTACAGAGCACTAGAACCTCACAGAGTAAGAAAAGGGAAAGCTAATGGCCTAGGAAGTCAGGAAGCAGGGCCAGGACTAGGGTGATGCAAGTGAGGCACCTAGGGTGCTAATTTAAGAGGCAATTACTCCCAAGGCCATGTAAGTGCAGTGTTAGCACTTTTATGGCCCTGAGTGTGACTGTATCATTAAATTTTGCACTCTGAGCACCTTGCTTGCCTCACCTGAGTTCCCACCTAGACAGGAAGTTTTCTCATCTCATGTATGTAGTCATCTCATGCAGGGCCTCAGTAACATAGAAGCCCAAACAGAAAACGGACAAAGACTGGGAATTGATAGGCAATATATAGACATGGAGATTACATCTAGAAAACACTATTTGTACAAGGAGAATTTCAAGTAAACTTGTCCTCACTACCTGGGGCTTTAACCATAAGCAAAAGGCTTTCAGATATAATAGTTCTCTACTGTGATTATTAAGGTTGTGTGTGAACTTGACGGGGCCATGATTCTCAGTGGTTTGGCAGTTATGATATTAGTTTGGCAGTCGTATGAGATGTAATCACTTCCATGATGAGATTTGATATAATGTGACCACCTCCATGATGGGATCTACTGTGAGTAGCCAATCAGTTGAAAGGAAGTTTCCTTGGAAGTGCAGGCTACATCTAATGTAAGTGGATTCTGGCAAGGCTTGTGGGCTTCTGCTTGCTCTGGATCCTGCATTTGGCTCCTGTTCATCTGACCTCTGGTTCCTGGGACTTGAGCTAGTAGCTTACCTGTGAGCAAGAGGCCCGGCTGTCTGACCTGCCTATCTTGGGTTCAAAAGCCCTTGCAGCTACATGAATCAGGAGAAGCCTCCAACCTGACCTACGGATTTGGGATGTTCCAGCCTCTACAACCACATGAGCCATTTCCTTGATATAAATCTCTTTATATAGATATTTATATATTTCAACTGTTTTGCTTCTCTAGAGAACCCAGCCTAAGACATCTACAAAGAAGATAGGAAACTTAGGTTAAATCTCTTTGGAAGTAGATCTTCTACTACTGCTTCATAAACAGACAAGATTTTACCTGCAGTACTTAAAACGAGGCCTAGGCAAAGGTGGCCAGACTGGCTCCCAGGTGCCTCTGATCCTTATCTCACTCCCAGGAGACAAACTCCTGGATTAGGTGAGTCTCATTCAGGAAAAGACCTGTGCTCTAAAGCCTTACATTGGCAGCATCTGGGAGCTTACTAGAAACAAACCTGCTATCTAACAAGATCCTTATATGAGTAATACGTACATGCAAGTTTGAAAAGCATGGCTTGAGATGACTTCCTCAGGGTTAGTTCCAAAGAATCTTACTATACAGAATATATTAAAAATGGTATTTGGAAGGTATAGTGAGTTGAATGGTGGCCCCCAATATGATATGACCATGCCCTAATCCCCAAAATCTGTGAACGTTACCTGATTTGGATAAAGGATGTTTGCAGATATAATTAAGATCACCCTGGATTATGTGGGTAGACCGTAAGTCCTATGATTTTATAAGAGTGAGACAGAAGGAAATTTGACACAGAAAGGAAGAGAAAGCCAGGTGGAGATGGAGGCAGAGACTGGCATGAGAAGCCACAAGACCAGGAAGGCTGACAGCCACCAGAAGCTGGAAGAGGCAAGGAATGGAATCTCCCCTAAAGCCTTCAGAGGAGTGCAGTCCTGCCAACACTTTGATTTCAAGCTGCTGGCCTCCAGAACTGTGAGAGACTAAATTTTTGTTGTTTTAAGCTACCATGGTTGTGGTAATTTGTTCTGGCAGCTCCAGGAAACTAATGCAGAACTATCTCATTAATGTATTCATTAAGTCAGTCAGTAAGTCAGCAGCATTTATTAATCATTTTCCATGTGCCTGACACCAATAGAGCTGAGGAGACTTGCCCATGGTCACACCCAGTGAGTAAATGGCAGAACCATGGGCCAGATCATTTTCATTTCAAATCCACTGTCTTTCTACTATACAACCCTGCGGCATCAAAAACTAGGCCCACAGTTATCTAGTGAGACGCAAGTACACTTTTTGCAAAACCAAAAACTTCACAGTTGCACAGTACTCACACTACCTCAGCCCACAATTCCTGTTTTTTAATACATTCTTGAAGATGAACATATTCATCCTCTTGGTATACAAATCCCTGTTACACCTTCTCCAAGTTCAGAATCCTAGTGCCTTCTGCTGTCTAATACGCTGTCTTCATATCAGAATAGGAAAAGAGCTGATGTGTTTCACTGCCTGAAATTCAAGTCACTGTAATATTTTACTTCTACCAGACCATTTGCATTTTATCAGTTTTGTAGCTAAGTAGAGAATGAAATTTTTACTGCTTGACATGGAGCAGCAAGGCAGTCTGATAAATCAAGGGGGGCAGGGGTAAAAATGTGGTCATGATGATGGGGCCAGGAGGAATTATAGCCTATCTTCCTTATTCATTCTTCATTCATTACTTTGACATGCTTATATTGAACACTTTCTGTAGTTGGAGACCCTGGGTGGTGCAAATAGTTAATGTACTAGGCTGCTAACCAAAAGGTTGGAGGTCAAAGACCACCCAGCAGCCCCTTGGGAGAAAGGCCTGGCAATCTACTTCCAAAAAGTCAGCCATTGAAAACCTTAAGAAGCACAGCTCTGTTCTGACAGACATTGGGTTGCCATGAGTCAAAATCAACTTGATGGCAACTGGTTGGTTGGTTCTGTATGTTAGGTACTGTTCTAGGTCTTGGGGGTGGAGTACTAACCAAGGAAGCCCCAGACCCTACTCACACAGTGCTCAGAAGTCAGATGTCCAGTGGGGTAAAATGACAGGTAAACCAGTGGTCCTGCTTCTGAGCATGTACTGCAGTAGGCTTAGTCATAGGAAGGTATGTTGTTATTGTTGTTGTTAGGTGCCATTGAGTTGGTTCTGACTCATAGTGACCCTATGTACCACAGAACAAAGCACTGCCTGGTCCTGCACCATGCTCACAGTTGTTGTTATGCTTGAGCCCATTTTTGAAGCCACTATGTCAATCCATCTCGTTGAGGGTCTTCCTCTTTTTTGCTAACCCTCTGCTCTACAAAACATGATGTCCTTCTCCAGGGACTAATCCCTCCTAATAACATGTCCCAAGTATGTGAGACTCAGTCTCGCCATCCTTGCTTCCAAGGAACGTTCTTGTTGTACTTCCTCCAAGACAGATTTGTTTGTCCTTTTGGCAGTCCATGGTATATTCAATATTCTTCGCCAACACCACAATTCAAAGGTTTCAATTCTTCTTGGGTCTTCCTTATTCATTGTCCAGCTTTCACATGCATACGATGTGATTGAAAACACCATGGCTTGGGTTAGGTGCACCTTAGTCTTCAAGGAAGGTGTGATCTTGATCATATGCTACCTCCTGAAATGGTTGAATGTCGACCAATTCTTTTTGGCACAGTGACTGTGTCTATTCCTCCCATCTTCTTTTGATGCTTCCATAATTTTTCAGTATTTAGCCCATAGAATCCTTCACTAAAGCAACTCGAGGCTTGAATTTTTTCTTCAGTTCTTCCAGCTTGAGAAATGCCGAGTACATTCTTCCCTTTTGGTTTTCTATCTCCAGCTCTTTGCACATGTCATTATAATACTTTATTCTGTGTTCTCGAGCTGCCCTTTGAAATCTTCTATTCAGTTCTTTTACTTCATTTCTTTTGTTTGCTTTAGCTACTCTACACTCAAGAGCGAGTTTCAGAGTCTCTTCTGACATCCATTTGATCTTTTCTGTCTTTTAATGACCTCTTGCTTTCTTCATGTTTGATGTCCTTGATGTCATTCCACAACTTGTCTGGTCTTCAGTCATTAGTGTTCAATGCATCAAGTCTATTCTTGAGATAGTCTCTAAATTCAGGTGGGATGTACTCAAGATTGTAGTTTGGCTCTCAGGGACTTGTTCTAAATTTCTTCAGCTTCAACTTGAACTTGCATATGAGCAATTGGTGGTCTGTTCCACAGTCAGCCCCAGTCTTGTTCTGACTGATGATATCGAGCTTTGCCATCGTCTCTTTCCACAGGTGTAGCTGATTTGATTCCTGTATATTTTGTCTGGTGAGGTCCATGCGTACAGTCGCCGTTTATGTTGTTGAAAAAAGGTATTTGCGACGAATAAATCTTTGGTCTTGCAAAAATCTATCATGCGATCTCTGGCATCGTTTCTGCCAACAAGGCCATGTTTTCCAAATACCAATCCTTTTTCTTCGTTTCCAAGTTTCACATTCCAATCATCGGTAATCATCAATGTATCCTGTTTCCATGTTTGATCAATTTCAGACTGCAGAAGTTGGTAAAAAATCTCCAATTTCTTCATCTTTGGCCTTAGTGGTTGGTGCATAAATTTGAATAATTGTGCTCATGAAGAATCTGTACATAGATCAAGAGACAGCCATTCAAAGAGAACAAGAGGTAGTTTAAAGTCAGGAAAGGTATGCGTAGGGTTGTATCCTCTCACCATACTTATTTGATCTGTACGCTGAGCAAATAATCTGAGAAACTGGACTATATGGAGAAGAACAGGGCATCAGGATTAGATGAAGACCCATTAACAATCTGAGTTATGCAGATGACACAACATTGCTTACTAAAAGTGAAGAGGACTTGAAGCACTTATTGATGAAGATCAAAGACTACAGCCTTCAGTATGGATTACGGCTTAACATAAAAGAAACAAAAATCCTCACAACTGGACCAATAAGCAACATTATGATAAACAGAGAAAAGATTGAAACTGTCAAGGATTTCATTTTCCTTGGATCCACAATCAACACCCATGGAAGCAGCAGCCAAGAGGTCAAACGATGAATTGCAATGGCCAAATGTGATGCAAAAGAGCTCTTTAAACTGTTAGAAAGCAAAGATGCCACTTTTAGGATTAAGGAGCTCCTAGCCCAAGCCATATTTTCAATTGCCTCATATGCGTGCAAAAGCTGGGCAATGAATAAGGAAGACAGAAGAAGAACTGATGCCTTTGAATTATGGTGCTGGCGAACAGAATGAACAAATCTGTCTTAGAAGAAGTGGCACCAGAATGCTCCTTAGAAGGGAGGATGATAAGGCTTCATCTCACATACTTTGGACACTTTATCAGGAGGGACTAGTCCCTGGAGAAGGACATCATGCTTGATAAAGTAGAGGGTCAGTGAAAAAGAGGAAGACCCTTGATGAGATGGATTGACACAATGGCTGCAACCATGGGCTCAAGCATAACAAAAATTGTGAGGATGGCAAACGACTGGGCAGTGTTTCTTTCTGTTGTACATAGGGTAGCTATGAGCTGGAAGTGACTCGACAGAACATAACAACAACAACAAATCCGTATTAAAGAGATTATCCAAAGTCCCCCTTTGGATAATCTACATCACGTCTAGAGTAATTGACTTGAATTACTCATTTTGGGCAATATCAACTGCTAATCATAGATTCTGGTGCTAGGCTATTTTAATACACACCAAGGAGTAGGTTAAAGGCAGTACTTGGAGTCTTGGGCAATGGTTGGGGCTAATTGAATAAGGAAGACAAACCATCAGGAAAGAAGAAGTTGCTGGAAGTGCAAATTAGAAGTCCGCAGTGTCTCAGGCTGGGACAAATTAGCAGAGTGGTAAAGAATAGAGACCCTAAGAAAGGAGAAAACCTGAGCTCAAAGCCCAGAGAAGCTACCTGACTAGTTCTTTTTAATCTTGGGTCAATTATTTAACTTCTCTAAGCTTCAGTTTCCTCATCTAATTAGTGGGTATGATAATAGTCTCTCCCCCAGGATTCCTGAGAAGATTCAATGAGGTATTTTACACGGTGCCTTGCTCATAGTAAGCACTCAGTAAATGGTACCTAAAAACACAGCAGCAGATAAAGATGAGCACAGAAGATGCAGTTCCCTAGTGAGACAGGTCAGGCTGGAAGCAGGAGAATGAGAGCCGGCTAGCTAGAATAAGTTATTGGGTGGACATTGGATTAACGCCCACCCCAGTATAGCACCTGAGTTCAGGTTTCTCAACCCTGGCTGCCCTTTGGTTCAGAAGCCGAGGTTTTCAGGATTTTTTTGTTTGTTTTTGTTTTTTAATACTTATGCTTACACCTTACCCCCCGGCCCCCTCCCCCCAGTTTCATTAGTCTGGTGTGGGGCTGGAATGTCAAAATACTTTCTTTTTAAAAATGTTTTAACTATTGAAGTGTTTCTAACATGCAGCCAGTGCTAAGAATCACCTGTTTAGGTGACATAGGTCTACGAGTTATCAAATGCCCTAGATTCTGACTCATAGTGGTGACCCCATGTGGGTCAAAGTAGAGCTGTGCTCCAAAGGGTTTTCAATGGCTAATTTTTTGGAAATAGATGGTCAGACTTTCTTCTGAGGTGCCTCTTGGTGGACTTGAACCACCAACCTTTTGGTTAGCAACTGAGCATGTTAACCTTTTGTTCCACTATCCTGTGCAGGTCTAGATGTCTTTAATTCTGTGCCAGGGCCCGAAACGGCTTAGGAGAAAAATAAAGAAATCTAAAATGACTCCCAGGTTCTTGGCCTCATAACTGGAAGGACGGAGTTGCCATTTTCTGAAATGGGAAAGACTGAGGAAGCATGGAACAGCTACTCTGGACCAGGCAGTACGCTGAACATTGGAAATGCAGAGTTGGATGAGGCCACTCCTGCCCTTCAGAAGCTCACAGTCAGGTGGGAACAATAGATGCATGAACAGATGATGACAGTGCAGAGCAGTAAGGGCTGGAAGCCTCACATGCTCAGAAACAGAAGAGATGAACTCTGCTTGGGAGGACTTTGCCAAAAAAGCAGTGAGAACATAGAAAGAAAGAGTGGATTAGGGGCCATAATCAGGCAAGAGATGATGGGGCCTAAAGTAAGACAGGAGTCAAGGTCGGCTGGGTGAATGGTGGTGCCCTGTGAATGGAAAAACTCAACTTTGCCTCAGGGAGCTCTGCCTATTAGACCATGGTTTGGTGACAGCTTTTCCTTCTTTGCAGAACCTCTCCTCAAGCACCTTTGCTTTGCCCTTGGCCTCTGAGCTATGTAGACAATCTGCCTCTCCTGGAAGCGCACAATCATTCCGCCCTTCACTTCGGTGGCCTTAAAAACTTTGGAGTCCCTGTTTCTGACAAGCAGAATGAGAAAATGGAATTTGATGGACCTTTCACCTTTTTAACTGCCTCCGTCTCCTCCGCCCTTTAAGCTTCTCCCTATATGCAGTTTCTGCCACTTGGCTTTCCAAACTGCATCAGCCCAAATACTAGTTTACCAAGTCCTTTTCTTGTCTTCCACTTTGGCTAGCTTGACTGACAGACTGATTTTCCCACATGTATGAAAGTCACATAGTATCAGTAAATTGGAATGTGCATAATCTTTGGGAAAGAGTCTTTACATTGCTCTAGGATATCAGGGCAGTAGTGTATCTTCATTATGTGGTTCAGACCCTGTTGCAGGGCATCAGATCTGACGAGTAATTCATTTTAGTTTTGCTTTTTGGTTTCCCTGAGACTTTGTGAAGTCTGCAATTTGCCTTGAACTCCAGCTCCAGAGTTCTCCAGGACCTCGCAGTGATTATCACGTTATGAGTAGGCAGGAAAGAGCATAGCAGCGCACCCCAAGTAAAACAGTATAAAGTTTGGTTATGCTGGTTTCTGGTATATAAATATGTATATATATATAAAACCCATTGCCTGTGAGTTGGTTCCAACTCATGGCCACCCCATGCGTGTCAGGGTAGAACTGCTCCGTAGGGTTTTCGTAGCTGTATTCTTTATGGAAGCAGATCACCAGACCTTTCTCCCACGGCATCGCTGAGTGGCAAACCACCAACCTTTAGGTTTGCAGTCGAGCTCAAACTGCTCGTGCCACCCATACACCAGAAATAAATACACACACACATACATACCTTATCCTTATGAGAAAGTATTAGCTATACTTCTGAGCCTTGCCCCCATCTACAGCCCTGAATTATCCTCTTTGGCAAAGTTCAAATCCTCTCAATGGAGTAAATTTCCATGTGCAAGCATTTAACCCAGTTTAAATCAAGTCCAAAGACTTAACTATCCAGTATTGCCTTTTCATAATCTGCTTTAATTGTTATTGATTTGCATGTTTGGAAAGTGCCTGGAGATGATAAAGGCCTCCTGTCTGATTTGCTGCCGACCATTGGCTGGTTGGTCCCTAGCTCATCCTTGGCTCTTCAGTTGGTGTCTCTTTAGCACTTCTACAGATGGTTCCACCTCCTGCCCCGCAGAGGGCCCCACTCCTGGAACAAATTGAATTATCAATAAAAAACAAACTGGTAAATAATAGGCAATTAAATAAAATCAATTATGCAAAAGCAGATTTAATATGGAAAGGCAATTGGAGCTTTATTCTGCAGAGAAGGGAAATACATATTTATATAATATATATTGGCTGGATTTTAGACATTTATGGGTTTTTTTTTAACATTTTCTCTAAATCATAAATGTTTAAACACAATTTCATGTATATATATATATATATATATATTTGGTTATATATTAGAATCAAACCAGGACATTCCAGGAAAAATGTTCACCCAAGACTTAACCAAGGAGCTACACAATGTCCTTTCTACATTGCTCTGTTGCAAGTCCTATTTCTTCCTTGTTGGCTGAATTTGGTGCTTTCAAGTTTTCAGTAGGGGCCTGAGAATTCTTAGTTCTGTTTCAGAAAAGCCAACTGGAGTCTTACTGTCAGGAGAAGACTGGCATTTTGATAATATCAATTTTTTGTCAGTTGCCATTGAATCAGCTGGAGAGCCATGGAGAACCTGTATGTGTCAGTGTAGAACTGTGCCCCACAGGGTTTTCAATGGCTGTTTTTTTTCAAAAGTAGATCACCAGCCCTTTCTTTCAAGGTGTTTCTGGGTGGACATGAACCCCCAACCTTTCAGTTAGCAGTGAGTATGTTACCTATTTACACCACTCAAGGATGATACCAAAAAAAACAAGGAAACCCTGGTGGCGTAGTGGTTAAGTACTACAGCTGCTAATCAATAGGTCTGCAGTTCAAATCCACCAGGCGCTCCTTGGAAACTCTGTGGGACAGTTCTACTCTGTCCTATAGGGATGATAGGTAAGGTTACAATTTCACAGAAATTATCAATAACATTTCCTCATAAAATCACCATTTGTATTTGTCCATGTGAAGAAGACAAAGTTGAAAACTCTTTTAAACCACTTCTTAAAGGGTGAACAAAAGTGGTCTAGTGGAGATATTCCCCTCCAAAATAGAAAGACAGTGCTTTAGCCTTTTACATGAAATAGAAAAAAATCTGAACTTAGGCTTTGTAGATCACTATGGAGCTGTAAAAATAAAGACTGGGAGACTTAAAAGTATATGACAATAAAATCTCCCTTTTTTTTTTTTTTTTTGTTAATCCTTTAGAAAACATTGTGTATCTGTGTTCTAAAGCACTTCTGGTTTATTTAAATACAATTTAAAATGTAGCTTTGCATGGGACGGGGAGAGGGAGTATTACTTCTCTTAGAAATAAAGCAGCTGAGACTATGTGAGGCTGGTAAAATGAAATACTAAGCAAATTAACAAAAATTAACTTTCTACAGCATAAGCTTTAAGGTCAGCAGGAGATCAGTATGAGAGTAAGTACTCAGGGCTGGGTGCCAGGAAAGCCTTCTGTTTTGGAAGGAGTAGCCTTGGGGCCAGTGGATGTGCAGACACGTTAGAAACATGAGATAGCCCAGATACATCCAATTTGTCAAACTGCATGTGGCAAAGAGCTTAGTTGAAATCAAAGATGATTCGTTGAGGGAGGGGGTGAAAAATTGGAGAGGTGAATAAGAAGTGAGTCATTTAGGATTAAATTCAAAGTATCCCAATCAAACAAATACAATAAGCAAGCAATAAAAAACAAACAAGGAAATAAATGCATGCCTTCTCTCTTCTAAGCAATAAGAGGGAAGGTGGAACCCCCTGTGAAAGTTTTTGACACAAATATGAGCCCCTGAAGCACTGAGATCACCTCTGGTTCTGCCCCAGAAATGCTTTGATTCTAAAGGAAGTTCTGTTATGCGATCTTCACTTACGTGGGAGAGAAAACCTAGTTTAGATGTTTGTGTTTTTTTAACATTTTTTCTAAATCATAAGAAGTTTAGGTTAGGTTTTTACATGCAAACTTTGTTTCATTTATCAATACTTTGAACAAGTGAATATTTGAATTTCTAATGTTTTTACTTAATATTGAACAGTCACAGGGTTGTTTTTGTTTTTACTTATGGAAGTAAAAGCTTTTATACTATGCAATTCAAAGTGATGGAAAATTGCCGCGTTATGGTGACTTGGCTACATTGCCATGCCCTAGGGAAACAAACCTAATAGATAAAAAAAAAAAAAAAAACAGACAAACAAATGAAAGCAGCTTAAAGTAACTTCATCCACTATTTGTTGCTTTTGGCCCTAGGATCTGTCTGCTTTATTTTATTGGTTCCTAACTTTAGAACCAATATGAAGACCTAAACTGACCTTTTCTTATGTTCTTTCTTCTTTTATCTCTATTCTATCTCATGAATATGGAAGTCCCTTAGTTATCTAGTGTTGCTATAACAGAAATGCCACAAGTGGGTGCCTTTAACAAACAGGAATTTATTCTCTGAGAGTTTTGTCGTTGTTGTTAGGTGCCATCGAGTTGTTTCCAACTCCTAGCGACCCTACGTACAATGGAACAAAAGACTGCCAGGTCCAGCATCATCCTCACAATCATTGTTGTGCTAGAGCCCATTGTTGCAGCCACAGTGTCAATCCATCTTGTTGAGGGTCTTCCTGTTTTTCTCTGGCCCTCTGCTTTACCAGGCATGATGTCCTTCTCCTGGAACTGATCCCTCCTGATAACATGTTCAACATACGTTGCTTCTAAGGAGCATTCTGGTTGTACTTCTTTCAAGACAGATTTGTTCATTCTTTTGGCAGTCCATGATGTATTCAATATTCTTCACCAAAACCACAATTCAAAAGCATCATTTCTTCTTTGGTCTTCCCTATTTATTGTTCAGCTTTCAAATGCATATGAGGCATTGAAAACACCATGGCTTAGGTCAGGTGCACCTTAGACGTCAAGGTGACATCTTTACTTTTAAACACTTTAAAGAGGTCTTTTGCTGCAGATTTGCCCATTGAAATGCATCCTTTGATTGCTTGGCTGCTGCTTCCCTGGGTGTTGATTGTGGATCTAAGGAAAATGAAATCCTTGACAACTTCAATTTTTTCTTCCTTTATGATGATGTTGCTTATTGGTCCAGTTTTGAGGATTTTTGTTTTCTTTATGTTGAGATGTAATCCATACTGAAGGCTGTGGTCTTTGATCTTCATGAGTAAGTGCTTCAAGTCCTCTTCACTTTCAGCAAGCAAGGTTGTGTCATCTGCATATTGCAGGTTGTTAATGGGTCTTCCTACAGTCTGATGTCCCATTCTTCATATGGTCCAGCTTTTTGGATTATTTGCTCAGCGTACAGATTGAATAGGCAAGGTGAAAGGATACAACCTTGATACACACCTTTCCTGACTTTAAACCACGAAGTATCCCCTTGTTCTGTTCCAATAACTGCCCCTTGATCTATGTACAGATTTCTCATGAGCACAATGAAGTGTTCTGGAATTCCCGTTCTTTGTAATGCTATCCATAATTTGTTACGATCCATGCAGTCGAATGCTTTGCATAGTCAGTAAAACACAGGTAAAGATCTTTCTGGTTCTCTCAGCTTTCAGGCAGGATCCATTTGACATCAGCAATGATATCTCTGGTTCCGTGTCCTCTTCTGAATCTGGCTTGAATTTCTGGCAGTTCCCAGTCAATATACTGTTGCAGCCGCTTTTGAACGATCATCAATAAAATTTTATTTGCATGTGATATTAATGATATTGTTTGACAATTTCTGAAAATTCCCCTTTTTGGGGAGTAGGCGTAAATATGAATCTCTTTCAATTGGATGGCCAGATAGCTGTCTTCCAAATTTCTTGGCATAGATAAGTGAGAACTTCGACTGCTGCGTCCATATGTTGAAACAACCTCAATTGGTATTCTGTTAATTCCTGGAGCCTTGTTTTTTGCCGATGCCTTCAATGCCATTTGGACTTACTCCTTCAGTACCATTGGTTCCTGATCATATGCTATCTCCTGAAATGGTTGAGCGCTGACCAATTCTTTTTGGTACAGTGACTCTGTGTATTCCTTCTATCTTCTTTTGATGCTTCCTGCATCGTTCAGTATTCAGCCCATAGAATCCTTCACTATTGCGACTCGAGGCTTGAATTTTTTCTTCAGTTCTTTCAGCTTGAGAAATGCCAACCTTGATCTTCCCTTTTGGTTTTCTACCTCCAGGTCTTTGCACATGTCATTGTAATACTTTACTTTGTCTTCTTGAGCCTCCCTTTGAAATCTTCTTTTCAGTTCTTTTTGCTTCATTATTTCTTCCTTTTGCTTTAGCTACTTGATGTTCAAGAGCAAGTTTCAGAGTCTCTTCTGATATCCATTTTGGTCTTTTCTTTCTTTCCTGTCTTTTCAATGACCTCTGGCTTTCTTCATGTGTGGTGTCCTTGATGTCATCCCACAACTCACTGGTCATCGGTCATTGGTGTTCAGTGTGTCAAATCTATTCTTGAGAAGGTTTCTAAATTGAGATGGAATAATCTCAAGGTCATACTTTGGCTCTTGAGGACTTGTTCTAATTTTCTTCAGTTTCAACCTGAACTTGCATATGAACAATTGGTGGTCTGTCCCACAGTCAGGCCCCTGATGATACTGAGTTTTCCATCATCTCTTTCCACAGGTGTAGCTGATCTGATTCCTGTGTATTCTCTCTGGCAAGGTCCACGCATATAGTTGCTATTTATGTTGGTGAAAAAAAGGTATTTGCAATAAAGAAGTCATTGGTCTTGCAAAATTCTATCATGAGATCTCTGGCATCGTTTCTATTACCAAGGCCATATTTTCCAACTACCAATCCTTGTTTCCACCTTTTGCATTCCAACTACCAGTAATTATCAATGCATTCTGATTGCATGTTTGATCAATTTCAGACTGCAAAAGATGGCAAAAATCTTCAATTTCTTCATCTTTGGCCTTAGTGGTTGGTGTATAAATTTGAATAATAGTCATATTAATTGGTCTTTCTTGTAGGAATATAGATATTATTCTATCACTGAAAGAGTTATACTTCAGGATAGATCTTGAAATGTCCTTTTTGACTATGAATACTATGCCATTCCTCTTCAATTTGTCATTCCTGGCATAGTAAACCATATGATTGTCCAATTCAAAATGGCCAATACCAGTCCATTTCAGTTCACTAATGCCTAGGATATCAATGTTTATGTGTTCCATTTCATTTTTTACAGTGTTCAGTTTTCCTAGATTCATAATACATTCCACGTTCCAATTATTAATGGATGCTTGCAGATATTTCTTCTCCTTTTGAGTTATGCCACGTCATCAAATGAAGGTCCCGAAAGCTTGGCTCCCTCCACATCATTAAGGTCAACTCTGCTTGAGGAGGCAGCTCTTCCCCAGCTCTCCCCCCAATCTGAAGGGCTCATCTTCTGGCACTATATCAGACAATGTTGTGCTGCTATTCATAAGGTTTTCACTGGCTAATTCTTTTCAGAAGTAGACAGCTTGTTCCTTCTTCCTAGTCTGTCTTAGTCTGGAAGCTCACCTGAAAGCTGTCCGCCATGGGTGACCCTACTAGAATTTGAATACCGGTGGCATAGCTTCCAGCATCAGAGCAATACTCAAGCCCCCATGGTATGACAAACTGACAGATGTGTGGGGGTTGGAGCTCGAGGGGAAAGCTTTCCCTCTCTGTCAGCTCTGGAGGAAGGTCCTTGTCTCTTCTGCTTGTTTCCCGGTCATTTGGAGTTGGTTTGGCATCAGTCTTCCCCCATCTCTGCTCTGCTCCCTTGTTTAATCTATTTTATGTCTCAAAAGAGATTGACTCAAGATACACCCTACTCTTATCCTGACTCATTAACATAACAAAAACAGCCTGTTTCCCAAATGGAATTATAACCACAGGCATAGAGGTTAGTATTTACAACACATATTTTTGGAGGACAGAATTCAAGCCATAACATTCCACCCTGTGGCCCCCAAAAATGCATGGCCTTGCCACATGCAAAACATTCACTGTATCACATCATCCCAAAAATCTTAAATCAACTTCAAGTCCAAAATCTCATCTTCTGAATCATCTAAATCAAATATGAGTGAGACTTTAGGCATATTCCACCCTGGGACAAAAGTCCTTTTTATCTGTGAACGTGTGAAATCTATAAGTTATCTGTTTCCAAAATACAATGGTGGAACAGACCCAAGGTAGTCATTTGTAGTCATTTCTACTACAAATGGGAGAAATTAGAGGGAAAGAAGGAATAATAGGTACCAAGCAAGTCCAAAACCCAGCAAAACAAATTACATTAGTTCTCAAGGGTTGAAAATAATCCTTCTTTCTCTGAAACCATCTAGACAATGGCCCCACCCTCCAGACTCTGGGTGTTAGCCATGCCCTCTGAATTCTGGGTGGAGGCCCCTTGGCTCTGGGCTTCAGCTCCACCTTCCAGGCTCTCCGGGATGGCAATTCTGCTCCCTCAGCTTTAGGCAGCCCCATTTTCCTAGTCCATCTGAGTGGCAACCCCACTCACATGGCCCCAGCACGCCCCATTCTTCTGTCCCTTGGGCATGGTAGCCCCACCTTCTCAGCTTTGGCAGCAGCTCCATCCCCCTGCCACACCTTAAGATAGCCCCACACCAAGAAACCTAGTAGGCCATGGCCCCACACTTTGAGATCCAGGAGACCCATGGCCCATCCTTTGAAACTGAGAAGCCCTGCTTCCTGTGCTCCTTCCAACAGTTCTGCTGTTCTCTCAGCTGCTCCAGGAATGATCTTTTTCTTTTCTTGGAGGATAACAGATGGAGTTCCTTTGGCCTGTTTTCTTCCAAGAGACAGACCACATTCTTTCCTTTCCTTCTTTCTCTGTCCCCTTCAGTCTAAGCTGATGGATTTCCTGCTGTGGTAGTTGGTTAGACCCATGAGTCACACGGTTCATCTCCTTAACAAAAGATTGTGTAGCCACATCCTTGGTGAAACATCTAGGACATGTGTCCTTAATTTGTGCAAAAGAATTTTCCAAATCTTTAAGTTCTGTTTTCATTTTGCACAGTTCATTTCGAAGTCCATCTCTTTTCTCTCACATTTTACTATAAGCAGCAAGGAGAGACCATGCAGTGCCTTTAAGATTTGCATAGAAAGCTCCTCATCCAGATATCCAAGTTCATCACTTATGAGTTCTACCTTCCACCAAATATTTCAACATAATTCAGGCAAGTTTTTGCCATTGCATAAAAATCATTGTCATTCCTCATTTGTCCAATCATGTTTTCATCATTTTCTTTTAAAGCCTCACCAGAAGCACATTTAACATCCACATTTCTAGTAACATTCTGCTGCTGGCACCGTATGCATTCTCTAAGACTATGGAGACTTTCTCTATAGCTCTCCTCACTTCCTTCTGAGCCCTCACCAGGATTGCCTTTGATGTCCACAATTCTACCAACAGCCTCTTCAAGGCAATCTAGGCTTTTACTATTGGGCACCTTAAAACTCTTCCAGCCTGTACTCATTACCCAATTCCAAAATTGCTTCAACATTTTAGGTATCTGTTAGAACAGCACCCCATTCATCCAGTACCAAATTCTGTCTTAGTTATCTAGTGCTGCTCTAACAGAAACACCACAAGTGGGTAGCTAAACAAACAGAAATTTATTTTCTCACAGTTTAGGTCACTAGAAGTTTGAATTCAGAATCCTGGCTCCAAGGGAAGGTTTCCTCTCTCTGTTGGCCCTGGAAGAAGGTCTTTGACTCTTCAGCTTGTTTCCTGGTCCCCTGGAGATCTTGTGGCTTGGCATCAAGCTTTCCCCATCTCTGCTCTGCTCACTTGTTTAATCTCTTTTATATCTCAAAGGAGATTGACTTAAGTCACACCCCACACTAATCTTGTCTCATTAACATAACAAAGACAATCCATTCCCAAATGGGATTATAACCACAGGCATAGAGGTTAGGGTTTACAACACATATTTTGGGAGGACATAATTCAATCCATAACAGTAACCACCCTTGGAAAACATATGACGAGAATGATACTACCCCCTATTCCTATGCCCAAGCAGACATCACTAATTGATATAGCATTCTTTCCTCAACCCACGCAGTTCTCTATACAGTGTTCTAGACAGCCACTATCATTGGTTGTAATTAGCATATGAAATAAATCCTATTTGCTGTCTTGGAGTCATCATTTCAGCTTTTGAAATTTTTTAATGCATAGGAAAGAGTGAGAATCTTGTCAAAGTGATTTTTTTTCCCACATAATTTATATATAGCAGAAACTAGAAAAAGACAATAAAGGAAGTAGCAACATTCATAATCCAATATCTATTTTGTTGCTGTCATTAAATGGATTTGTTCTTGGTCTGCTTCTATTTAAGTGCAGCATAATTACATATTATGGTATGTATACACTACTTTAATAGAGGTTATTATTTTGGTTTTGCCATAAAAATTTTTATTTGTTTCATTAGAGTGCATAAATAGTTTGGGGAGGGCAAGTTTTTTAAGATAAAAAGATTGTTTTTAATTATTATGACTTTCTGTGCTTGAAGCTGTTTTCATAATTAACACATATTACAGTCAAATTCAAGCATGTATTTTCTGCTCACTGGAGTAGACAAAATGTAACTTCTCTCGATGGGCCATTTGTGCAGTGGCATTATCACAATGGTCTCTGCAGCCTCTGGGTGATGGTAATATTATGTTAATGTGCTGGTCTATACCATAGCAGATATTAGATCAACCTTTTGCAACATTTACACAATGTCACATTTGCTTGATGAAAATTTCCATAGCAAAATTTCACTTTAGCGATTCCAGAGTCCTACCAGGCCTGACTGATCATCAGGTACAGCCTGAAGGGCTGGGGTTGGAATGAGAGAGGCAGAGAATTGTGTTATTGACTTTGTTAAAACAACACAAATTGCACCTCTGAAGCTCAGCTTTTCTTCTAAACTTCTTAATTTTGCCACTGCTGTTCATAGCAGAGAGCCCTGATGGAGCAGTGGTTAAGAGCTTGGCTGCAAACCAAAAGGTTGGCAGTTCGAATCTACCAGCTGCTCCTTGGAAACCCTATGGGGCAGTTCTGCTCTGTCCTATAGGGTCACTATGAGTCAGAATTGACTCGATGGCAACAGGTTTGGTTTGGTTTGGTTTGGTTCAAAGCAGAGACTGGCTAGCTCTTCACCATACCCATATCCTCTTCTTCCAGGACATATAGCTGGACTGCATGTCTCAACCTTACTTGTAATTAAGTGTGGCCATGTGGCTCAGCTTCAGTCCATGGCATATAGCAGCAGTGCAAGCCACTTCCAGGTGTAGCTAATAAAAACCTCTCATATGTATCCTCCATATCCTTTTCTCTTCTGCCAGCTTGATACAGATGAGCAGTGATCTTGGAAGCTAAGACTGGAGATGGTGAGCCATGGGTTGGAAGAACCCTGGTTCCCTGAATCATCAACAATTAGCAACACACATTTGGGCTTTATAGGGAAAAGAAATAAATATGTTTGTGCCATTCATTATACGTTATTGGATATGTTGATTATAGCAGCTAGCATTATAACTAATACATAGTTTATTCTAAGATCAGTGGTTCTCTGTTCAAATATAAATTGGTGGGAAGAAGGTAGGTGGAGTTGGGAGTATCATAAGCTCTTAGGGTACTTTTTCACACTGCACACTGTGACCTTCCCTTACCAGATTCTTATTCACACAGCTACAGAAATATTCTGGGTGGGAGTGGGTGGTGGATAGGGGGTGGGTAGACATAGAGAGGATAATATGTCAAAGAAAATGAGGCAAAGAAAGGTTAAGTAACTTGCCTACGGTCACACAGCTAGGAATGGACAAAGCCAGGATTCAGACTCAAGTGGCCTAAACCCAGGGCTCACATTTGTAACCACCACGTTATCCTGTCTCCTGACTCCTTGACACAATCAGAGGGCTTGGTCTCGCCTGAACTTCTTTAATGTGGTGAGCTCTGGGTTTTCTATAAATGCAATTTTTACTTGAATAGCTCGCATAACAACATCTTAATGCTAACTTGCTATCTCACTTCCAACAACAACTTTACACCTAGGTGGCACAAATGGTTTGTACTTGATGCTAGCCAAAACGTTGGCAGTTTGAAACCACCCAGTGGCACCGCGGAAGAAAAGGCCTGATGATCCGCTTTCATTATGATTACAGCCAAGAAAACCCTACAGAGTATTTCTACTCTGTAACACAAGAAAAAAAAAAAAAATTTTTTTTTTTTTTTTAACACAAGAGGTTGCCATGAATCAGAATTGACTCAAAGGCAACTGTTATTCTAAGTTTGCACAACAGGGAGTAATTCTGATCTAATACATTGTTTCAGCTGTGCCGAAGTACAAATACCTTATTACTCAATAATGTTTGGGAGAAACTAGAGACATATTAATATTTACATCTCTATTGAAGTCTATCATTCAAATAGGTTCATGGTGCTCATTATTGACACATGATTATTATGTCTGAGACCTATCTTGTTTAGGTTATCTTTGAATGGGTAACTCTGTTGGTGAGTTCTAGAGCCATCATTACAATAAAGCAAATAATAGTGATATACCTGAGTCTTAGATTTGGGGAAATACCAGTGTTTTTTTTGGAGCTGTGTAATGGGTAGGATTTCACGAAAAAGGAGGAATAGGAGGCTCCTGGCACTAAAATCTACCCTTAAATCTACTATTGGTGCTCAATTATAATTTATGTAAATATGTGACTCTACAGTATCCATCAGCAACACAGTTGGACTGTCACCTATAGATAATGTTTATCTTTCCATTTTTTCACATATACCCTTCTCCCCCCACAATTTCCTGTTTTGTGCCACCCTTATTACCTACTCCAGACCTGCAGGAAAATCCCAAGTTATTCTCAAGGTTATAGTTTCTTGCCTCCCAGACTTCTCCCAGTACCTGGAAATACGGGAAGAGAATTCTTATCTTTTCACTCCTGCAGATCATACCCTTCCATGTATAATACTATAAACCTCCATAGTGCCCACCGCTGAGCTGTGTCTCCCACAGATAACCCCTGGAGACTTTGGTCAACCATTGTCAGAGTCCAGTTGAACATTGCTGTTTCAATGTTCACTTCAGCCCTATTTCACCTCTATTTAGAAACTGCTGGAAGTTAGGGGAGGGCCTCACACAGTAGAGTTGCCAATGGATTTGGGTATGACGAATACCCCATGGCTTGAAGCTAATGAAAGTTGATTCTTCAGTGGGCTGTTAGCTCTGTCCGGTGGCCACCATATATATTACCAGTGCTTACTGGAAAGAGCAATAGTGAGGATGGAGCTACCCCATCCTACAAAGTGGGCTGAGTCATGATTCTCCTGTCAAATTAGAATATGTCATTGTTGCTTGTAACTCTGGGGGCTCTCACAAGATGGAGTTAAACTTCTGCCAGGAGGACCTGAGCTCTTGAATAAGCAAATTCTTTCATGGCTTCTCCTTGGTGAGTTGGTGATAGGGAGAGGATACCTTCAGTCTTGAAATCTATATCACTATACGAATATATTTGCATCATGTGGTTGTCTAGGGTCTCACATATTCCTAAGACTGCTCTAAGAGTAAACCCTTCCTCCTTACTTTGCCTGCAGGCAGATCTTGGTGACCGCACACACCCATTAACTCTCCCAGCTTTGCCCCAGGAAAGCTGTTCTTGTTACAAAATTCTCATCACGGGTCTGGCATGGAGTTAGATGCTGAGAGCGCCTTCAATGGAGACAGAAATGGAGAGAGCATCAGTGGACCAATCGTAGATTGAAACTCAGCTCAACCCAGGTTTTTTGCCTCTTGAAGCATTTTCTATGGCTAAACCTGCTGCTAATCCTATAAGGGGTGGGCGGGGGTGGGTGGGGAGAAGGATATATTATAAATCTACCCAAAAGCTTATTTGCAAGCATACTATATACTCCCTTTAGACATCATGTGAACAACTTGTCTCCAAATTGGATATATTCCGGAAATACTTCCAGAAAAGAATACAACCACTTCCTGTTTTAATTTTCCTTTTAATGAATGGAAATGGAAACTTCAAAGACATTAAGGGGAAATAGAGCAATTTTAATTTATAATGTCTTTTGCTTCTGTCAGTTTAAGTTAAGCTCATGATATCTGAGCACAATTTCCTATATTTAATAATATATTAAGCAAGATAATTAAAAGGTATGTACACATGCTGGGAGACAAATGTTACTGAGTAAAACAAAGACTTAATCTCCACCTCTGTTGATGAAATGTACTAAAACCAAGCAACTAAAAGCAAATAAACACAAAGGACAGCAGGAGGGACCATTCTTTCCCCTGACTGTTTCTCCTGAGCCTCAGTCTTGCATACTCAACTATTTACAGGACATTTGCCCCTGGAGGTCCTTACAGTGGACTTCACAATCAACATATTCTAAGCCAAACTCATCACCAAACCCCCCCAAAATCTGCTGTGTTCTTCATTTGAAGAATGCGAATACCATCAGCCCAGACATATCAGTCAGTCTTGACTTCTTCTCTCTCATTACACTCCCCCTGCCCCCCCCCGCCAGCAACCCCACATATCTTATCAGTCTCAATGGCCCAGTTGTTTTTACCTCCTATTCAATTGTCTCCATGAACACTGCCACCACCTCACTTAGTTTCGCCCCTTTCCAATTCATTTTCCCAACAAATCCAGAGTGATCTTTTAGAACACAAATTTTATCATGCCATTCCCTGCTTAAAAATTTCAGTTGTTTCCCTTAGGTAATATTGGGATAAAGCTTAAACTCTTTCATATTATGTACAAGCCCTGCTTCTCCATCATCAAGCTCTACTACTCCCACCCTCTTGTCTTTTACAGGCTAGTCATACTGAACTTCATTTAGTTCCTTAAATACACCATGCACACCATGCTGGAACCCCCTTTAAAACTCCCACTGCTCACTGCTCCTTTTCCTTTAAATCCCAGTTAACTTGACCCTTCAAGTTAGTGAGTTCTTCTCATGTGTCCTCATTACATGCTAGACTTACCCCTACCAGAGGACAAACGTCTTGGAAGTGCCCATCTACTTATCAGTATTCCCCACTAGATTACAAATTCTATGATAAGCAAAGATCATATATACCATATTTTCAAATCCCCATAAACTGGCATATAGCAAACACTGAAAAAACATTGACACCAGGAAGGAAAAAAGGAAGGGAGAGATGGAAGGAGAGAGGGAAGGACAGAGGGAGGGTGGAAGAGATGTACAGCTGTGAATATATCTTAATTACTGCTTTGGAGACAACGTCCTTTGGTACTGAGGTAACCACACTTAGAGGTTGTAGGACAAGTCCTCTGAGGTGTTTCCACAGTTACAGAACCATAGGGGTATTTACTCAGATCCATCCAAAATCTTTCATTCTGTTCCCCTGGGACCAGGCACTTACATTAATAAGCTAGTTGTCCCATGTTAAACTATAAGTTCTTTGAAGGCAAGATCCATATCCAATTCATCTTTTTATCCCCACAATACCCAGTATGATGTCCTCCACAAGGAAAGTGTTTACTACATATTTGTTGAGTGAATTAATGGATAAATAAGAAGCCAGAATTAAGAGACCTACAAATGCCTCCTCAAAGGCTCGTGGCTTGGGCTTCCCTAATATAGTGACGCTAATGAATTGGGTCACCTGAAAAGCCAACACATGTGCTGGTCACCTGAGTTCGTCTCACCATGCTGGCACTGGGCTGATCCCAATTACTTGCAGCCACAGTATTGGTAGCAAATTTTCTGGGCAATCACGGAAGTTAGGTCAATAAGTACAAGAAGGCTTGACCTCTAAACTCTCAGATGATTTCTCCCTTCTGCAGAACAAGCAAAATGCACACATACTCTTTCCTTGTTTAGCAGAGTTCTTGGAGCATCTGAGTCTGTGGAGTGAAAAAAGGTTTGGGGCACATTGTGGAGGGCAGCTACAGTCTATATGTTTAACTTAGCATCAAGAGCATTTTATTTCGAGCCAGTGTATAATTAGAGAGCCTGCCATGAAAATGAGCGGTTTTGTTTATTTATTATGTAAGTATGCCTTTTATTAAAACGACTTTGTGAAAATCTAATTGCCACTACAGTAATATAACATAACAGTCCCTTACATAAATACATGATTATTATGTACAGTCACTTATCTGTGAACGAGTTCTGCTACTACTTTCCTTAATTAAGGATACAAAAGGGCTCCTTCATCTTTGCATATTCCCTTGCTAGGACATTGATACTCATTATTTCCTAAGTCCAAACACTGAAACTGTGTCAAGAATGCATCCATCACTAGATGGGTACTTATAGTCAGCGGAATTTTCAACCCTGTCAGCAGTTTCAGCAATTTGCAATTTCTGTATGTCTGACATGCGTTTTTATTGGTGAAGATCACTTTCAAATATCAAGATCATGAGAATGATTCTTTGGTTAGTCTCTGCAGCAGCCTAATGTAACGACAGTAATTAACAGCCTGTGATTAGCAACCACTCCAGAAAGTGTTTGAATGTTAATTTGCTTCAACTAATATGCAGCACTTCTGCGTAATGAGATCTAAGCTATAGGTTCATAGGGAAAGCAAATTATTTTCTAGCATTTAATCACACAAATGATTCTTAGTTAATCACTTGAACAGTAAACCTCAATGTTCTAATAAGTGACATTTGTTTTCATGTCATTCAGTTTATTATGGTATGGGCCAGGGCAAAGATACTA
This sequence comes from Loxodonta africana, assembly GCF_030014295.1. Classification (NCBI taxonomy): domain Eukaryota; kingdom Metazoa; phylum Chordata; class Mammalia; order Proboscidea; family Elephantidae; genus Loxodonta; species Loxodonta africana. The sequence continues at coordinate 71,426,535 of NC_087347.1, forward strand.
TTTTTCTTAATAGTCAAATTCCTACTTGCCAACAGTATCACTCTAAAATAAAGGTTCACTCCCAATATGGAGAAATACAGTAGGGTTTGGGTTTGTGGGTGAGAACAAAATTGAGAGAGAACATGTATCGTTCAAAATTTTGCTTTTCTGACTTTAAAGAAGTCACTTGGTGCCATTTTAAGCTCAGTTTACATATCTGTAGAATGGAGTGAATGACTCTTTGCTCTTTAACACAAATTTATTGATGCCTAAAGTCAGCCAAGAAACTGAGAGCAGGGTTGCTCATCAACCAAGCAGTAATTATTTTAATCACTACAGTCACAAAGTTGGGTAGTGTTATAGATTGAATTATGTCACCCCAAAATATGTGTTGTAAATCCTAAGCTCTATGCCTGTGGTTATAATCAGGAGCCTTAGTGCTATAGTGGTTAAAGCACTTAGTTGCAAACTGAAAGCTCACCGGTTCGAACCCAACAGCCACTCTACAGGAAAAAGATGCGGCAATCTTCTTCCATAAAGATTTACAGCCTTGGAAACCCTATGGGGCAGTTCTACTCTGTCCTATAAGGTCACTATGAGTTGTAACAATCTTGACAGCAATGGGTTTGGTTTGGTGTTTTTAATCCCATCTGGGAATGGGCTGTTTTGTTATGTTAATGAGGCAGGATTAATGTACGATGTATCTTGAGTCAATCTCTTTTGAGATATAAAACTGATTAAATAAGTGAGCAGAGCAGAGATGGGGTAATACAGATGCCAAGACACATGGAGATCTCCAATGAACCAGGAAGCAGAAGATGAAGAAACAAGGACCTTCCTCCAGAGCCAACAAAGAGAGAAAGTCTTCCCCTAGAGCCAGAGCTTTGGGCTTCTAGCCTCCCAAACTGTGAGAAAATAAATTTCTGTTTGTAAAATCCACCAATTTGTGGAATTTCTGTTACAGAAGCACTAGTTAACTAAGAATCTGGTACCGAGAGTGGGGTACTGTTCTAACAGATACCTAAAATGTGGAAGGAGTTTTGGAATTGGGTAATGGGTAGAGACTAGAAGAGTTTTAAGGTGCTCAATAGTAAAAGCCTAGATTGCCTTGAAGAGACCATTGGTAGAATTATGGACATCAAATGCAATTCTGGTGAGGGCTCAGAAGGAAGTGAGAAGAGCTATAGGAAAGGCTCTATTGTCTATAGAGAATACATATGGCACCAGCAACAGAATGTTGCTAGAAATGTGGATGTTAAATGTGCTCCTGGTAAGGCTTTAAAAGAAATTGATGAATATGTGATTGGATGATGGAGGAAGGACAATGTTTTTATGCAATGGCACAGAACTTATCTAATTACATTCAAAAGTTTGGTGGAAGGTAGAACTTGTAAATGATGAACTTGGATACCTGGATGAGGAGATTTCTAAGCAGGATCTTAAAGGGGCCACATAGTTTCTCCTTGCTGCTTATAGCAAAATGCTAGAGGCAAGGGATGGACTTTAAAACGAACTGTGCAAAATGAAAACAGAACTTGAAGACTTGGAAAATTCTGTTGTCCAGATTAAGGACACGTGTCATAGAATGTTCACTAAGGATGTGGCTACGCAGTCTTTTGTTAAAGAGATGAAGCCTATGATTGATGGATCTAATCAACTACCATGACAGAAAACCCATCAGCTTAGACTGAAGGAGACAGAGAAAAATGGAAATGAAAGAACGCTCTCTGCCTTTTGGAATTCTATAGGCAGGAAACAGGCCAAAGGGACTACATCTATTGCCCTCCAAGAAAAGAAAAGGATCACCCATGGAACAGCTAAGAGATCAGCAGAACTATTGGAAGGAGCACGGGAAGCAGGGCCTTCTCAGTTTCAAGAAGTGGGACCATGGTCCCCTGGATCTCAAAGGATGGGGCCACGGCCTCCTAGGTTTCAAAGAATTGAGGCTTCGCCAACTCAGTTCCAGCGTGTTGAGCTGCTGTTAAGGTGTGCCAGGAGGATGGGGCTATGCCCAAAGCTGAGGAGGCAGGGCTGCCATACCCAAGGGGCAGAAGAACGGGGCCTGCTGGGGCTGAGGGGATAGGGTTGCCTCTCAGATGGACCAGGAGAATGAGTCTACCTAAAGCCAAGGTAGCAGAATTGCCATTCCAGAGGGCCTGGAAGGTAGAGCTAAAGCTCAGGGCCAAGGGGCCTCCACGCAGAATCCAGAGGGCATGGCCAACAGCCAGAGTCTGGAGGATAGGGCCATAGTCCAAATGATCTCAGAGAAAGGAGGATTATTTTCAACACTTGTGAACTAAAGTAATTTTTTTGCTGAGTTTTGGACTTGCTTGGTGCCTGTTATCCCATCTTTCCCTCAAATTGGTCCCATTTGTAATGGAAATGTCTACCTTGTGCCTGTTCCACCATTAATTATTCTTTAAAAACAGATAGCATGTATTACAGGTTTCACAGGTTGACGGTAAAGAGGAGTTTTGCCCCTGGATGGAATACACCTAAAGTCTCACCCATATTTGATTTAGATGACTCTGAAAATGAGATTTTGGACTTGGAGTTGATATAAGATTTTGGGGATGATGTAATGTGTTTTGCATGTGGCAAAGATATGAATTTTGGGGGGCCAAAGGGTTTAATGTTATGAGTTGAATGTTGTAAATCCTAACCCTTATGCCTGTGGTTTTAATCCTATTTTGGAATGAGTTGTCTTTGTTATGTTAATGGAGTAGGATTAGCATAGGGTGTATCTTGAGTCAAACTTTTCTGAGATATAAAAGAGATTAAACAAATGAGCAGAGGAGAAATGGGGTAAGATAGATGGTAAATAGCCAAAATAGGTAGGAAAGTAAAAGTCTTGAGAACATGAACAAATCAATGAGCTGACTTCTTAGAAAATAAGTGCCCTGTCTTAGTTATCTAGTGTGACTGTAACAGAAATACCACAAGTGGGTGGCTTTAACAAACAGGCCTTTATTCTCTCAGAGCTTAGGAGGCCAGAAGTCCGAATTCAGGGCCCTGACTCTAGGGGAAGGCTATCTCTCTCTGACGGCTCTGAAAGTCCTTGTCTCTTTTCAGCTTCTGCTTGATGATCTTCCAGTGACTTGGCATCTCTCTTCTCCCATCTCTGCTACTTTCATTTGCTTGTTTAATCTCTTTTATATCTCAAAGGAGATTGATTTAACTCATACTCCACACTAATCTTGTCTCATAACAGACAACCCATTCCAAATGGGATTACAACCGCGGGCATAGAGGTTAGAATTTACAACGCATATTTTCGGTGGACACATTCAGTCCATAACATGTTCTCTCAACATTTGTCCACAACTCCTCACATCATGAAGCAAAGACGTGAACAAATGAGGATTTGGCCAAGTTAGACCAGCTAAGGAGTCCCTGGGTGGTAGAAACAGTTAATGCATTTGGCTACTAGCTGAAAGATTGGAGGCTCGAGTTTACCTAGAGGCACCTTGGAAGAAAGGCCTGACAATCTACTTCTGAAAAATCAACCACTGAAAACTGTATGCAACACAGTTCTACAGTGACACACATGGGTCACCATGAGTCAAGAGTCAACACCACGACAAATGGTAATCAGTTAAGAATTGACAATATCATAGGCATTTCGAAAGACAGTGATTTGCATATCAAAGGATTAAAAAAAAGCTTTGGGGAAAACGGATGAAATTCTAGAGTATTTTTTTAAAACTGACCAACTTCATATTCATCGTGGAAAGGCCAAATGTCATGAAGGACACAGTCATGCTGTCACCGTGTCATCAGAAAAAACTATACCCCCAAAATCCACCCTTGATTGTTCCTTTGTTTTAAGAATTGGCACATAGTTTCAATTATGATCTAAATTTGGTCAAATTTAAGAGAAAATAAATTTGACTTTATAATTTTTAGTTTCATTTTTAAGTTAGAATTTCTTGTATTTACTATGAAGTTTGACTGCCCGTTTTGTATAAACTTACTTCAAGTGGCCTTTTACCAGTAACAATTATCCTTGGATAACAATGGCTTTCTGTGCTGGCTTTAAAGCTCAGTTTTAAGGGTCATCATTATTAACAAGAGTATTTCTTTTTTAAGCTGCCAAGCTGTTCCTAATGACTAGAATTAAATGAGATCTCTGTACGACATGATTTAGGTGTAGGTCCTGCAACACGACGTGGAGATAGTCATTAAAGACAAACACTAAACAGATCCATAATGTCATATGCAAGGGTCAGACTCTTGACTTGGAAGTGTGTAAAGCTGCATGTGTCCAAACTGAACGTCTGCCTGTGGGGCATGATGTCAGGGCATTTAGAAGGCATTTTTTTTTTTAACCTCTCTAGTGCATGTTCAACTCAGGTGGGTTAGTGCATATTACAGTGCCATACTTGGATGTTTATCCCTTTGACTTACCAAAACAAAGGTTTAGTCCCTAAGATAATTGTAAATAAAGCTGTATCAGTTATTCAGATCTTAAAGTAAGTGGATTTATTAGAACATTTCCTAAAATAGTTTCATAACTTTATAACTTAGAAAACACTGAACGCTTTAGAAAAGGAGAAGAAAGCGAGCTTCTGAAGAAAGAAAACGAGAACAGAAAAATTCACTTGAAAACAATGGGAGACTGCCCACTTTGCTATTTTGCCTAGAATTATCCCTGGACTAAAAATGGCACTTCAGGAGGGACACCATGAAGACTGACATTTCTCAAACATCTCTCCCATTGCTTGTCATTGAGCTTAAAAGTTACCATTTAAGATTCATCCCACCATTTGACCCAGTGATTCAACTTTTACAAAATTATTTTAAAGAAACAATCATAGATGTGGCAAAGATTTAGCTAAAAAGCTGTTCACCATAGCATAGTTCATAAAAACAAAATATTGAAAAAACTTGACTCTCCAATGATTATGGTTTATACAATGGAATACTCAGTATAACCATTAAAATATCATCGCAGAAGGACGTTTAATAGGCCTCTGATATTTTGTTAATTGAAAAATACCAAGTTACGTTAAGGGAACCACTGTGATCCCATGTAAAGAGAAAGAAATGGAGGTATTGTAAAAGAATGAAAAATAGATAAATGTCACTGAATGATTAGGAAATGAAAGCAATTCACAACTCTCAAAAGTCAAATGTGAGCTTGTGGTAACAAGAGTGTGAGGAATGAGCACTGGGTCTTCTCTGGATCCACAGAGGTGGCTCTCCTTCAGCTATTGTAGATCAATTCTGAGACTTAATAATTGCTTCACAAAACAATAGTACATCTGTTTCCAAAAAAGGCACAGGCCAAAGTGCCTAATGCTTTCTGTGAGAGAGAATTCTTTTGACTGTGCTGCAAAAGGTGACTAAGTACTCAGAAATGAGTCTTCTTGAACCGTGTCATTTTATCTCTCCATTGGTTTACCCATTCAAGTTGATATTAAGCACTACTCTGTGAAATGGCTGTACCGGGCCCTCCCAAATTCACCCACTTCATCCTCAGAACATCGTGGACCTCTAATAATGTCCATCAGTGGCAATTATATGTTCACTTGTGATTTTCTGATTAGTGCCTGTTTCACCCACAAATCACAATTTTCTGGCTGTTGACACTGTACCCGGCACTGTTCTAAGTGTTTTCCATGTATTGACATATTTAATCTGCACAATAACCCTATGACTTAGATACAATTATTTATTAATCTTTATTTTACAAATGAGAAAACTGAGGCAGAGAGAGTTTAGTAATTTACCCGAGTTCACACAACTAGTAATTAGAGAAGGCAGGATTCAAACCCAGCTCTGACCCATGATGCTGTCATGATCACTAATGTGAGGCGTTACACGTTCCTGGTCACCATGGTAACCTCCACGCCTAGGCCACCACTGCTCAAGCTTCAGTGTGCTTATGAATCTCACCAGGATCTTGTTAAAATGCAATTTTAAATCAGTAGGTATGAAGTGGGGTCCAAGATTTTGGATTTCTGATGAGCTCCCACGTGATGCTGATACTGCTAGTCTAGAGACCTTTTTTGGTTGGCAAGGGCCTATAACAGTCCCTGACATATAGAAGGCACTCAGTAAGTATTCATTAAACGAATAACTAAGTGAACAAGGACTGATAAATTCCACCCTATTCAAACCTGAGTCCCAGTCGAAGGATCCAAACATGTACCTTCAAACAACTAAGCAACAGTTGGCAGCAATATAAAGTCATGTCAGGGAGTTGAGACTCTCAGAGGTGGGATCAAGGTGGGACTCCTGGAGGTCATACTGGAGTTGGTCAATGACAGATGGAGGATACTTGGGCAGGCAGAGAAGTAAAGCCAGGGCAAACTTGAAGAGATTATGGGAATTAACAGTGCCCTGGGGTCAGAAACAGGCTCGACATTCCAGCAGATAATGAAGAGACTGGGCTGGCTGGAACTGAGTACTCATGAGGAAAGGAAAATTTTAAATAAAAGTTGGTTTTTCATAACATGTAATCTAAGAGAAAACATTACAGTATCACCGAAGAGCAGAATAAATGTTTGGGTGAGGCAATAAGGAAACTAGAAGTCAGAGACACGGCAATGACAAGGGTACACTACACAGTGAAATCTGGTGGTTTGTAGTCACAATTCTCCATGAGATTTTTCTCACCTGGTGTTAGAGGAGATTAAAGGACAATGGGTGGGATATGCATTTAATTTGCATATTGTCTTTACTGTTACCATATATTCGATCCTGTTTCTCCTTTGCCATATGCTTCTTCTCTCATTTAGCTGTATTTTCTTTTGGGGCATGTGATCAGGCAGTCAAACAACTTGAAGAGATAATGAATATGACAGGATATTCCTTATGAGAACCTTCTCCACAAGCATTCTGTTCTTCGGCCCTCAATCTCATTGCCTTACCCACTCATGAACCATTCATTCACTTAACAGACATTCACTGAGAGCCTACTCTGCGTGGTTTCCTTATGCCAGGCACTGAATGGTTGAGAAGCCAACAACACTACTGGGTTCCTTTCATCCCTCCAGACACTACACTTTGTTTTTGCCATGCTCACTTCAGAAGTTGACAGATTAGGTGAACACTCACGTTCCATGCAGCAAATTGAAATCTGCCATTTCAAACAGATATTTTCCTTTTTTAAGAATCATTTACCCAAGAGAGCCTATGTCAAGAAGGTAACAATGTATACAGTCAGCATCCCTGTAGCTAGGAAAAATGATACAGACTGAAATGCAGGTATAAACATATTAGAGTTTATTTTTTCATTTAATATTGCCTGTCAGTAAACTAAAAAATATCCTCATCACTTTGTACAGAGAAGACTTTAGGGTTACTTAGGTCACCAACGAAGTCTAAGATCTGGTGCTAGCAGTATACTTACATGTTCCAACTCATATAGAGAAGAGAATTTATTATCAGTATTAAAAAAAAAAAATTGAATAGGATAAATTTGGAAGGATTGTTGAGCCAAGAGAAGGGGAAAAAACTGCCTTTCCTTAAAGGCACTTTTGTTATCCAGTAGCCTCTTACCGCTAACCAATCAATTTTGGCCTGATTTGAAGTTGGCCAGAATTTTCTAGCCACATGGATAGCATTTCTGGCCAACATCCCCTTTTGTCATAATTTTCTATTACCCAGTGTATGTTGAGATTTTGCTGTTTAGTTTTATGTTTTAATCAAAACTCAGCCTCCTCATCTATTTTCTAAATTGCTCCTTATTTTAAAACGAAATAATCCATTTGTTTCAAATACTGATGGTCTACCAAATTATGCTTAAAGTTAAATAGCAAAATAAGTCATCAGGTATGTATTAGGTCTAATTATTCAATCCGGCAAAATCCACGGCCTCCAATCAAACCTCGATTAAGCCCTTCTTAAAAGTCGCTTTTAACTTACAGACTGCTCTCCGGATCCTTCATCCTCCTCATGGTGTTTTACAGAACTGCAGTTCCCTCCACTTGCAGCAGCTCTGACACTATCGTGAGAATCACCAGTGATGTTCTGTAAATGCCAGCCAAAATCTATCTGCAGGAACATCTGCTCAACAGTGCAAAACTGATGTAATTACCAACCATCATCTTTTCTCCTCCTGCTGGGGTAACTGCTCCAAAGCATGACTTTTTGCCCTGAGTTAACAAGATCCAGAAACTCCCTGTTATGTACAAAACCTGCTGCTGAAAACCCATGTAGCTTCAACACAAATTATAACCCAGCCTCTCAACTACAAGAGTAACTAACACCTTTGTGTCACAGGGTCTTGTAGAATCTTTCTCAAAGTCTTGTGAGTCCAAGACCTCATCCTCCACCCCCTACCAGTTTTTCTCTAGTATAAATAATCTTCAAAAGAATATAACGGGGGAAGGGAGAATACATCTACAGTTCCAATAACCCAATAACTCTGTTTTAAAAGTACAACTAGTGAAACAAATAATTAAATGTCAAATGTTTGGACTGGAACTGAGGCTGAAAGAGGAATAAAACCTTTATTGAGCATCTACTATTTGCCACGTGATATCTTCGACGCTTTGTATACATTATCCCATTTAACTAAGGATTTGAAAATTCTGGTGATCAAGAAATTCCCAGTTTGAATCCACTGAGCTTGGGAGAGTCACTTAGGCTTCTTCTCTGCCTCCTAAGGACATGGAGAAGTTTAATCAATGATGATAAAATAATAAATCCTAAGTATTTATTTGAAATTATGTCATGGGAACAGGGGTCAAGAGACCACATAGTTCCAGTATGACACCAATCACCTGTGGGACATCCCAATTTAATCTGAGTCTCAGTTTTCACATTTTTGAAATGAGGGAATTGGATTAGATAATTCCTGAGGTCTATTGCTGTCCTAAAATGTTATGACTCATTGGTTCTACAAATCAAATTTCATGTCAAAAGTTTTTTATCTTTTTGTATCTATACACTCATTTTTCTCGTTTTTGTTTCCTCTGAAATTCATGGTGAGGCTAAGAACAACCTAGACCTAGTATCAGAAGGAAAAGAAAACAATACATTCCCTTCTTCTCTTGGTATTTATCTGCATTTCCTTAGGAAACACACGATAGGGCAGTCAAACAACTTGAACAGATAATGAATATGTCAGGATATTTCTTATGGGAAACGTCTGCATAAACATTCTCTTCCTCTGCTCTCGGTCTCGCTATCTCACCTACTTTTGACCCAACAGACATGTTTAAGTGTCTACTGTATGTGCCAGACTCTAACACATTCTTTTTGTTTGTTGGTTTGTTTGCTTTATAATTTTGTTTTTTAAGAAATATTGGCTATGCGAACTTCCAAAATAAATGTATATCAAGCTGAACTGATATGGTAAACAGTACTTCTATCCCACCTGGAATCATGGCCATCGTGCATACAAAATGTTTGTAGATGGAGAACAAAACTCTCAAGAATATAGCCTGTGTCCAATCTCAAAGAAAATGTTATTTCTACTTTGCCATGTGAAAGTAATAGTGTGTGTATGTGTTTGATAGATAAAGGTATTTGACATTAATTGATGGCACATTTTCTTTTCATCAGGTGCCATGGGAGACTTGTTATAAAAGCATCCTCTGAAGTATATAGAAGGCCACTGCTTCCTAATTCTCTACTGATACCAACAGAGCTGCTATTCTCTAAGGGCAACAAGCTTTGGGTCATTATTAATACTCTCTTCTTTAGCACTTAATTTCAACCAACCCATCTTCAGTTCCTACTGAAACTTCTTGATTTCTTTAATTTGACCTTTTCTATTCAATTTTGTGAATATGTAGGGATAACTAGGTAATGCCAGGACTGAGATAAGGCTCTGAAAAAAAACATTAGTCCCCACATGTAGAATTTTCATCTGATTTATCCTTCAAGTCCTGGATTATTCCTTTGTGGGTCTATGTTCTCCCCTTTTTATTAATAATAATTTGGAATTTTCAGTATAGAGGATGAGTTCGGTTTTTTAATATAGAAACTTTCTGTGATAGGAAATGTTAGAATTTAATAAATAATTAACATTGCAAACATATCGTTATTTTAGGAAAATAATGCTTCAGTTCTGTCAACTGTATTTGCCCTACTGTCACTGTCATTCTTAGGGGCAGCAGCCACTTCTAGTTGTGTTTTGGAAGAAAGGCTCTCCAAGAAAGAACAAAGCTGGGCTCTGTTGAGGAGATAATGCAATAAAATATGCTTCTGGAAGGGAAATTTCAAACCTCAAAGCTTCATAGACATCATAACAATAGGGGCTGCTCAGCATTTGGGCCAATTTAGCCCGCTCTCTGATTCCTGGAGTAGACGCCTCCTTTGCTGTGGTGCTGTGCCAACACTCATTAGATATAATATGCTGGCTAACATCTTTGTGGTGCCTGGAAGACCTCCTTAAGTGTTTCAGGGTGAACAGACGTGAAGGAGGAGTTTCCAAGAGGAAAACTTTCTTCCTGGAACTCTTAGTGGTTTGACCTCAAAGCTTTTGAAAAAGACAGCATCTTTACCTTATATTCTTCCTTACACAGTCTCACTGTTCTAGTTTCAGAGAGCCATTTTTGAAAATCAACTTCTCTCAGTTAGTGCTGTGAGCTGGATGCAGGAGGCCAGCTACTGTATATGACTGTGTTTAGGATTCTGAACAGCAGGGGTAGGGGTAGAGGAGGGTAAGAAAAGAGTTCAAGAAAGGCTCCTCTAAAAACCAACAAATATCACTTCGGAAGACACTTTTTCTACAGAGACACCTGACATTTTACTAATGGTTACAGACTCTCCTTATTGCATAATCTTTTCTCATCTAAATTTCAGTTCGTGTTTTCAATTTTTTTCTGATCTGAGCATAAGGGTCTTCCCAATTGAAGGCATGATCACTTGAAACACATAGTTTAGGATTCTTCATTAATAACAATCAAGGTCTTGATATCAATTCTAGATCACCAGTATCTAATCCATGTATCAGTTGCCTACATGTGCTGAGTGATTCCAGGGAATTGGGTAGTGTGAACAAAATCACCTCCAAATGACATAAATATTCCTGGTATGTTCTCCAGGACATACATAAACTCTTCCTCTTGAACACTGGATCTGATTCTTATGCAGTGTTCCAAATCCAGTTTATATTCTACCACCTGTTTACGAATCAGAGTGATGTGGTCAACAGTAGAAGCAAAGGTAAATGAAAAGTCTCAGGGACAAAAACTAATTGGCACTGGGACGGTTCTACTCTGCCCTACAGGATCACTATGAATCAGAATCGACTTGGCGGCAACGGGATTTGTTTTTGGTTTTATTCATGGCAGGGGATCTTCAGACCAAGGACTTTGGATTTTCAGAACTCTTAGGCAAGGCCGTTTCTATTGTAAGCTGAGGCATCAAGTTATATTAATCTGCCATGTTTAAACATTTGATTTTTTGAATTCCCTTTGTTTTAATTCAACACTCACCAAGTCACCTTCTAATTGTGATTTGACTTCCTAGAGCAAAAAAAAATAATAATAATAAAATGGGTGGATCTTCTAGACTTGGAATAGATCCATTCCAGGGACAGATGTACTCCCACTGTCAGTAAAACTAGTAAATTGACAGTTATGGTTTTATACATCAGTCTCATGATATTGGTTACCATGAGTTCATTCCTGAGAGAGAAATTCACTCTTGGTGTGCTAATAAAAATCAAGTTTTTAAGATTGCAAAACTGAGGATAAATCTTTGGCCCATGTAAATTCATCAAGGTAATGAATACTACATAGTGAAACCTCTTGGAAGCCAGCAGGCTAGCCATTCCCTAGGCAGACACATACTCCCTTTCTATCATTTTGCAGAGCGATTAGGCGTTTTGTCCCTTATAGTTGCTTTTCTGAAACTCACCTACCCAAGCAAGAGCTTAGCAATATTTGATTATTAACATCTTTTCTGAATAAAATCTTCTTTCCCCAAACTTATAGACTGTCAGGTAAGTGTTCCTCAGTTGTTATCAATGCAGCATGGCTGGATAAAACATGTTTCACAATCCCAGACCAATGACAGCAACTTTCCACCCCCCATCTCTTTTGTAGCTCCCATAAATGAATGACGTCTGTGGTATTTCCTCGTCCTCCAGAAAGCCACTGTTAAACTCTTGATACCACTCCTTCAGTTCATTGACTGGATTTGGGTTGTCCATTTTTCAAAATAAATGATACTATGTATTGCTCAATACTGTAGGTTTTCTGACGTGATGGAGAAAAAGCCTTTAAAATTATACCTAAGTACTGCTACTGACACATGATCAACCATTTGACCAGTGAACCAACATATCCTATCTCCCATGAAAACAGTTCCTCTGGCTGTCTTGAGTTCATGCATGAAGCTGAAAGAATTCCCTCTACAAGAAAACACATTAGTCAAGATACTCTAAGCCAGTTATTGTCAATTTTGCTGCTTCAGATAAGCCTCACTTTCCTTCAAGGAATTTTAGACAATAATCATTTCATTTCATTGTCTTTTTCAATCCTGGATTCCCAGCCCCTCGCAATAACTGGCAGCTAATTCAATAAGTTCTTGTTGGTTGAATGGTTTTGAATTTTAGTTTTCTATTCACAATTTTGTTTTTTTTCTTCTATATTTCTAGTTTTTTCCCTTTCCGTCTATAAAATGTTTCTCATGACCCTCATGTAGTGATTGTATGCCTTTCTTATTTTTTCCCAGAGATATATGATAGAAGTAGTAGTAATTAAAATTTATAAACCATCAAAACAATAGGAAGAATTAACAGTTCACTAAAGAACTGAAGGATCAGTCTAAGGCTGTGGTTTACATGGAAACTGATAAGATTCTAAATGGTGTCTAAGTGGAACACACCTCACATATAATATATTTGCTATATTTTCTCTTTCTCATCTAAAATATAACAATAATGAAAATAACGTATTTGTATAGCGCTTTATGGTTTACAAATACTTTAGTAAACATTCTCTCATCTGATTCTTTTAAGAACGGCATGGGTATGTCTAAGCATCTTGTTTACAAAGGCTCAGATGTTCTAAACCCTCTTTTTTTATCCTTTAACCTCTTTTATCTCTCATCTCATCGTCTTAACTTCAAATAGCAAATCACAATTTCATCAGTTTCTTCAGATGTTATCACCTTTCATTTCTTAGTTTTGAGGTCTACTTCTCTATAAAACCTCTATGTGATGATTATATCATTGGTTTATATTTCTAGAATAAAAAACAAATGGCTTAGCAAAGAGAAAATTAAAACTCATCATGGTTTCACGTTATGAATAAATTTCAGAGATATATATGTTAATGCTTCATTACACTTATGTATTTGCTTAAATACCACACACATGTTACCCACACTGCACTAAAATCTAGATCTCTGCTGTTTCCAGAGGTCATAAAACTCAGGGAAAATCCAAGCATGCTACAAATTAATTTGTTCTTATTGCTACACTGGGTGACCTTGTAAACTCACATATACAATAAGCATATTAACCCCAAAGTCATTATCCCTGGAGGGGAACAAAAAAAGGCTCTTGACAAGGTTTCTGGTAAGTAGTAAAACCCAGTGTTATCTTTGTAAACCAGTTGCATAAATGTTCTTCTCTTTCCCATCTCAGATCTTATTCATTTGGTTGAATAAAATCTTATTCACTGTTAAGACCTGCTCAGATTGTCTAGGATAGTAATTCTTCATATGGCATTTATCTTCATTTATTAGGCAACACATTCTTTTGTATTTAGCTTTATTTTTCTCGAAGATGAAATATTTCTACCATTGAAATGGGGTGAAGATTGCAAGGCAAGTCCAGTAAAGGCCTTTTCCTTCCTGCCAGTTTCTGTGCCCACACTCAGCCTACTACCCTCGATGGTTGGATTAGGGTAGCACAGGATGACCACTGAGAAAGGGTACATCTACACTCCATTGCATCCTCATCTGGATTTTTTTGTAGTGCAAGTTATTCATTAGATAAATGCACTTATATCTGATTTCTGCTTCCTACTTGGCAGAATAAGAAGAGAAAGTTTTAAATCCCTAAATGCCCTACTAGTATCTTAAATGCTACAACTCCACATCTGTAAACATGTTTGTTTATTTCTCACCTACCAAAAAACCAAACCCATTGCCACCGAATCAATTCCGACTCATAGCAACCCTGTAGGACAGAGTAGAACTGCCCCATAGGGTTTCCAAGGCCGTAAATCTTTATGGAAGCAGACTGCCATAACTTTCTCCACCAGAACAGCTGACTTTTCAGTTAGCAGCTGAAAGCTTAACCACAGCGCCACCAGGGCTCCTTTTTTATTTCTCACCTAAAGCCTACTTACTTACTCCCAGTTTTCTAAGTTGCCTGTCCTACTTTCTAAAGCTTCCATGCCAGCTTAACAACACATGAATGGAAGAAGACAGGGGATATCTATCTGCAGACTTGTCCCAATTGCCCTCGTGGTTCCTTGGCTGTGTGGACAAGCTGTCTGAGGTTCTCCGGCCCCAGAGTCCCCATCTGTGACCACGACATTTACAAGGATCATAACTGCGTACTTGCCAGGAATGATATACAAAGATAGGATTTCATTCTCTGTCCTTGGAAACACGCGTTCTAGAAACAAGAATATTTACTATCATTACAGTTTTAGATTTTTATTTATTTTGCTTCATACTCCGAGGTTAAGATAGTGTTCTTCCACAGATCTTTCTAGATGTTTCCACATAATTAGTAGAATATCCATCTACCTGATAACCAAATCATCAATTCTCCCTCATAAATGTCTCTCATTTAGTTAAGGCCTTGCATTTTCTCTCACCTGGACATTTAAATATCCACATAACTGATCTCCTTCATACCAACTTCCCACACAGTACCACAGAATATCTTTTCTAAGCTCAGCTTGTGTCACTTTTTTGCTTGAAAATCTTTAAGCAAAAAAAGGTTTTCAAACTATTAAGTCTCATACTACTACAAATGATGAGACAGTCTCTTAACAAATGGTCCCACGGTCTCATCCATCCTGATCTCCTGCCTACAATCTATGTTTCAACATCCCTATCTCCCGGCTATTGCATGTACTTCCTCCTCTACCTAGAACCCACTCTCTCTTCTTCTCTATCTGATCACTTTCTTCATCTCAAGATGCACATTTTAATATTTCTGAGATAGGGGAGAATCTTACTGTTGATGTCAGAAGAAAACTACCGGGTTCTAAGCAATTTTATTGCATGGGTATAAGTGAAATCAGTCTTGCTTATCTGATTATCATCTCAATGAAGTTATTTGCACTGATAGCACCACAAGTGAACAAAATTTATTTAAATGTGGATCCTTAATTGTCTTGAAAATATCTTCAAAAGATCTTCAAAAAGATTATGTTATGATATAGCATTAAAATAAAAAACTATTAAGAATACAGAAGAATTCTTATCTTCTACTTGGCAATGTGAATAAAGGCAGTAGAATTTGTTGAATACAGCAAACCACATTTTAAAATTATCAAAACTGAGAGAGGCTGGTATGACTGATTCATGGATCATGTGGGACTATCTCTTAAGCACCAAGTATCTGTCTGTCACGAGTTTCCATCTGGCTTTCAAGAGAAGCTGTTTAACTTCCAGAAATATGTAATTTAGCTAAGGAGAAAATAGCACATGTTTAACCAAACAGGAAGTGGTTCTCTTCTATAAGCCTCAAAAAATTATATTTTCAGTCCTAAAGGTGCTAACAAGATCAAGATCACACGCCTCAGCTATGGAAAGCCACGTGTCTCTGGTTACATACACATAACTATCAATTAACAAAGGTGATTCAGAAGGTATCTTTATCTAAATATGGAGAATGGTAAGTTGCAAACTTAGATTTTGATAAGAAGCAAGTGCATAGATATATTCTATTAGCAGGTTTTAAAAAAATTTTGTATTTAATGTAACATTCCTTCTTTTGTCCCCAAAGCTGTTATTTGACCAATGGTTATTTTTTCAACTGGTGGCATCTTGTTTTTGTTGTTGTTAGGTGTGATCAAGTCAGTTCTGACTCATAACGACCCTATGTACAACAGGGGTTTGGGGTATAACAGAACGAAACACTGCCCAGGCCTGCGTCATCCTCACAATTGTTGTTATCCTTGAGCCCATTGTTGTAGCCACTGTATCGACCCATCTCGTTAAGGGTCTTCCTCTTTTTAGCTGACCCTCTACTTTTCCAAGCAAGATGTCCTTCTCCAGGGACTGATTCCTCCTGATAAAAAGTCCATCTTAGACATTAATTTTTTTTCTTATTTAGTTTCCAGTGTGCCTGAAGAGAACATTTATCAAGTTAGATGACTAATGTATCAGTTATAAAAGCATTTTATCCTTATAAGAACTACTTTAATCCATGGATTGCAAAGCAAATTAAATATCAGCTGAAAATTTTATTTAGGTCGTAGACATTCTTATGCACTACTCCTTTAATCCTACCACAAAGTTGAGGTAGATACCCCATTTTACAGATGAGAAAACTGTGATTAAAAGTATTTAAGTCACTTGCCCAAGGTCATGTAGCTAGAAAAGCGGTAAAGCACAGTCTTGTCTAACTCCAGTGCCAAAGCTCTTGACCGTTTTGCTACATGCCTTTCCATTCTTTCCTAGCTCTAAGGTCATAGCTGACTCTATTGAGGATACATTAGTTGTATCTTCTGGATGCCCAGCTGTCTGAACTGGTTGGTTTAATAATCAAGAGAATGGGTCCAGTGACTCTAAAAACACAGACATTGTTGGCTGAGTGAGTTCCTATGGCAATGCCATTTTCAAAAGAAGGCTGCCATCTTTTAGTCTATTTCCCTGTGCCTAGAGGCCCCCAAATATATTAAGACTCCATATATGCAGAAACCATGTCTCATACCTCTTTGTATCACTTGCACATAGCTGGACATATAATAAGCAACTACTAAATACCTATTAATTAATTACTCTTTTTTTTTTAGTTTCTAAAGAAACAAATAGAATTTGTTTCTGAAGAAACAAAGATACCTTTGAATTTGTTTCAAAAGAAATCTGAATTCGTTTCTGAAAAAATAAAGAAATCTAGGATTATTCCCCACCCATAGGGTCGCTCTGAGTCAGAATTGACTCAAAAGCAATGGGTGCAGGTAAATATTATTCAGTTTAAGGGTCCATCTTTGGATCTGTATAAAATGTCTTTCAATCTCTCTCACTCTCTCTTAACAATAAAAGTCGTCATGATTCAAACTCAATAAATTACAATATTCCTATTTTCCCTTAGACCATTTGTGACACTAATTGACCATCTAGGGCATGGTAGCTGGAACTAGAAGTTCCAAGAAGAATAATCATGCCTCCTGCTCCCCCATCCAGTATCCATCTTCCTAGTATGTGAGTGCCACCGCCCTAGTCATCCCCCAAAGAGGCCTGATGGGCAGCTGTCCTGGATCTCTGGAGGTGCTCAGAATCCATTCAGGAAAGGCAGGAAGTGGCACAAAAGACAAAAACCATTTAATGGCCTGAAACTTTAGGGTATTGCTATTTGGAACTGAATTCTAAACTTGAACAAAATACCATCTACTTTTGGTTTGTTTTCATGTTCTAAGGAGCAGTTGTGATGGTTCTGTGATGGGTCTGTATCTCCACGTGACTGACAAAAATTGATCTGTGAAATGTCATATTATTTGTGCGTTAAATGAATGAACACAGTAGAAAGAATCCATTCTTATTGGCAACAGACCTCTGACCTTTCTCTGGCTTCTGAAGTTAAAAACTACTTAATATTCCCAAGTATTTGTTTATCTATGGGTAGTATTTATACTTCAGAGTAGAAGTTGAAACCACCCAAATTAGCCTGCCCTGAAAATTCTAAAGGACATAAAACATGTTCTAAAACTGTATTTCAAAACTGATTTGTTTAAATTTTAAACAAGTAGATTTAACCTTGTACCCCCTCATTTTGAGCTTTAACCAGTGCTTGGTGTTTCTGCAAAACAGTTCTAAGTTAATGAAAGAGAATATATGCCATTAAAAATCTATATGACGATTAGATTTATAGAGCATAATTCAATATTTTTTATAAAGCAATAAAAGCACTTGCCAACGCTCATGAAAAACAACCACATGTTTTGGTTTTAATAATGAGAATGTTTTATAAATAAGCTCCAATTATTGTCCATATTATTTAAAAAGCATTGAATCTTTTCTTCTTCCAAGTATTCTTTTCCTTTATTTTTTGAGTTACTCCTAAGAATTCACATGTAAATTTATAGTATTTCTAGACTTATCCATTTGTTTGTTACCACATAAGAGACATTCGTGTTTTTCTCCTTTAGCTTCCAGTGTGCCTTAAAACGACATTTATCAAGTCAGATGACTAATCTATCAATTATGAAAATATTTTATCCTTTTAAGAACTGGTTTCATCCATGGATTTCAAAGCAAATTAAGTCATGATCATAGATTCCTTTCCTATCAAATTCAAGAGCAGATTTGTTCTATAAATTAATATCCCCACTTAAAGATTATATGAAAATAAAACTTTTAATGTCTTTTATATATCCCCATATCACTTATGTGTAAGTATAAAATATTGCCTGATTCTTTCTAGAAAGCAATTTGGCAGTATGTATTAAGAACCTTAAAAACATACTTGCCTTTTGACCCAGAATCACCATGCCTATCAAAATTTCTATGTGAGTGTTTATGACAGTGCTACTTATGATAGTGACAACTTGGAAATATCATCAGTGTTTAATAATATAAACCTGATTAATTAATCCACGGTCAATTCATTTGGTGGAAACTGTGTAACCATTAAAAGTTAAGTTTTTAAAGAATATTCAATGATATAAAGAAATGCTTATGATAAAATATTAAGTAAAAAAGTATATGCTAGTCGTTTACAGTTTTTATAAAATTAAGATTATAATCTATATACAATAAATGTATACACACACCAGCATGGAAGGAAATACACTAGAATATTAATACTGATTTTTTTTTGAGTGGTGAGATTATGAGTAATTTTAAATTTTCTTTGCTTTTTTATATTTTATGCTATGAACATCTATTACTCTTATAGTCAGAAGGAAAATAAATGTTATCATTAAAATAATATTGCAAAAAGACTAACAAAAAAAGGTACCAGTTCAAATGATGTATTTACTGGTATATAAAGTTGCTTTTTATGCATAAATAAAAACAGCATCTCAAAAACATTTTGTGTAGTATGACTCAATTTTTATTAAATAGGCATATATGTGTATACGTATTTGCACTGAGAAAAGATTGAAGGATATGTATATATTCCCTGGAGCCGACTCCCTGAATCTGGACTTCTAGCCTTCTAGCTGTGCGAGAATAAACTTCTGCTTGTTGAAGCCATCCACTTGTGGTATGTCTGTTATAGCGGCACGAGATAACTAAGACACTATACTTGAATGTTTTACTTTAAATTTAGTCAAATTCTCAGTGTCTTCCAATATGGTTTGTACTTTTAACCACTATGTTATAGGAGAAATATGGGTTTATGCTATTTAAGAATTCCTTCTCTATCCAAATTTTATATATGTTTCTGTATTTACTCCAAAAAGTTAAAAACTTTTTCCTTTTTTGCACATTCAAAATTTATTTTTATTTATTAATGAGATACAAAATCTGCATTTTACATGTATACTCATTTGTCCAAGCAACGCTTTTTTTAAATTATGAAGCAATTGAAATCTCATGTCAACTGACAAATACTGATTTACCTATTTTGGGACTTTCTGTTCTGTTTCATTGGTCTATTTGTCTGTCTTTTGACCAATACCCCAATGTCTTAATTACTGTAACTTTATAATAAGCTTCGATGACTGCTAGGGTAAGTTACCCCTTCTAATCTTGTTCCGAAATGTCTTGGCTATTTTTGACTCTTTGTCTTTCATGTTTGTCATGCTGTTGTGGCTTGTGTGTTACTGTGATGCTGGAAGCTATGCCACAGGTATTTCAAATACCAGTAGGGTCTCCCATGGTGGACAGGTTTCAGCTGAGCTTCCACACTAATGCAGAGTAGGAAGAAGGACCTGGTGATCTACTTCTTAAAAAAAAAAAAAAAAACTGACTAGTGAAAACCTTAGGAAGAGCAGTGGATCATTGTCTGGTACAGTGCCAGATGATAACCCCTCAGGTTGGAAGGCACTCAAAATACAACTGGGGAAGAGCTGTTTCCTCAAAGTAGAGTTCAACTTTAATGTCTTGGCAGAAGTGAGTTTTTGGAACCTTCATTTCCTGATGTGGACAACTCCAAATGGAAGAAACAACTGCAAATATCCATTAATAATCAGAACGTGAAATGCATGAAGTATGAATCTAGGAAAATTGAAAGTCATCAAGAATGAAATGGAATGTAAAAAGATCTATATCCTAGGCATTAGTGAGCTGAAATGGACTGGTATTGGCCATTTTGAATTGGACAGTCATATGGTCTACTATGCCAGGAATGACAACCTGAAGAGGAATGGCATGGCATTCATCATCAAAAAGAACATTTCAAAATCTATCCTGAAATACAATGTCAGTGATAGGATAATATCCATTCGCCTACAAGGAAGACAAGTTAATATGACTATTATTCAAATTTACACACCAACCACTAAGGCCAAAGATGAAGAAATTGAAGACTTTTACTAACTTCTGCAGTCTGAAATTGATCAAACATGCAATCCAGATGCATTGGTAATTTCTGGTGATTGGAATGCAAAGTTGAAAACAATGAAGAAGGATCGATAGTTGAAAAATATGGCCTTGGTGACAGAAATGACACCAGAGATTGCATGATAGAATTTTGCAAGACCAACAACTTATTTATTGCAAATACTTTTTTTTTTAACAACACAAACAACAACTACACACATGGACTTCACCTGATGGAAAACACAGGAAACAAATTGACTACATCTGTGGAAAGAGACAATGGAGGAGCTCAATATCATCAATTAGAACAAGGTCAGGGGCCGACTGCAGAGCAGACCATCAATTCCTCATAGGCAAGTTCAAGTTGAAGCTGAAGAAAATTAAAACAAATCCACAAGAGCCAAAGTATACCCTTAAGTATATACCACCTGGATTTAGAGACCATCTCAAGAGTAGATTTGATGCATTGAACACTAATGACTGAAGACTAGATGAGCTGTGGGATGACATCATGTGCATCATACATGAAAGACAACCACGTAATACTGATAATCATGGCCTAACCAAATTGACACAAATTTTTGTGAACACAATTCAATCCATGACAGACATCATGTTCAGTAAAGTAGAGGGTCAGCAAAAAAGAAGACCCTCAAAGAGATGGACACAGTGGCTGCAACAATGGGCTCAAACATAATCAAAGATTGTAAGGATGGAGCAGGACTGGGCAGTGTTTTGTTCTCTTGTACATTGGGTTGTTATGAGCCAGAACCAACCTGACGGCACCTAACAGCAACATCGTCCACGCAAACTTTAGAATCCACCTATCGAGTTCTGTCCACGCTCTTCGTGAATCAACTGTTTCTATGTGCAGTTTTCTCATACAGAATAAGCACATCAGTGTGCCATTTCTCCAGCACCTTTTGTGGGGTCTCAGGACTTTGTTTCATGGTC
The DNA here is from genome assembly GCF_030014295.1 of Loxodonta africana. Lineage (NCBI taxonomy): Eukaryota > Metazoa > Chordata > Mammalia > Proboscidea > Elephantidae > Loxodonta > Loxodonta africana. The sequence continues at coordinate 71,448,054 of NC_087347.1, forward strand.
CTTCACCTAAATCCTAACAAGTGTAGTATTTTTGTATCATTTATTTTATTCAGGGTTTTCTTCTTTAAAATGTTATATTTTCAAGCAGGTACAGTTACATAAGTAACGGTGAAGGCTTGCTTTGATTTCCTCTCTCCCCTCTACAATGACATTCCAACATCCCTATACCCCACTTGTTGTTGTAGTTAGCTACTGTGGAACTGGCCCTAGACTCTAGCCAACCCCATGACAATGGGATCGGACCTTTGTGCTGCACAGGATTTTCACTGGCCGATTTTCAGAAGTAGATTGCCAGGTCTTTTTTCCTACTCTAGTTTAGTCTGGAGGCTCTGCTGAAACCTGTTCAGCATCATAAGAACACGCAAGCCTCCACTGACAGATGGGTGGTAGTTGTTCATGAAGTGTACTCAAGAGGGAATCATCTACTTTTTGCACAGCTTGTTGGATTGTGGCTAGAGTGATCACATATTTTCCAAACCCCAACGTAGGATGCAGTTTAACCCATGTTCTAACAATTACTAGGATATTTTAAATCAAAATGGACAAGGAGAAATCCAAGATGACTAGTTTGCAGAATTGTATTAATTGCAATCCTAGTGAAACCAATCATCGAGTCATGTTAAAAGTAGCTTTCTCACAGGAGAAGGAAAAAACAGGAAGAGAGTAAGCCAACCTTATTTTTTGCTGATCAAATTTAAGATTTTTTTCTCTGAAAGATATTAGAAGTCATGCCGACTGAGTGTACACATACTAGCCACTTCTCCATGCAGTTCGCCAAAAGAAAAAAAAAACTAAAGAAAATGTTAGTCTTTGCTATTGCTATAATTACTTTTTTTTTAAGTACATAATGTTTACCACAGATGTCTGTTGTCTTTTTATATTATGTGCCGTGAAAATTACTACAGGAGTAATTCATGGGCCAAAAATACTATACCAAAAGATAGCAACCTGGTTGCCATGCTTTCATTTAAACGTTCTTTAACATGTTCATTGTGACCAACGGTATGCCTGCAGAGCCTTCAGCCAAAAGACGCCAGGGTCATAGTCCAGAATGCTGTTTGTGAGAACTTCTAGTGTTTCTAGCATTTTGTTATCGTGGTTTTTGACTTTGAGGATATGCCCCTCTTAAACAATCACTCTCTTTTGAGGAACTTCGTTTGGTGTGTGTCCCCTGATCCCTTGAACATGGCAGAACACCACGCAAAGGTTCAAAACTGAAACCCATGGGGGGAGGAAGCCAACAAACAGAAAGATGAAGGAGGAATAAGAGGGAAATCATGATCACAGTGGAGGAAGGAAGGAGGGAGGGCTATTTCACAAGCTGTGGGCCTGTCTGACATGTGGTCCCTTTTTAAACTGAATCTGGCACTTTTAATTTTTTTCCTAGGTAAAGCCCTGGGGCGGGGGGAGGTTGCACAGCTTGAGCCCAGGCTGGGGCACGTAGGGAGCAATCTTTTGACTGCACTCTGCAGCTGCACGAGAAATAGGCCTTATCAGACCTGGGCCCAGCAAGCGTGAGCGCCTGTAACCATTCCAGGCAAACAGAGAGCCTAGAGGAGGGATGTTCATGTGGGGGTGGTGAAGGGACGGCTATGTATGTATGGCCTGTCGTTTATTCGCTTTAGTTCCCTGACAGGATGTTTTTCTGTCAACGTTAGCACCAAACACTTGAGCACAAACAGAACTTAGTTTTATGAAAGGCGTTTAAATAGATGCTAAAAACAAACCCCTAGAAACATGACTGTCCAGGCCCAGGTGGAAGCTTTTTGTCCGTAAAAGCCAGGTAGGCATGCCAGGAACCCCTAGATTATAAGAAAAAATATATAAACAACCCTATTTAACATTCAAATAAGTAAAAGAACCAATAAAGCCCTCTCTTGCTTAAAAGTACTAGTATTTTACAACTGTCAAAGGCTCAGCCGTAGTCTATATGAAGTCCTGATTGCACATGAAATGCCCAGTTAAGCTTGCTAGGTTGGCCACACTGTAACCATGCTACAGTACAGACCACATATTACGCAATATGGCTTTCAGGATTTCAGACTAATTAGAGAGGCACCCAGTAGCACTATGCGGGTTCTGTCAGCATTTCCACTATAAAACCCCTTTTCTGGGGTTTATAACTTGGCCAATAAAAGACAGCCCCAGGCTGGAATGTACCACGCAAAGGTTCAACCCAGGAACAAGATTTTTTATTTTAAACTAAATTTCATTAAAAATCAGTTCTTGTAAGAACAGAGCAATAAAAATATGCTGCTTTCATTATGTCTGATGTTTTCAGTTCCTTGCTTTGTTTAAAAAAAAAAAAGGAAAAAATATATGTATTTTCCAGGCATTAGGTTTAGATCTTTTTTGGTTGGTATGTGTTTTAATGAAAATATTTGGGTTATTGGGGCTTAGAAGAACCTATTGCCTACCACACACTAGTTTTGCTTCCCAATGTGGGTCTAGGGTTTAGCCTAGCTCAAGTCGATTTCGAAAGAAAACATAAACAATGACTTGAATCATAGGGACATAAATGGTTTTTCATGACTAATGCATGCTAACCACCACCATATTGTAGAGTAAAACTAGTAGGGCTTATTGAGAGTGAAGATTTGCAATGATACCGGTATCTTACATTATCCATTAATGCTTATAAATTACTATTTCTTTTTCTATTATCTTGGCAAGAGGAAATAATGAATGCAGAAACTCCATACACCTACTCTTAGACACTCTAATGTACAAATAAAATTCAACATATTCTCCTTAGCTTTAGTTATGTTTGTTTTATTCTTGCTAATGATAGCTTTGTCTTGTTTGCAGATATTTTATCTGAAAAGGTTAAAACAGCATGAGTATTTGAACTTAGCTGAAAACTAAAAAGAAGGTAAAAGGATGGGGAAATGAATATGTCTTGAGCAGCTACTCTTGTGCGTTCTCCATAAAAAGTCACGGTGATCCCATGAGAATAAGGCTCTGAGAAATTAGTTTACTCAGAGTCACACACTTAAATGGCAAAGCAGATACTTAAATGCAGTGTGTCTGACCACAGAGACACTATTCTTCCTGCCATAATTTATTGCAGAGGTGAGTTTCCTTCCCCTCTTTGACTTATTTTAATGTGGGCCTACTCCTTGGCCATTTCTTGGTTTCTTCCCACAATAGCTCTCAAATTTTCCTTGCTTATTGTTGGCATACCTTTGGTAGAATTTTCTAATCTTAAAGAAAATGCTAAAAGCGGAGCTTAACTGCCAAAGCATTAAATTCCCAGTGTGCCCTATTCACAATTAGAAAAGATGTCCCAGAGAAATCAAAGGGCCCTTACCAAGGGAACTGTCGAGTCAGACCTGCACAACTGAGAACTAAACCTGCATTTCTGAATCTTACTCAGGAGCAATTCATCCAAAAGGTCATGTGAGCCCTTTCACAAAGAAGATGCTGAAAACCGGGTCTCAGTTTACCGAGGTACTGGGTACCTGCACTATCTGTCTACCTTCAGGGGCTCTGCTTTAACGAAGAATCATTTCATGCTTCTTTGCAACCTACCCCTACGCCGTACCTATTACTGAACAAGTTGTATTTGCTCCTTTGGAGGCCAATGTTCCACAAGACCTCCTTTTGTCCATTCATATTATATATACTGGGAAGAATGACTGGGAGAGAACTGGGGTGCCAGTAATCCATCAGACGACTGGCTCTGGGCCCTGCTGAGTGTTGCCTCCACATGGAAAGAAATTATGAGTAGAGGCCAAGAGGTTGAGGAGGCTCCTCCCTTGCTACCAGCCTCCTTTCCATTCCAATGTATACCATTCATTTATCCAGCTACAGCCCTCACCACAGGGATGACATTTGTGCCATCTACATATAAACGAAAGAAGTAAGGGCACTTTCATTAAGAATGTCCTTGCTTATGTCTATTTAAATCAGAGCCTTAAGGGAAAACCACATGCTTTTAATGGCCTTTAATTGGTTAAAGAGAACAGTAAGTACCCTACCAGAAGCTTGAGAACAGAGCTCCTTTCCTTCCGAATTTGTTTTCTTGGTTAACTAGGCTAGGGAACAAAAGAATTGTAAAATATTTGTTAAGCTGCAAAGCTTAACAACGAAATGTTAAACAACACTGATGATAATATTGATTTCCTTCTCTTCATTCCTACTTATCCCGGCCGCTCAGAAAAACTGTCCTTGGCTTATGGCTGTTACGGTAGCAACAGTCTCATGTGTGGCCAATGAGATGTGCAAAGTCCAGGAGACAGTGGCCTTCCTTGACCACTGACTGTGGAGTCAGCTCTGGTTGAATACCCCTGGCCTGATCAATCCACATTTCCTGCCCCTCTGGCTACTCGAACTCATCAGGAGGCTTTATCTGTGCGTGTGTGCACACCTATCTATTCAAGCCCATCCAGGAAGCCCCACTTTACCAAAATTCAGACTTAGAGACCAGAAAATGTGTAGTAATTTATCCATGTTAAAAGGTTCTCCTTTGCTTAGTAAAAGAATCACAGCAGCATTCCTTTAAATAGTGCATTTCAAGTAATTCCAAATACAGCCAACAGTTCAGCAAAACATCTGTAAAGTAAAATGAAGTCTAAACATTCATATTACATCTCTTTAATTGATTACAAACATTTTTTCTGGCATAAATATATATATATATTTCCTCTTACATTCTTGAAGGAGAAAATCAAATCGTAAGGTTTAAGAGCTGAATATCTTTAACTTTCTAGACAATTCCCCCACAGTATCTGACACAGTGCTTTTTACACAATGAGAGCTCAGAAAGACAAAGTCAACTGAATAACTTTAGATTCGTAGTATGTAGCTCAATATCCATTAAGATCATAGATTGCTAGATACTTTTTGCCTTCAGGGTTTATGATCAATGCATTTGTGTTTTTGTTTGTTTGTTTTACTTTAAGTGTATTTCTTTGCACTTATTAAATTTCCCAACAGTGGGCACAGAACCAAAGTCGGGGACCATGCTTATCTTGTTTATCATTGTTTCCTCTGTACCTGGCTTAGTGGAGAACATGGCACTCAATAAATATTTGTTGAACGAGTAATTGAATAACTGAATGAAGGTCTTCTGTCTTTATCCTTGTTACTTGTCATCTAGTCTGCTCCAACTCATGGCAACCATGAGAACAGAAGGAAATAATGTCTGGCCTGCACCATCTTCATGATCGTTGCATATTGGAGTCCACTGTTGTGGTCACTGTGTATTTTGAGTGTTTTCCAACCTATGAGGCTCATCTTCCAGCACTATATCCAGCAATATTCTGTTGTGACTCATAGGGCCTTCATTGGCTATTTTTCAAAAGTAGATCACCAGGCCTTTCTTCCATCTGTCTTAGTTCTCTGGAAGCTCAGCTGAAACCTATCCACCATGAGCGACTCTGCTGTTATTTGAAACACTGATAGTATAGCTTCCAACATCTTAGCAACACACAAGCCACCACAGTACCACAAATTGACAGATGAGTGCTACCCAAAAAACCAAACCCATTGCAGTCAAGTCAGTTTCAACTCATAGTGACCCTACAGAACAGAGTAGAACTGCCTCTTAGGGTTTCCAAGGAGCAGCTGCTGGATTCAAATTGCTGAGCTTTTGGTTGGCAGCCGAGCTCTTAACTACAGGGTTCCAGATGGGTGATAGCCTGCTTTTATTAAGGCATGGAAATATATATAATATATTTTTATATATATATATATATATAATATATTTCCATATATTCTATAGCATTGCTTTTAAACTCTTTTCTCTGGAAAACAAGGGAGTCACAGAGAAATCAATGGGAGTTCTAACGAAAACAAGTTTCCGGGGAGATGATTAATTTCAGCTTGCTCCACAGCTTTGGAGTCCCTGGTGGCGAAAACAGTCAAGCGTCCAACTACTAGCCAAAAGGTTACCTGTTCCAACCCAAGAGGCACCTCGGAAGACAGGCCTGGTGATCTGCTTCCTAAAGGTCACAGCTTTGAAAACCCTATGGAGTAATTCTACTATGTACACCTGGGTCACCACGAGTTGGAATCGCCTTGACGGCAACTAAAAACAAGCACAGCTATCAGACCCTATCCAAGTATTTGCATTCCAGGAAGAAGACTCGTGTAAGGGGGCTCTCTATCTTCAGAAAGTTTGAAAAGCTTGATTATATTAATACGTGCCCTGTCGAACAATATTTTGTTACCTTATATTAAATGATAAAATGTTGAAACAACTGTTCTACAAAACCCAGGTTAATGGCAAATTGAATTCTGAACCTTCTTATTTTTGATTCTCATGTTGACCATTGTTTCCTTTTCCAGAACTGCCTCCTTATATCGCTGACTCCTGGAAAGCCAATTCCCAGTGTCCTCAACTCACTCACCCCTCTTTGTCTCTCTTTGCTCCAGAACTTTAATACTCCCAGTCATGAGCCCAGGCTAAATTATACAAAGTAAAACGAACCCCGTGCATGCACTGTGGAAAGAAAACTCCTACTTAGAGGGAAAAAACAAACATGTCACCGAACTCCACAGCATGTGCTCCTGGATCAAATAGAAGACATTTAAATTTTCAGACCACTCTGTCATTCACCCACAAGTCTGTGGGACACAGTTTATGTTAATTACTTTGCTATCTGGCAGTCTGTCTTACCCCTCCCTCTTACGTAAAAGAGTAATAAAAAATAATGGAAAAATATACAAAGTTCTGTTTAAGGACACAGATACGTGGGGGGTGGTATTAAATAGTTTGAAAAAAAATTTTTTTTTTAATTCCCAGTTTTCTTTTTTTTCTGCTTTTTTTCCTGAAAATTATTTTGAAGTTTCACGTTGTTTGCCGGCTCTGCCCGGAACTTTCCCATCCTCTCGCTCATGGATGATGATTGCAGCTCACATTCACTGCAGTTAAAGTAAATAAGAAAAAGTCTTTCCAGCACCATCCCAGCTGTATGTATGCAGTGAAAGTGGAGGAGACCATAATACATGTCTTAGCAGCAAAAAGACACACCGCCCCACCTTTTACATAGATATTTACCCAGTTTCTTCCAGAGGTCTGAACTGCTTCAACTGCTCATTATTCTTCAACCTTGGATAAAGACAGACAGACCTATAGATGACAGATCTTAGACAACGTTGTTAACATGCCAGATTTTATTACATAACCGTGGGAGGTCATGTACACCACATCCCCACTCCATGGGGACCACCACATTTAAAACAAGATGAAAAAAATGTGATGTGGGAGAAAAAAAAAAAGCCCTCATGGGCAGTCTTCAAAGGCAGGGACAGGTTGAGACTGGATTAGCATTTATTGACTGTCTAAGCCTGCTTTTTTTCTTCAGGACAGAGATACACGAGTTTAATTGCAGAGGCTGTTCTGCCAACTGATCACCAGAGTGGCAACCAAAGCTTAACTAATCGGTGCTTCATTAGCGAAAAGTCTCTATTACAAAACAAACTAAGCGTGCTCTGATCCTAACCTGCAGGTCCAATGGCATTACAGCAAAGTTTAAAGCTGTTAGAACACTGAGAAACTTATTACGGTTCGTGCTGAGATAGCACTTTGCTATTGATTTTACAATACGCAGGTATTATGATTTATGGAGTGCTGGTGTCACTCTAACAAGCTGAAGGACACACAATATCATCTCCAGCATCATTAAAATTCAGAAGCCTCTAGAACTAACTCATCAACCACTGTGCATTGTCACAGACCATGGAGCTGGGCTCCAGTTTCAAAACACCCTAAGCTTTGGGATGGTGGTCTCACTGCTTATTTGGCTATCAGAAACGTAATGCAGCCCCTCAAAGTGGACTCATGCTTTCAATTAATTATCACAGCCTATTTTCACAGTATATTGTCACACACATTTTGTTATTTAATTTTGCATTTTGGCATCCAAAATTATTTTGTACACATCCACCAAAGGCTTGTTTAGGAAAGAAAGGTACCAGCGCAATATATAATTCAGGCAAGACTCTGACTAAACCGAGCCCAAAGAAGGACTGCCTTTGTTTTTTAAAATAACTGCATAAGGAACTGGCAGGACTAGCTGTGGTAACTGATCAATAGATGTTTAATGAGCACCAATTACACTCAAGGAATAGTGATAAAAGCTAATCATTATTAAGCATTTACTGTGTTTCAGAATTATTCTAAGCATTTCCTTGTATTAATACATTTAATCCCCACAAAATCCTTTTAGAGGGGAGCTATTTTTATCTCCATCTTACTGAAAAAACTATTGAGGCTCAGAGAGGTTAAGTAACTTTGCTCAAGGTTACACAGCTATTGAGTAGAAGAGCCAAGATTTAAAGTCAGGCAGTCTGACATCCTGGGTCAGTTCCTGTACCTAACAAGAATTTTTGTTAGGAAAAAAGCAGCATCCTTTAACTAATATCAATATTTATAATTCTGTAATCTGAGGCTGTTTCATGTTAATCTAATCAGGTGAAGACCTAAAAAAAAAAAAAAAATTGATCATTAGTTTCCTCAATAATGTTCCAGTAGAGTGTCATTGACCTTTCAGTTCTCTTTCCTCTGTGCTATATAACCACGATGAGTATCAAATTCTTTGTCGTTGTTAGTTGCTGTGACTCGAATCCTACTCACGGCAACCCCATGTGTGCAGAGCGGCATCACTCCCTAGGGTTTTCAAGGCTGTGGCCTTTCAGAAGCAGCTGGCCAGCCAGGCCTGTCTTCTGAGGCGCCTCTGGGTGTGTTTGAACCACCAGCCTTCAGGTAGTGGTCAAGTGCTTCACCATTTGCAACCTATTTCTAAACCTTTAATCATTGCTGATACTTCATTTATATCCTTTCTGCCTTGTATGAAATGATAGCTATACCTAACACAGTGTCATTTTCTTTCTTTTTTACATCATTCCCCAATCCCACCCTCAAATTAAACGCTGTACTGAATTCACTGCGCTGAATTCTGTGGTGTTTACAATATATTGGCTTAACCACACTGAATTACAAGCTTCTAACTCAGCTTTATGCCTATATCCAATAGTTGGATACCCATATTTGTTCGTAACAATGTTTACTAAAAAGTAGAAATTGGTAAGTGATGTGTCTATTATGTATCTCAAACTAAAGAATTTGGGGACCAAAAGAACCTTCTTTAAGAGCCCTTGCATCTTTTAGGGGATCCCAAAACATGGTCTCTCAGAACAGCATTACAATTTTCCTGCTGACTCATGGTCAACTTTATGACCCCAGATCATTTCCTGTCTGATATGCATAATGAATCATTTTCTAACTATAATGTGAGATTTCTTTTCCCAGGTACATTACACATATTATAGTCCTATTAAGGGCTGTCCCAATTATTACCAACCAATTCTACAACTTGAAAGGTTATTAGATTTCAAACTCTGCATGTCAGTTCCTCTCACCATCTTGGTGGCACTCCATCACCTAAGTCCCCCGATGATTTCAGAAATACCATATTAGAGATTGATAGCTGGAACCTAAGGGAGGCTACCTGCCTAAACCATACTGAGTTGGAAGAAGCTTCTTCTTTGTTATCTCTCCAAGTAAGTATGTTTACTCTGCTTCTGAATGCAATTTGCCAGTCCCAAGGAACCCCCATGCTCCTGGTCACACTGGTCCTTCAATTCAAAATGCTTTTCCTCCCGCTTTCTACCTATAAAGTCACAGCTCATTATTACAGGTACAGCTATGGTGTAATCCCCTCTGGAAAGCCTCCCGTGATCCCCAAGTTAGAATGAATCACTCCATCCTCCACACTTCTGTAGCACTCAATTTGTTTCCCTGTGATAGCAACTTAATAGTGACTGAGGCAAAAAAAACTCTTTGAAAGGAAGTTGTATATGAAAATCAGAGCTCTGCCCAAGTGCAGTTTTGATGCATTTGCTCAGGTGATTCCAGGGAGCTCAGAGTCTTCTATAATATTCTTCTCTAATGTCTTAGTCTCCTTTTCTCATCTTAAGTATTGTTTTCTGAATTTCAGCTCCTATGGTCTTTGTTTAGTCATGTTTGTTCCTTAGTATCTTTTATCTTTCTCACATAAGAAATGAGATAGAGCTTTTGTGTCCTTAGTGGTGTTTTCTTTAAAATATGCAGCTCTTCTGAACTCCTTTGTCTTGTGGGATATGCCTAAATGTGTCTTTAGTCTTACTTTGATCCATAAGATCCTTAAGAACTGGTAGAGACCTCAGCTATCAGCAAATACAACCTCTCGTTTTATCGATATGAAATTAATTTGGGGAAGGCTGAAGAGACAAACTCAAAGTCATCCAGGTAGTTAGGGTGACACAGATGGATTGAAATCAGTGTCCTATTTCCAAACCTGAGGGTGGCCACGCCTAAGTATGCAAAAATGAAATAGAACATAGTGGTCCAGGTCACATAAGATTTCATTGAATTACTTGCTTCATTCCAATTGGGCCAACTTGACAATCTCCATAAGTTTCCTAACTCTGATTTGTGGTAATTAATATTCTATATTTACCTGGGTTTCCTTCCAACCCCTCATAGCCTTGAACTCTAAATTCAACTCACCTTCACCAAGGCAACCTTCATCCTTTATAGCTTTACCTAGTCTCCCTTCTCAGCCAACACATCTGACAAAGTTACTCAGTTCCTGTTCGTAACTTGACATTCCATGAATAGCTTCCAAGTCTTTACACATGGACTGCTCTTCTCCCCAACATCACCCACCACGGTCCTAAACTTCATTCACAACTCATCTCCAGGGCCAACTCATTTTTTGACCATACTCAATCCTTCCCCTCCCCAGAATTGTTTGAGTCTTCTCCCTTCACAGGATTTTACTTTCACCTCAACGCTGGCTCTGTTTTCTACTAGGATTTCTTTTTTTTAGCTACCATTTACTAGACTACACTCCCTGAAGAAAGATATTGTCCTTTAAAACACCAAGTGATTTCACAAAGCATAGTCTAAATAAAAGTTTGTTGAACGGATAAATAATTGAGGAGAAAGATATTTTTATATCCTTTGCCTTTTTTCACAAATAGGTCTATCTAACAACTCCAGAAATATCTCCATTTGTTAATGAAGGTTTTTTTTTTTAACTAATTTTTTCCAGAGTAGATGGTATAAAGGAATTCCACAATACATGAAAAGAAAATATGTTATGGCACATTCATATATCACAAGCCTGAATTGCTATTTCTAAACATAACCTGAACTTTATATTCCATGATAGTGAATTAGCCTTTTCTGAAGTTCCCTCCTTTCATTGTCTGTAATAGAGGAGGGAAAAGACAAGTTTAAACACCTATATTCTCACTAATAATAATAATAACTTTATTTTTAAAAAATTGCTACAAAGAAATTTTAAGGTTGATATTTTGACAGCGTTAACCCAGTCTCAGAAGATTCAAGTCAGAATAAAGAAATTCACTCACTCTTTTGGATGTTTCATTTAAACAAAGACAAATATTTAAATATTTGGAAATACCAATGTAGCTGGCTGGATAGTCTTTCCTCTGTTTGGGGCACAGTCAGATTGTGTCAGTACCGTCGGATTAAAGGTGTTCTCACACCAAACCTAGACTTGTCTTTGCTTCTTCTCATCACCTATAACTTGTGATGTCACCCTTTCATTCCGTGAATAAATCCAGTATCAGCCCCGGCCCGTATAAATCTGTTCTGCCCCTTTGCTTCTGTCTTCCTGTACAGCATACTGTAAATAATCATAATAAAAAAAAAAAATGGCGGGGGGTAAATAGTTCTGTGGTACACTGGGGACCCCTATTGGTAAGACGCCGACAGTGAACGAGCTGCCTGAAGCCGCAGCGAACCGAAACTGGATGGGCTTCTGCTCAGCTCCTTTGGGTTCCAACAAAGCAGAAAGCCACAACATTGGCAATTTTTACATACTGATTAATCAGTTTGTGAAAGCAAATGTGTATGTGTGCGTATTTACTGTACATTGTTCTTGTATATAGATATCACTATTGTCAATAAAAATACATCACAAACGACAAGAAAAACAATTTGCGACCTGCTGTAATTTTAGGGCAATTCCATTTCAATAGACAATATACAACAGGGGTGAAAGCAGCATTGCTGTTATATAAGCACATATTGATCAAAATATGGCAAAGCATCCACGAAGTCCTAATCTCCCTGACAGTTATGTAGTAAAATACACACTCCAGATGACCAACTTGAAAAATATATTGTATTGCTTTTACATGTTTCTCTGATAGAGTTTAGCAAATAACTAGGATTTTGCAGGGTCCTTAAAAGGTATCTTGCTTAATTTAAATTAAAAGGTACTGGTTTAAAAAAAAATTTTAGAGCCTCTGAATGTTTAAAATAAAATTTTGCTTTCAAATCATAAAGGACAAATTAATTTATAATGAAGAAATGATTCCCTCTCAAACATCTAGGTGTATTCTTTAATGTATGTATTGAAATTAGTTCCACAGCTTCAAAGATGAAACAGCTAGAGTTTCTAATAGAAGTATAATGTAAAGGGTGTTACATGATGTCAAGTGTGCCATAAATCTTCCTTCATTGGCAGCAGGGGAGTGGAAAGGAAAAGCCTAAGAATGTAATTTCATAAATGCTGTCCAGTGTGTTTTTCCTTTTTTTTTTTTTCAGTTACCTCTAAAACAAATTGTTTAAAGAATAATGGCAACATGAATATGAGAGCTATTTATTTCAAATGTCTCCTTTAAAAACGTCTACCCTGACCACACCGTTCTGAAAAGCAAAGCTCATCACTCACTGGATGAAAAGTATCTTTGTGCCTAGACTTGAAATGTCTGTATCCCTTAACCGAAATATTAAAATTATAGTTCTAATTAAATAAGAGTAGCTCGGGCAGAAACAAAAAGTTAGAAAAAAATTTACAGACACAGTCTGGCATTGGTTCACGTTTGTTGCCGGCTTTGTTAACATCTTCCACACCGGTTTTCTTCTCTTCTCGTGAATTTTCTTTCCAAACTAAATTGGTATTTTTCCCCCTTTGCCCTCCCCACCTTTTCCCCCACAGCACGTGCGTGCACACACCACACACACACACACATTCACACAGCCTCCTCTTCTGAACACAATCCTTTCCTTCCCTTTAGCAGAAGCTCCCACCGTGAGGACAGCCTGGTTGTGGAGCACAAGCATCTCTACCTGAGAGCTCACTAAAAAAACAAGATGCAAATTCCTGTTCACACACCGTGATCATCCAGGCGCGTTCATTTCTTTGCTACGGCTATCAACCGATCCCACATGCATGTGTAGGTTATTTGTGATGAGTTCCTCACCGTATTCGAAACAGAAGAAAACATTTTTACTCTGCAGCATGCAACTGCTCCGCAAGTTTTATTTACAACCTCAAACTGGTCCTGCCTAAGCCTGAGCGGGAGAGGGAGAAAGGAGTGTGGGCTGTGGTCCTGTGCGGGCTGAGCCCTCCTTTAGGAAAACGCATTCATCTCCCTCCCCTAAAGTTCCCAAACGAAGGGGTCCTAATAGAACCAACACTGAAGCAATGCATTCTTGGCATCGAGTCCTGAGTGTGTAACTGGAATAGGGATGGGAGGCTGGAATTTTAAAAGGTCAGAAAGCAGCAGGGCCTGGTGAGGTAAACATTAAAAAGAAAGAAAGAAAAAAACCAAAGCCATTGCCAGCGAGTCCATTCCCACTCGCAGTGAGCCTATAGGACAGAGTAGAACCGCCCCCTACGGTTTCCAAGGCTGTAGTCTTTAGGAAAGACGACTGCCACTTCTTTCTCCCGCAGAGTGGCGGCTTTCAGTTAACAGCCCAGCGCTTAACCACTGCGCCACCAGGGCTCCTTGATGTAAACGTTAGAGAAGGGAAAGCCGCGAGTTCTAATCCCACCCCTATTGCCGCTATCGCCACCTTTCCTGAATGGGTAAAAAGTGTGATTTTCCTGAACTATATAAACTATCTTAACTGCTGCACTATCTTAACTGCTGGAGTTAATGACTGATGGATGGCTTTTAAATACAAAGTGCATGAGGCTACGTTCTGTGGCAACCTTCTGGGCCGGCGAGCAATGCCCCCAACAAAGTGTAATCCTGGAATGAACACTAGGAGCTCTACGGCGATCCCACAAAGAACAGAGTTGTAACAACGCATTTCTGCTGCAGGCTCTTGGCCCTTGAAGGCTGTTTTATCGAACTGTGAGAGGTGCTGAATGAGTGTTCTGTACAGGTAATATTTCTGCAAACTTTAATGATAAAAAGAAATATTAATGTAAAAGATAAAAGTGCTTTATTCTGACAAAAGAGCTAAGCCAGAAAATTCACAGGACAGAATGCCCCCAGATCTGCCATAAACTAATTCTGTAGCCTCTTCCCTTGTTTTGTCTTTTCTCATCTATCAAATGGATCCTATAGTCCCTACCTGGCCTGTGTCACATGTGAGAATCAAGGAGATGAAATACGCAAAAGTGCTTTGAAAAGCTCTAAGCCCTGTCTCCACATGTGGGGCTACTGCCGTCCTTACCACCGTCAAAAACCGCCAACACCACCCATTACTATTAGCAAAATCCAATTCCTTTTGTGTGAGTTTTGCCTGTAGAAAGCAATAAGGTGGAATATATACCCATTAGTCAGTAGCCAACATACTGGAACAGCTGAAACACCAACTCTTTTTCCTCTAAAAGCAGAATGCTAAACTAATGTTATTTCAGGAGTTGTGGGGGCTAGGAGAGGGGAGTGTTGCTGAGTCGGGGGGATGTTGGCTGGGGAGATGCAGACTGAATGGGGCAAAAAAAAAAGCCTCTTCCTCCTCCCAAGATAACCTGTCCATTAAAGTCCACTCAATCTAAGCACACTTTAGATAAAAGGCAGAAAGAAGGGCCAGCTCGAACGCAGGCCTGTTATTGGTCAGCATTATGGCGATATTGATAAAAAATGTAATGCAATACATTTTCCTCTGCCACACATTTCTGAATAACAGCGATTTGCCAACTAGCTAACCACCTCAGCATAAACACTGGAACACTCCTGCTGAGTCTTGGAAAGCCGGCTTGTCTGCAAGTGCACAATATACAAGGAAAATCACCACAAAGCTCTGTGCCACCATTCAATACAAACAGTCCTCAGGTCCTGCTGTGACTTGGCACACCCCGCTGGACAGCTGGAGACTGGAGGAGAGGGGCTGCTGCCAATAACACGTTACAAGGGATTTTAGAGCAATTTTCTGGAAACCAGCAGTCCCGTGCTTTATTATTTCACGGCAGATATTGCTGTGAGCTACATAGAGATATATTATGGAGCAGAGGACTGTCTATTTATACCTGATATGATATACAATAAAACACTTCAACGCCTTCCCAATCCCATTTGTGAGCTCGAGCAAGGAAAAATTTACGCTTAATATAATTTTGGAAATCAGCTATTGCCCCAAACAACATTTTGTTACATGCTTCAAAAAGATTTAACTTGCTAAGGGTCACATAAGTGTACTCCGAATATGCTTCACAACTGAGACACTGCAGATAGATGGTTTATCGTATGTCTTATCCCCCCCTCACCCGCAGCCCCAAAAGATCACTTACAATGAAGTGCTACCAGAGATCATTAAAAAAAGATTGCTCCTTTTTTGTAGCTTGAATATAGAAAATGGTAGTTACCTAAATTCTAGTGGCAAGAATGTTTGGAAGACAATGCCAAGAGATAAACAAAAGTGTGTGAGTTAAATCAGGAAGATAGGCTCAGTGGCAATTAGTCTAATGTAATATCATTTTTAATGTAAAGAAGCTATATTTTCTAATTTTCTCTAAAAGCCCTGGGTGCTGAATGTGTTATAATAAATGGGTGCAATAAAACACAGGTACACTCATCTTATAAAGCAGCCTATTAAGCAGGCTGCTAGCGCTGCAAAATCCATACGCAGTAAACAATACCTTTTCTGTGAGAATAACGATGCACAGTTTACTCTTTTATACCATGCGGCACTTGGGGACCACATCCATTTACCAAAATAATACCAAATTAGTACTGTAAATATTGAAATCAGACCTTTCAGGCTAACCAGTGGCCTAATTTTCTCTTCAATCTGCTCTTAATCTCAATTCATCAATAACACTACCTTATTATCGGACTTTGACAGCAAGCTAAGGCTTTTGATAAATTATACATCTCAAGCCAGATTTAAAATTTGAAGCTCAAGTGCTAATTATCTGTACAGGCCTAGTTAATAACGAGATTTCTTGTTAAGTATCTGATCACAGCATGGGCATCATTTGTCAAGATCCTCAAGTCTACCTTAGAGACTGGCTCTCCGAATCCTCCCTTGCCTACCATATGTAAAATTGGGATCTTTGTTTCTATAATAACCTTTTATTAGAAAGCTGACATAATGATTAAGTTCGCTGTAGACACACACAATGAATTAGACAATTACCCTTGCTGCTTTAAACCACTCAGACTCCTAGCAAGACAAAATAATTAATATTGAATTTTAATTTGATGTGTTCCACATTTAAACCCCAATTTGCAAAGTACACCTGGAAAGCTGCCGCTGTTTCCTTGCCGTTTTTGCTGAGGAAATAGAGGCTCCTGCAGTTTGAATGGAAAAGCACAGAAGGCACGATGCACCGCGATCACTTCTCAGTGGAGCACAGAATTTTCTAGCATTAATGGGAAAGGTAATTACCTAGGTCTAACTTTATAGCCTTTTCTCTAATGAAACTATAATCTCCCAGGCCTACACACTTTAAGCACTTGCATGATTTTAATGATTTCCGTGCCATAACTGTTGGTATACACAGTCATTTTGAAATGAGATGTGTTAAACACAAAGATGTTAATTATATTTCCAGACTATTCTTACTGGCACAAAGCAAAGCTGAGTCAAAGAGAAGCATCATTATAAAAAACGACCAAGGGCAGCATTTCTCACATGACCCCCCAAAAGATGAGCCCCATGTATATAAACCCATTTCTTTTTGTTCATCCTAACCCCAAACTTAATCAACTCTAGATGGTAATAGGGATATAAAACTGACTTTGCTCCCATACCTAGGATTTTCTAGAAAGGATTTAGAATTGGCAAAACAATGATAAGACCAGGAAATGCTTCACCCTCTAACCAAACATCGTTTTAGAGATTGATTAACCCTCCTGGGTGGACATTTCAGTCTCACGGGAGGGGCTGGAAATTAATACAATTTTTCTTTTCTGAAAAGGTTGGAGTTTGGGAGAGGAAAGGGGACTTTCTTCTCCATAACATCACACCACGCCAAGATCGAGATGCCAGACTAAACTGACTTATCTGCTTTAAGAGCTATGAAGGCAGCTTGTGTTATTACAGAAAAGGCGTAAAGCTTCACAACCCGTTTATTATGAACTCTAAAAGGCCTTATTCATCCAGATGCAGGAGCTTTCTTGCTCCTGACTGGGGTGGCCAAGTCCAGAAACAATGGATTCTCTTCTCTCCTCCTACCTGCCTCCTTCTCATGGTCTCTCTGGCTCCGGGTCCCCCATGCCCCCAAGTTGTGTGGCAGCCAGAGGAGGATCTAATACTGCTGGAATAGGTTGCTGGATATAGAAAAGTGCCAAGAGAAGTGTTTCTAAATTTCAGCAGCCATTTTGTTTGCCAGCTCTACCAGAGCCAGGGGAAGATTCCTACCTCCCATCAACTAATACCACAACATATCCAAAAGTACTCATGCTTTGCTCAGGGCCAAGTAGGTGGCACTGTTTTCTGAGCACGTCCCTTCCACCAGTTCCCTGCAACACTTAGAGGACTACAAAGTCCCAGGGAAAAGTTCCTGAGCTTGAGTTTGACTGTTAAGTTAGAGACAAGGACACAAGTTTTACTCATAGTTTACAAAACAGGCTAAGTCTCTACAAGTCTCTAGAAATCCACAGCTGTTTCCCCAAACTATAAAACTCCCAGGTAAAGAGAATTAAATGACAATCACTTTCTAGACTAAAATATCTTTGATAAAGAGGTAAATTCCTAGGATTATCAAATCCATCTAAGAAATTAGCAAAACTCTGTGTTTTCTTAAAAGTGTCTTCTTTTGAGTATTCCGCTTAAACTATTAGGTCAAAGCATTTAATACTTTCTCCCAAGGTCATCTGTCCTTTTAAAGGCAGGTGTGAGTCTAGACTCCACAAGTTACAAACTATACAACCTTGGGCAAGTTAGGCCACATCTCTTCACCTCACTATCATCAGGAGTGGATTTAGATTAACAAGTGTCTAGTCCTAGAGTTGTTACGGGGATTAAACATGATTATGAGTTCACCCTCTTGGGACAGTTGCTGGCACTAATAAAAAAAAAATACTGGCTACTACTGATAGTGTCGTTAGTTGTCATTGCTGTTATTTAGAAAGATGTTGCAGATTATTTAAAAAGAAAAAAATTGCCATTTAGTCAATTCCAAATCATAGTGACCCTATAGGATAGAGTAGAACTGCTCCATAGGGTTTCCAAAGCTTTAAATCTTTACAGAAGCCAACTGCCACATCTTTCTCCTGCAAAGCAGCTGGTGGGTTTGAACAACCAACCTTTCGGTTAGCAGCCGGGCACTTAACCACTGTGCCACCAAGGCTCCTCCAACTATTCTTTAGTAGCCCTTAAGTGGATCATTTGCTTTTGGGGGGTGGCCAACATAAAATTTGAGGATTACATGAGCCTTAGTTCTAGGAGTAACAAATTGACAATCAAAAATACTTCTCTCGAAAGCATGTAGAAATCGTTGAAATGGTGTGTCTGGCTGTGTATGTTGCCACCAAAAAAAAAAAAACCTTCTTTCCCTCAGACAGTATTTACAACCAGAGCCACAAGTCCAAGTAAATATAATTTATGACTATTAAAGTGCTATAGTGGTTAAGAACTATGGCTGCTAACCAAAAGATTAGCAGTTCAAATCCACCAACCATTCCTTGAAACCCAATGGGGCAGTTCTACTCTGTCATATAGGATCACTATGAGGTGGAATCAACTCGATAGCAATGGGTTTTGGTTTTGGCTTAAGAAAAAGATTTTTAAAATGCATTAAATTTTAATGCCATTGTTAATGTTACCTTTGGTTGGTAGGACTATGGGGGACCTATCTGAATTTTGCAGATTGTATTTAATGAGCAAACATTACAAATGGATATAAATTGGTATAACTGGGAAGGGAGATGAAATATTCTTTACTGCATACCTTGATTTCAAGCCTCTATTCCTATTAATGGCAGAAAACTTAACTCTGTTGATTTCAGATATAGTCAGTACAATAAAATGATTTTTTCAGCTAACTATGATGTTATCAAGGAGCCCTGGTGGCACAGTGGTTAAGAGGTCAGCTGTTAACCGAAAGGTTGGTGGTTTGCCCAGCTGCTTCCAGGGAGAAAGATGTGGCAGTCTGCTTCCATAAAGATTATAGCCTTGAAAACCCTATGGGGCACTTCTCTGTCTTATAGGCTCACCATGAGCCAGAATGACTCAACCACAACAGATTATAATGTTATCAGCCCAGTTTCAGTACATGACCTAACACCATACCCAGTCATTCTCTTCTTTACTCACCTCTCCTCTGGACAACAGATGATGGCAGCAAGGGAGGTGGTGGGTGGTGGAGAGAGTAAGGGTATCTCTCATCTGATGCTGTCACTGGACAGCCACCGAGGTCCACCCCTGGGCTGGTCCCTAGAGGGCAATGCCTGATGCTTGCTTGGACTAGTGGTAATTGGCTGGCCTAATGGAAACTTCTGGCTTCCAGCCCAGCTTTCGTGGTGGATGATATCCCAGATATGTAGTCAGTTTTCCACCCTAACTCCAGTAAATGGTTATATGCATATTTTCCATGTTATCTCTTAATTTTGCCAGGAAGCCTGGAGGACGGTAACATTGCACAGACTCCTAGCTACCAGCCTCAAACTACCCTGGGCCCACCACACCAAACAATGCAAGGGCCCTCCAAAAACTGGGGTGAGGAGGCAGACTTTGATGTGCTGCCATCTCTGCACTACTCTCTGTCTTACCTCAGTTGGCAACAGACTTGTATGCAATGCATGATGCTCAAAAACAAATCCCTCTGGGGAAAAAAATCACCATCCCTGTCTTCCCCATTCCCAGCTTCCTGTTGCAGATACTACCAACTTCAAGAGAAATCTAATAGATTTGGTTGGTTGCAGGCAAGAAAAGTAGAGCATAAAATTTAACACATCAAATTAGTAGACCATGAATTAAGAACCCATTTACCACCTTGATATAATTACTAAATGGAAATATAATTTTTAAGATTCTGGCGGACCACTCTTTCTGAACAAAATCTAGGAGAAGGGTGTGTGGGATGACCTGCAGTTCCCACCTCTGCAGCTGGTCTTGGGGCCACAGCTGATCAGCTTCATCCCTCTCTTTTGCTGTCTATATTAGATTCTCCTCACCCTCAGCTACCACCTTTACTAGTCTCAGTGGCTTATCAGAGCCACGGTCATATGCCCTTCTCAGGCCAGGGTTGCTGCACTTGACCATTTACTATCAAAGTGATAAAGGGATATCAAAAAGGTGCCCAAATGGATCACCTGAAGTCCAACATATTCTTGCTGCCCCCATGGTATAACAGCAGTCTATTACTTCCCAAGAGTTAGGGTCAATTACCCCAGCCAGAATGGTAATTCCACTTCTTGCTTGCTTATTCCTGGATGCAAGAAGTCCCAAAGGCTCCCACAATAGCCATAGTTTATAATTCAATGGGATTCTTCCTGGGTCCCCTGGTAGAAGTGTTCCCCCTTGGGGGACCAAAGTCCCTAACCCTGCAGAACCCAGATGATGGATATGAGAACTACGAACTCTCCAGAATGATGACAAGTGGGGCCTGAAGCCATCCCATTGTTTCCAGACCAATGTACCCTTTTTTAGTAAAGATACAGCATCATATAAAGGTCTTCGATTCCAGTGTTCACTGTGTCCTGGAGGATGGCGCTATCTCCCTATAAGTATCACATCCCAGCTGGCACTTCCACAGTGCCTTCAACGGTCCATTCTAACACTTTACCAGACCACTAGCTTTGGGGTGGTGCAGCATATGATATAAACAGTGACTCCCATGGTCATGGTTCTACTCCCACACCTCTTTTAGTAGAAAATGGGTCCCCTGGTCTGACATTATTTTATGTGAGATCCCATGCCGGTGGATGAAATACTTTATAAGCCCTCAAATAGTGGTGCTGGAGAGGGTACGAACATACCTAGAAAATGTGTCTATTCCTGTTAGAAGGAACCACTGGTTCTTTCAGGGTCCCAGCCAAAAAAAAAAAAACCCAGTGCCTTCGAAGAAGGGGTTTAATTTATCCTAGTCCACTTTCCACCAAATGGCTTGTTGGTCTCCTCATGAAATGGTGCCATATTGAAAACACGTTTAGCCAAGGATCCCATATAAGAGTAGGACCAAGAATGTCTTTTCTGATAATATACTCTGGAATCCATAAAATGACCACCAGATGGGCCTGCAGGCCCAATTTACCCACTGTGGCCAGGACCCCATTTGTTACCTGGCCCTAATATACTCACGTTCTAATAGGAGGGAGGGTCCTAATGATGCTTAGGGTCTCCAGGCATCAACGTTTTTTAGGATACTATGTCCTTGGAATGTTTGAGTGCTTAGTACTCAGTTCCCCAGTACACAGTTATCCAGATAAATGGCCATAGATCCCTTCAAGGAAGAATTACATCTGCTATGGTTTTGTAAGATCTATCTACTAGGAAATGCAAACCTTTCTTCAGCCAATGTGTCCTAGGCTCCAAAGTTGGCTCAGGTCTAGAGAATGAGCAAGAGATACTGACATTTTGTTGGGAAAACTTCTTCCACCCTTCTGATCATCCATCCCTGATTTCTTTTGATGGTACAGATTGAATAGAACCCTTGTTGATGCCCATCTATTTTGCCCCTTGGAGTACTGTGTTTTATTAATCATGACAAATCTCTGCAAATCAGCAACCCCACTCACTTGCTACTCCTTATGATAATTGTGTCCCCTTGGCTTCTGGAGATTAAGCACTTCCACCTCTACAGAACACCTGGTCTCTATTTTTTCATGGTCCTGGTGGCATAGTGGTTAAGTGCTATGGCTGCTAACCAAAAGGTTGGCAGTTTGAATCCACCAGGCGCTCCTTGGAAACTCTATGGGGCAGTTCTACTCTGTTCTATAGGGTCGCTATGAGTTGGAACCGACTCGACAGCACTGGGTTTGGTTTGTAGTTTTTTTGTTTGTTTGTTTTTGGTGCCATCTCTTTAGTACCAGTGTGCCTAGTTCTGTGACAGCATGTCTACCATCAGCTCTGGCGTATAGAGCACAGCCCCACAAACTTCTTGGTGATGTTCACGCCCCTCTCACCAGTGCGCTCTGTGCTGCCTTATAAATGGTGTAGCCCTCAGGACTTCCTGTGAAACAATTACATGGATGTGGATTTTTATTTACAGTCAAAAAAAAAATGACAAAAGTTAAAAATTTCCAAATGACAAATACAAATGTCACAAAACCTATAAAAATATGTAGGTACTTATAACTTACTTCTTGACACACTCTACTTTTCTTATAAATTTGACTGTATACTCTGAAAAACTATAAAATATTAATATTAAATTAAAGCCTAAACGAGAGCAAATAAAATGCATATTTTAGTTGCCACTAGCTCGTATTGAGGTGTAAACCAAATTACTCTTATATAACATACATTGACTTGTTGATGAATATGTGTAGAAATTTTGTTTCTTGATTTTTCTGGCCATTTACTGAATCAGTGGTAATTTTGAGTGCCTTTTCATCTGGAACCATCAGGTTTTAGCAGACCAGTATTTTAGCACACAATGCAATATTTTGGGAGGTGTAAATCATATATCACCTACAGATATATGCACTGTTTGTGGTACTGCTGTAGGTTTTCTACCAAGCAGAAATGCTGATAAATTCAACTTCACTTGATTCTCATCAAAAAAGAAAATGCATGGAGCATTTATAATTGTACACTGCATTATCAAGAATATTCCTGACAGGAGAGAACTTCCATTTTGACTTAACTTTAATGAAAACCAAACCCTCCATTCAAAATTTTTCAAGAAGTGTGTCATTGTGTTCCTCCCCCACCACCCACATACTGCTAGTGTCAGGCACTCTCAGGCACGTTCATAAGCGATACTACTTCTGGGCCCACAGTCCTTTCACAAAGTTGGGTGTGTCAGCCTAGTGGGCAGCAGAATTCCTAGAAAACAGTCCTTCAGCTAAATGGCTAAAAATAACTATTCATAGAAGTAATTGCAAACCACATAAAAATATGCTTCTGAACCCAAAATAAATGCATCCCCAACTCAATTTCACACTGCCAGAACCCAAAAACGCCTGTAGCCATTTCACCACCATCCAGTACGAGGCGGGGTACAATGGGGAAGAAGTTAGAGTAGAAAGAGACATTGTTAAAAACTTTTTTTTTTTTTTTTTTGCAGATTTTCTGAAACTGCAGCCATGTAACCACACTTGTTAAGTTTTTTTTGGCTTCACATTGAATCTGCCTCTGGTTTCAGGGCTCAAAACATGCTCAACAGGGCTACCTTCTTGCCAGTGGGCATTTGCAGAGACCTATAGTCATTCATGGAGCCCTGGTGGTACAGTGGTTAAGAGCTCAGCTACTAAACAAAGGATCAGCAGTTCAAATCCATCAGCCACTCCTGAAAACCCTATGGGATAGTTCTACCCTGTCCTCTACAGTGGCTTTGAGTCAGTATCAACTCAATGGTGGTGGGATTTTTTTGTTGTTGTTTTTTAAGTCATTCATATCTGAGGTCTGATCTACTATAACAGCCCCTGAAATATTTCTGCTTAGTCAAGTCTTCAACAAAATCCCTGACATTCTCCTTCTTCTGCTGCCCTGAAATTGGATAGTGTTAGATGTTACTGATGTGAATGGGTCCTTGAGTGGAGCCCGGAAATGTTTGTTATTGTCAAGGCCTTGTCACTGTGATGGCATTAGTGGTAATGCAATGTGATGTGCATTGTCCTTTCAGGTTCATTTTGCATCTTTGTTTGAAGTCAATATACCATAAAAACGGGAAATGAATACTGAGCATAGTGAGCATCAGTTATTACTTTGTATGGGGTTCTTAAAATTGTCAATGTTTGTCAATAGAAATGAAAAGCCATCCTATGAGAACGTAGCATGTGTATGCCAGATGTAATACAAATACTTCTAAGGAAGGATTATAAATACATCACAAATCATTCAACTTTTGTCAATTTTGTTTCATCATTTATCAAATGTGAAAGCCACCAAGTTTTTATGAATGGCTCTCTACTGTTGCATAGCAGCCAGACCCAGACCAGGACCCTGCTGGGAGAGCAGAGGACCCCAGACCAGGACCTGCTGGGGGAGCTGAGGACCCAGATGAAGACCCTGATTCATAAGCCTACAGGAATATTTTGGGGTAAGTTAAAATAACACCTACTTCATGTGAGATTAAAAGACATTTTTCTAGTTAGTTATGAGCCTATTTCTTTTGCTTCAAAGTAAACTAAAATATTCCGGGTTCTAAATGAGAAAAGTTTCTGGAAACCTTTGTAAAATAACACATCACCTTCCTTATACAAGTTTACCAACCTCAAGGGCCTAGCTTTAATCCTCACTACCACTATCCTGGAAACTAGTAAGTGGCAACCACCATCATCCCTAATTATGCTTTTCCCAAAACCAGCCAAAGTTAGAATGGGTGACCACCCAGATGTGAGTATCCCATTAGGCCTCATGCCTGGTCAAAGTCCTACTCAGCGGCTTTAAAAAGGCCTGTAAAATAGCCGACTTATAGCCCCACTCTTCAGGTACGAGCCCAAGTCAGCCTACTTAGCATATGGTGGAGTAATTAATCTCCCAGGGGCTAAAAGACATGGCATTAACTCTGTCTTCAGGTTACAGAGCTACGATCATGTGGAAAAGTTCAGTGTCCTTATCTTAGCACTTACTCTAAGAGCTGTCTTGGGGGTATCAAAAGATTTAATTAATCTTGGTCTTTTATTAGCTAAAGGGGAAAAATGAAGACAAACAAGAATATGGTTTTTAAAAAAAGTTCCAATTCAACTACATTTCCCAAATTATCCATATCCTATCAGAACATTGGAAGGATTACCTCCAACCAAGAGGGGTCCATTTAAAGGGCTGTTATAAATTGTCCAAATCTAAGAAAGTAGATCTGTGCTAGGGCTTTTGGGAAAAACTTACTAATACATATTCTTGCTAATCACAGGCAGCCTTAAATGTAGGAGGCATGGTGGCCACATTTGACATGTAATTTCAAGAAAGAATCTGCATGCATTGGGTGCTTTATATATATTAGTTCATTCCTCAGAATATCTCACAAGGAAGCTGATAATATCATCACTTAACACATAAGGAAACTGAGGCCCAGAGAATTTAAGAACCTTGCCCATGGTCACGGAACTAGTAAATGACTAAGCCAGAATTCAAACCCAGGTGTATCTGTCAGCAAAGCCCTATCTATACTGTGCTACCTTCCTGGAGCTCCCAGCAGCCCCTCTAAGTCCAATTCAACCTAAAGTACTAACCTCCATCTGCTGGGTCTGGTCCTTAAAATTCCTTGTCATGAATAAAGCCCTTTTCCCACCAGTAGAGGTAAGATTTTAAATGAAAACACCCTCGGAGGCTATCTTCATGTGTTAATCTACAAGAAAATGAAAATGTCTAGTTTTGCAAACTTTTTATGAAGGGAAAATTTTCCCTGGGTGGTACAACTGGTAAATACACTTGGCAGCTCACCGAAAGGTTGAGGTTCGAGTCTACCCAGAGGTGCCTCAGAAGAAAGGACTGGAGATTTACTTCTGAAAAATCACTCATTGAAAACCCCATGGAGCACAGCTCTACTCTGTCACGCATGGGGCTGCCATGACTCAGAATTGACTTGATGGCAACTGGTTTTTAAGGCTCCTATAGTGAGGATTGTTTGTATCTACCCAGTATCACCCAAAAGCCACCCGCTACCCCCAATAATGAATAGCCTACATTGGGCCAGTCAAAGTATCTCATTCCCCAGCCACAGCAACTGGTCCATGGGCTGGACCAACGTCAAACAGGCTTTGAATCCACCTGCTAAGCATGGCACCCTGGATCCCTTAATAACTGCCTGGAGCAGAGCCATTCACCACCTTCCCTAAGCCACTCCTAGTGTCCTAGACTGTTGAGCATGGAGGAAAAAAACTTATTTTACTAGAGCTGGTGAATTGTGGGGTCTCTACACTAAATAATAAGAGCAATTAATAAATGTTCGTTTCATTCCCACCTCCGTTCCTGGATTCTCCCATTTAGTCCTCCAAGTTTTCCAGAAGTTTCATTGGAGCTTCTTTAAAAGTAGTACACATCTACAGCTACAGTAGATATGTAAATGTAGCCACTTTTCTACCAGACAAACAATCAGTTTTCTTTTTCCTTCTACCAAATTCGTTTCTAGGCATCTGAGGTAATGTTAGAGCTACTAGGGAGACCCAATCTAGGGGGAAAAAAAGAGCCTTTTCCATTTTATAGGTATTTTCCCAATTCCTATACCTGAGAACAGAAGGTAAATATCCCTTTTATATTACATAACCCCATAGACACTATCTCTCATTTTTGCTTCTCCTGTGGAGATGTTTATCAGACTGTCCATTTTATTAGTTGAAAAGGTGAGGCAGGGTTTTAATTCCTGGTCTATAAGTAATGAGTTTAAGAACTGTAATTTGACTTGTCTTCAGTGGAGTCCTGGTGGCACAGTGGTTAAGAGCTCAGCTGCTAACGGAAAGGTGAGCATTTCAAATCCACCAGCAACTCCTTGAAAACCCTGTGACCTATAGGATTGCTATGAATTGGAATCAACTCAACGGCAATGATGTTTTGTTTTGTTTTGTTTTCCCAGTGATTTTGGCTACATTGTACATTAGCTGTATGCTTCCCCATGGTAAATGACCCAGGATACATGGATCGAGTTCAGCACCTAACACCTTGAAGCATAAATTCTAAAAGGCACCTTACCTTGCATGGACATGTAGCTTTAAACTTGGAATGCATTGGATCCCAGGGTTGGTCTCAGAAGCTTATTTAACCCATAATGAAATGTTTCTGTAAATACGGTCATTGAACCAGAAGCATCAGCATCACCCGGGACTTGTTAGAAATACAAATTCTCAGACCCCCAACCAGGGGCAGATATCCAAGGTAAGCACAATGCTTACCTTGTTTACCAGATCATCTGTAGTGAACAATTGTACATTTTTTGAACACATCAAAGATTTTGCTTCTTTGATGTCTGGCATCTGTCTCTCTCCCAACCCCACAGCACCTTCCTACAGAATCTTTTCAAATTTTCAATCCCTGACAGGGACAGATGACCCAGTAAGCAAGGTAAGCACGGGCTTACTTGTGACTATTCACTAATCTGTAGTGAACAATTTCACTTCTTTGATGTGGTGAAACCCATGTGAAATTGTTCACTACAGATTAGCAAGTAAGCATAAGTAAGCCTGTGTTTACTTTGCCTACTGGATAATCCACCCCTCCCCCAAACCCACACCTGAATCAGGAACTCTGGAGTGGAGCCTAAGGAGCAATGCTAATACACGCTAAAGTTCGAGAACTGTGTTAATTATCCAGGGCTGCTATAACAGAAATACCACAAATGAGTGGCTTTAACAAACAAATTTATTTTCTCACAGTTTAGGAGGCTAGAAGTCCAAATTCATGGTGCTAGCCCTAGGGGAAGTCTTTCTCTCTCTGTTGGCTCTGGAGAAAAGTTCTTGTCTCTGAGCTTCAGCTCCCGCGCAGTCTTCATATGGCTTGGCATCTCTCTTCCTTCAACTCTGCTTCTTTTGCTTGCTTGTTTAATTTCTTTTATATTACAAAAGAGATTGACTTAAGACAACCCTACACTAATTCTATCTCATTAACGTAAGAAAGAAAATCCATTCTCAAATGGGATTATAACCACAGGCATAAAAAGGTTAGGATTTATGACACCTATCTTTGGGGAGACAATATTCAATCTATAACAAGAACCATTGTCAAACATACCAAAACACCAGACCTTTGCAATCTAAGTAGATTACAACCCCAGTAGCAACAAGCAAGCCCAGTGCCCAGATCTTGGTATGGCACCTCCATGGTGGCAGGAACCCAGGCTCCTTCTATACTGTTGCTCTGCCATCTCTAGGGTTGTCCTTGTCTACATAGTTCAAGGTAGGTCATCGCTATCCTAGCCAGCACGAAGGAGGCTGACTTGAAGGCAGCTAACAATAACAACAACATGACAACAAAGGGCGTGCTTTTTGAAAATGTCAGCTAATACATTTCAGATCAGGATGAAAAGCTACTTTCAGATTCCAGTCTTTGCAGAGACTGTCATAGTTTAAAATTCAGCCTGAAAACATTAAGTAATGAAAGATCAAAGTTCCTCATTATTAATTAGTCCCTGTTCCTTATAAGAATGACACTGTGTCTCCCTGCATAAAACCAAGAAAACCCAAACCCATTGTCATCAAGTTGATTGTGATATATAGCAACTCTTTATAGGACAGAGTAGACTGCCTCATAGGATTTCCAAGGCCGCCACATCTTTCTTCTATAGGAACCAGGCTGCCACATCTTTCTTCTACAGAGTGGCCAGTGAGTTCAAATTCCCCATCTTTTGGTTAACAGCCGAGTGCTTAACCATTGCACCACCAGGACTCCTTCTCCCTACATAGAGGTAGAAATTCCAGAATATAATAGACATATTTGGTTCATCAGTTTTTTTTTCCAGATTTTTTTATCTTCCTACTGCTTTTTCCTCTAAGCACTTCATTTTTCTTCAATCATAATTTCATAATCATAATTTCACTAATTCTCTTTTAACATTGCTTAATGATCTTTGACACATGACATACTAATCAGGTCACAGATGAAAGGGAATGCCCTTATCAGTATTTACAAGTCCTGATCTGGTCCTTGGTCTCAAGAAGCTCACACTGATATTGAGGACATCGTGCCCCCAGATAGAAACCATTGTACCTGGTAGAAAGAGAATGCGCTGGTGGGGGCGGGGGGAGGGGGAGATACCAAGGGAAAAACATCCATCACAGCATTATTTATGATTGCCAAAATCAGGAATAACCTAAATGTGGCAAATAATTATTTAATAAATATATATGAAAATAATTATTTCATAAGCCATGGAAGAGCCACATGGTAAATCATTACATAACCATTTAAATTATGCTTATAAGGAGTTTTAATAAGCTGTAAAAATGGTTATGTTGTGGAGTTAAGTAAAAAATTATGATGAAAAGTTATATTTACAGTATGATAATAACTATGTTAAAGAAAAAGTAGGAAAAACACATCAAAATTTGGTTGTCTTTGGGTGGTGAAATTATGGATGACTTTCTTTGCTTTTTTTTTTTCTTTGTACTTTTCTATAGTTTCAATGCTTATTATTTTTATAGTAGCATTGTTTAATGAAGCACTGTTTTAGGGTACCTTACATATTTTAGCTCATTTAATCTCACAAAAATCCTGTAAGGTAGGTATATTATTATCCCTGCTCCCTGCTCTATGGAAAAACTGAAGAATAGAGTTGAAGTAAATTTCCTGTTGTCACACAGCTACTAAGTAGAGCTGGGATTTGGAAACTTAAAAAAAAAAAAGAGGTCCACACAATTTGAGATAGGAATTCCCTATTTGGGGAACTAGAAAGTCTTGATTGGGAGGCTGAGTAGGATTTAAACATGCATTATTTAAAAGAAGAGTATTTCTGGAGATGGACCAGCAAGAGCTAAGGCAGTCAAACTTGGCATTGACGGCCCTGCAAAAGATTAAGATGCATTGGTCTTGTGTCCAGCATTTGTTTTATTTGGTGTCTTGAATACCTTCCCATATCCTGGGGTGCTTATTCTCTCCTGTGCAAAGCCTGCTTTTATCCTAAAATCCATTACCCTTTCAGAAAATGTCAGAGCTAGAAGGTACCACCTAAGACAACCTCCATTCAAAGCAAAGATTCTCTGGCCCCAAAGAACCCATTTTGTTTTTAGAAAACTGAAACTATTAGATAATTCTTCTTTATATTTGGGCTTCTATCTAACTCTCTGTAACTTTCCCCCATTGGTCCTGGTTTGCCCCTCAGGAAGCATTCAGAGTACAACTAAGTGTTTCTTAGTTGCTAGACCCTCTATAATGTGAGGGACTCATCTTGACCTTTTCTTCCCCCAGCTAAAAATCTTCAGTTCCATCAGTGATTTTCCACGTGCCTTGGTGCTCAGACCCTTCCCATGATTGCTCATTCTTTTCAAGAAGCACCACAGTTGGTGAATGGTCCTGTTGAAGTGATTACCTAGAACTGAACAAGACCCTCCAGTGCAGAGAATGGAGACACTATTACCTACCCCAACCTGGGTTCCAACTACTAATGCAGGCTGACTGAGGAGCCTTTTCACACCATTGCCCCAGATGAGATGTCATCTTCCAAACCCCCTGGGCCTTTTTCATATAAATCTGTATGAGACTGGTTACTCCCAAGCGTGTACTTGTGTGATTAATTTTTTTTTTCCAACCTGAACACAGACTTGGACATTCATTCTGGTCAACAAGGAAGAATGTGGTCCTGATGTTTGGATGAGAAATCCGATAATGGAATTTGATGGTTTCCACTTCTCAGAATAAATCATAGGCTAAATAATATGATTTTGGACCCTGGAGAAAAGATAGAGAGGCTCTCTCATGATGTTGCAGATTCGGAGGCTGTGAGGGGTTTATTTTCCGGAGATGATAGATGAGAAAGTCCAAAAAACATCTGCCTTTCTCTAGAGGGTAGAGGAAATAATTAGCTTTTACTGAGAGCCTATTGACAGCACTATTATACTTCATGGTCAGTGAGGAGCAATATTTGCCCCAACTTTTGTGTGTGAGCCGTACACAGGTTCTCATCCGTGATGACATTGTCACTGATTCAGGCAAAATTAGGAAAAAGTTAAGAACAATGCAATCAATTTTTCATAAAGTTCGAAAACCGAACCGAACCCACTGCCGTCGAGTCGATTCCGACTCATAGCGACCCTATAAGACAGAGTAGAACTGCCCCATAGAGTTTCCAAGGAGCACCTGGTGGATTCAAACTGCCGGCCTTTTGGTTAGCACCCATAGCACTTAACCACTAGGCCACCAGGGGTTCCTTCATAAAGTTAGATGTATTTATTTAAAGGATTTAAAGGATTATTCTTTATTCAGAGATTATATCCTTCCAACATGTTTGGTATTAAGTACCTTTTCTTTATGAAATAGGTGGTTAAATAAGATGGCACCATTTTTATAAATGTATTTATTTGGCAGATGAAAAGGAAGGCAGAACAGAGAAATGGAGAGAAACTGAAATCTTGTTGACATAAATGACTTGCATTCAAGATCAGCACTTGCCGTAATACCACCCTACTATACCCTGGTGTCATAGTGGTTAAGAGCTACAGCTGCTAACCAAAACGTCAGCAGTTAGAATCCACTAGTGCTCCTTGAAAACCCTATGGGGCAATTCTATTCTGTCCTATAGGGTCTCTATGAGTCAGGATCGACTCGAGAGCAGTGAGTTTGGTTTTTTGGCTTTTAACCACACATAACAGTGCCATAGGCCAATAAATTTTCTCATTGTTTAAGCCAATTTGAGTTGGATTGTTGCTGTAATCCAAAACAGCCTAACTGGTACAAGACACAAAGAAGGAACTCAAATATTTGTTAAATTAATTATCTTGGCCAAGTTCTCCATATGCTGTTGAACACTGGGGCACAGTCCCCTTTCTTTTTTTTTTTTTTTTTGGTGACACAACCCCACTAGCCATTTCCTTCTTTCTTGTCTATGCCATCCTGTGCTACTGGGTTTCCACAGGACATCCTTGAGATGTTACAGGCATCCCATCTTAAATTACTTGACTAGTTTGACCCAGATTTAAATTTAAAGCATTGGCCAACCTTATCCAAGAACATTCAACAAGATTCTCCACTAAATACAGGCTTTGGGATGGATCTCACATGACGTGGCAGAGACTGGTGGAATATAGCTGTTTACCAAATATCATGTTCCTTTTTTGTGTGTGTATGGGGAGCAGGGGAGGGACAGAGATAGACTATATTTTTTAGTTCCCCTTCAGTTAGGGGTGGGCATACAGTTGAGACCTCCTTGGCGATGGCAAGAAGGCTAAGGCTTTTAAGACATAAATATGACCCCTCCATGCTCATTATCTCCTTCCTCTGGCTGGCTGAAGAAGACAGTTGAGACCTCAGGTGATGGGTGAGCCACAACATGGAAGGAGGTTGGGCCCCTGTATCACCTCACAAGGAAAGCCACCCACCAACCTGAAACATCTGCCATGGTTTGTTGCCTAAGTGAGAAATAAACTGAATGTCCACTGTATATTTTTGGTTCTAGTTGTTACAGCAGCTAGCAGTACACTAATAAACCTGACTTTCTCATTTTCTGTGTTTCCATCCCCAGGCTCAGTTTAAGCTATTCTCTCTTTCATATTTCATATTCTCTCTCTTCCATATTTCCTTGGAGGAGCAGCCTCTTTTATGGCCTGAATCTCCAGTTGCCTCCACTTTGGGTTGACCTTGTCCCCTCACAACCACCTGAACTCCATCTGTGTGCCTTGGATAGGAAAGTGTCCAGAGAAATTTCCCAACTAGCCTTTCCTCTCCCTGAAGTGCATGGTAGAGCTGAACCGTTGAGCTCAGCCGGAAAACTTCCAGATGAGCCAGTGGCAGAAAAATTAAAAGCACTAGAGCAGTAGTTTAAAGATGCCAGTTCACACACCTGAACTGAGCTGTCTGCGTAAGAATCACCGGGGCGGGGGAGCGGGGAATGTTTTAAGTAGAGATTCGTGGGCCTCACACTCAGATTCTGATTTGATACTTCTGAAGTGGACGATTAGAATCTGCATTTTATTTAAGCATCATTGTGATCCTGATGCATAACCACTGTAATAGACAATGACTTGTTAGGATAAGCATCCATGTTAGCAAATATTAATGACAAATCATCCCATGATGGCAAGTGAATAAGAGCTTGGAATTTGAAGTCAGACTTGAGTTTGAATGCAGGCTCCACCTCTAACAAGCCGTATGGCTTCAGTAAACTTATTCAATGTCTGTGACCTTCAGTTTCCTCCAACTGCTAAGTGGGTTTAATAACACCAAAATAATGAAACTTAAATGAAACAATGACTGTAAAGTCCCTAGCACAGAGTAAAGAGCTTAACAAGTAGTAGATAATACAGATGTGTGTATGTGTGTTAGAGGGAGATACAAGTCCCTTTATGGAGAGATGATAGGTGTGATGACTTCCACACCTGGGAACAACAGCACCTGGAAGACCACTGTATCTTTAGGATCTTTCCCCTTCCATGGATTCCATTACCAAGAACTATTCTTGGGGTGGGTTTCGCTGCTACCAGTACTAGGAATAGCCACCAGAGTGAGCAATTTTGCCCCTGTATGGTATTTTGAAGGAGCCCTGGAGGAGTTTGCCTGCTAACCAAAAAGTCAGCGGTTTAAACTCACCAGCCACTCCATGGGCGAAAGATATAGCAGTCTGCTTCCATAAAGATTAAAGCCTTGGAAACCCTATGCAGCAGTTCTACTCTGTCCTATGGGGTTGCTATGAGCAGTTTGAATCTAACCACAATCTGAGTTTTCCCCTCGCTCCTTCCTTAAGGAGGCCTAGTGGTCTGATCCACCTAAACCTCCCATGTGCAGATGGCACAGGGCAGTCTCAGCACTCCACGAGTAAAAACAGGCCCCATTAAGGGTAGTTGGCTTCCTGCCCTCTAATATCCCCAAGGAAATCCCAGTGGCATAGTGGTTAAGAGCTACTGCTGCTAACCAAAAGGTCAGCAGTTCAAATCTACCAGGTGCTCCTTGGAAGCTCTATGGGGTAGTGGTTCTACTCTGTCCTATAAGGTCACTATAAGTTGGAATTGACTCAATGACAACGGGTTTGGTTTTTTTTTGTTTTGGTAATATCCCCAGAGCTGGGTCCCATGGCTTCCCAGCTTCTGGAAAAAGTGCTCTTCATATTCGCAGAAAACCTCAGACAAAGACACTCCTCTTCTCTCTGGCCCCAGCCACCAGAGGCATGGGGGTGTGGGGAGGGGCAACAGAGCAGATTATTTGCCCTGGGCATTAAGTCCAAGGGGCACCAGATGAGGTGTTGGATGGCTTTCCTAGGAGCCGCAAATATGAGAGGCGCCTGACTGAGGCAGCTGGACAAGAGTGGGGAAGGCATTTCTGCTGACCTGTCTATGCTATCAATAGCTATTCATCTTGAAATGGGGGTGGGGGTAAACTTAGAGATTTCCCCTGGGTACTCCTTACCCTTGCTAGGCCCCTGCCAGCCACTCCAGGTCTCAGCCTGGAGCCCTTTGACAGTAGAGGTAAGAGCTAACTTTGAGCCTTCTCTGCCACACGCCCACTGTACAATCCTGGGTACCTCACATAACCCCTCCCAGCCTCAGTCTCCTCATATGTAAAATATCAATTTCACAGGGTTTTCAAGAGGATGAAATGAGATCATCTACGTGAAAGTGCTTTGTAATTGGAAAGCACTGTGCTAGTGTAAGGAGCCCTGGCGGCACAATGGCTAAGTGCTCAGTTGCTAACCAAAGAAAGGTCAATGGTTCCAACCCACCTAGTAGCTTCACAGGAGAAAAACTTGATGATCAGCTCCTGTAAAGATTACAGCCTAGGAAACCCTGTGGGGCAGTTCTACTCTGTCACGTGGAGTTCGCATACGAGTTGAAAATTGACTTGATGGCACCTAACAACAGCAACACATGCTAGTGAAGCTCATTCATGTTAGCATTTATCAGAAGGGTTAAAGCCCTATGTGCTCAGCATAACGTGAAGCACTGTCTTTTTCCAAGAGGAAGCACCCCTACTTTCTGTTTCCCCAAGGGACTGTGAAGAAAACAGAAAGGTTCTTCTGCCTGAGTTTAATTCACTCACTCAGGTTAGAATGTTGTTGTTGTTAGGTGCCGTCCAGTGAGATCCAACTCATAGTGACCCTATGTACAACAGAATGAAATACTGCCCAGTCCTGCACCATCCTCACAATCGTTGATATATTTGAGCCAATTGTTGCACCCACTGTGTCAATCCTTCTCATTGAGGTCTTCCTCTTTTTTGCTGACCCTCTACTTTACCAAGCATGATATCCTTCTCCAGGGACTGGTCCCTCCTGATAACATGCCCAATGTACATGAGACGAAGCCTCCCCCTCCTTGCTTCTAATGAGCATTCTGGCTGTACTTCTTCCAAGGTAGATTTATTCATTTGTCTGGCAGTCCATAGTGTATTCTTCACCAACATTATAATTTCAGGCATCAATTCTTCATCAGTCTTCCTTTTTCATTGTCCGGCTTTCCCATGTAAATTAGGTGAATGAAAACACCATAGTTTGGGTGAGGAGCACCTTAGTCCTCAAAGTGACATCTTTACATTTTAACACTTTAAAGAGGTCTTTTGAAGCAAATTTGCCCAGTGTGATACATCATTTGATTTCTTGACTGCAGCTTCCATGGGCATTGATTGTGGATCCAAGTAAAATGAAATCCTTGACAACTTTGATCTTTTCTCTGTTTATCATGATGTTGCTTATTGTTCCAGTTGTGAGGACTTCTGTTTTCTTTATGTTGAGGTGCAATCCATACTGAAAGGCTGCAGTCTTTAATTTTGTCAGTAAGTGCTTTAAGTCATCTTCACTTTCAGCAAGCAAGGTTGTGTCAACTGCATAGCACAGGTTGTTAATGAGTCTTCCTCCAATCCTGATGCTGCATTCTTCTTCATATAGTCCAGCTTCTCGGATTATTTGCTAAGCATATAGATTGAATAAGTATGGTGAAAGGATACAAACCTGACACACACCTTTCCTGATTTTAAACCGTGCCGTATCCCCTTGTTCTGTTTGAACCACTACCTCTGGGCCTATGTACAGTTTCCACATGAGCACAATTAAGTGTTCTGGAATTTCTATTCTTCACAATGTTATCCATAGTTTGTTATGATCCACACAGTCGAATGCCTTTGCATAGTCAATAAAACACAGGTAAACAAGTTAAAGGATGCTTATGAATGCACCAAAAGCCCCATTTTGTCACATCTGCCCCAACTGTCTGGTGAGGCTTCACAGATCCACAGGGAGTTAGGGAAGCTGGACTTTAAGAAGGTTCACACTTAAAGAATCCTTAGGTTAGGAAAGATCCTACTAGGAGTTTCCCAAAAGACTTTGAGACTAAAGCAAAAATATCACTTAGGGTCTTGGGCCAATGAACAGAGAGACCTGAACCAAGAATTGGGGCTTTTACTTCCATAACTGCCACAAGCCTAGAGGAAAAAAGGAAAATCCCACTTCACTATGCCTCAGTTTCCTTGCCTGGAAAATGGAGATAATAACAACCTGCCCTCCCTACTAGTACTCCACAGGGTTATTTACAGGATGATACAATTACAACAACAATTAAAAAAAATAACATTTGGTCTTACTATGTGTCCGACACTGTTTTGATGTTTTACACTTAAATCCTCAGAACAACCCTATGGAACAGGTACTATTGCCTCCATTTTATAGATGAGGAAACTGAGCATGAGGGAACCACGGCTTTTAAAAGTGCTGATCAGTGATTTCCGCGATTGAATATAAATGTCTGGAGTATTGGTACCTCAGACCCATTGCTACACATTATGCAGATTTGAACTTTTACTAATCAGACAATACAGATTATCAAGTGAGATGAAGTATCACAGATTGTCCTTAGAGTGGGGCCCTTCACTGTAGCACTTCTAAGCGGCAAAGGGGGCACATTCTCCATGTGATTCAAATGAACTGGGCCCCACAAGAAGATATACATAATTTTCACTTCAATAATATCTTTTAAGGTACTGATTTCCTTCCTTTCCTTGCTTTTCCCAATCCTTTTCCTGAATTTTCTTTTAGTTCTTGTCCAAATCATTACCAGTTCCAAGCCCCAAAGTTAGCAGGTCCTTGATTCCTTGTCATTCTCCATTACCTATGTAACAGCTGCACACATGACCAGTGCAGCACCACCCTGCCCGCTCCACTGGGTTGGGGTGATCTCCCTCTGCGGGGGATAAAGCACAGCATCTAGAAGCCCCGTGAGGGTCGAAACCCAGGAGGCTTCCCTTCAACTTCCCTACTGTGTGAAACAAGTGTACCACCCCATAGATGTCTAGTGAGGCACTTATTTTTAACATTGGAAATTCTCTGCAATTACAAGAACGAATAAATTTTGATTCCTTACATGACAGGCACTGTGCTAAGCATTTAACATGCATTGTTTTGTCTATTTGTTTATTTTTTTAACAGTTCTTTGAAGTTCATGTCTTGATACTGCCATTTTACTTTTAAGGCTTTGAGATGTTTTCTTGGATTGAATTGTGTCCCTCAAAAATGTGTGTATCAATTTTTCTAGGCCATGATTCCCACTACTGCATGATTCTCCACCATTTTGTCATCTGATGTGATTTTCCTATGTGTTTTAACTCCTACCTTTTTTTATGATGTTAACGAGGTAGGACAGGCAGCAGTTATGTTAATGAGGCAGGACTCAGCCCACAAGATTGGATTGTGTCTTGAGCGGATCTTTTTTTTTTTTTTTAATTTTTATTGTGCTTTAAGTGAAAGTCTACAAATCAAGTCAGTCTCGCACACAAAAATGTATATATACTTTGCTATATACTTCTAGTTGCTCTCCCCTCAATGAGACAGCACACTCCTTCTCTCCACTCTTTATTTTTTTGTCCATTCTGCCAGCTTCTGACCCCCTCTGTCCTCTCATCTCCCCTCCAGACAGGAGCTGCCACATACTCTCTTGTGTCTACTTGATCCAAGAAGATCACTCCTCACCAGTATCATTTTCTATCCCATAGTCCAATCAAATCCCTGTCTGAAGAGTTGGCTTTGGGAGTGGATCCTGTCTTGGGCTAACAGAAGTTCTGGGGACCATGACCTCCAAGGTCCTTCCAGCCTCAGTCAGACCATTAAGTCTGGTCTTTTTATGAGAATTTGAGGTCGGCATCTCACTGTTCTCCTGCTCCCTCAGGGGTTCTCTGTTGTGTTCCCTGTCAGGGCAGTCATCGGTTGTAGCCAGGCACCAACTAGTTCTTCTGGTCTCAGACTGATGTAGTCTCTGGTTTATGTGGCCCTTTCTGTCTCTTGGGCTCATAATTACCTTGTGTCTTTGGTATTCTTCATTCTCCTTTTCTCCAAGTGGGTTGAGACCAATTGATGCATCTTAGATGGCTGCTTGCTAGCGTTTAAAACCCCAGACACCACTCTCCAAAGCGGGATACAGAATGTTTTCTTGATAGTTGAGCCAATCTCTTTTGAGATATAAAAGAGAGAGGCAAGCAGAAAGACAGGGGGACCTCGTACCACCAAGAAAGCAGAGCCAAGAGCAGAGCGCATCCTTTGGACCTGGGGTTCCTGTGCAGAGAAGCTCCTATTCTAGGGGAAGATTGATGAGAAAGATTTTCCTCCAGAGCCAACAGAGAGACAAAGCCTTCCCCTGAAGCTCTTGCCCTGAATTTGGACTTCTAGCCTACTAGACTCTGAGAAAATAAATTTCTCTTTGTTAAAGCCATCCGCTTCTGGTATTTCTGTTACAGCAGCACTAGATAACTAGGATAGGTGTTAAATGATTTGTCTAAGATTCCACATCAAAGACCAGAGTACAATCCAGGAGTTATGGCTCTAGAACCTTAAACTCTAACCACTTGGCTCTACTTCCCCCAAAGGACAATCAAACACATGACTGATTTCTTGACAGATTGGTGACATTGACACATCTAAATAAGTAATGTTCCTTCAAGCCATTTACTTGGTCATGCACTACCTTTCTTTCAGCAGTCAAAACCCTTGTAAACTTTTTGGGTTATGATAATGCATGTGTGTTCTGCATAGCTCTTAAACACTGTGCCACCAGGGCTCCACCAAGCACACCAAAACCAAAACCAAGCCTGTTGCTGTCCAGTCAATTCCAACTCAGTGACATTATAGGACAGGGTAGAGCTGCCCCATAGGGTTTCCAAGGAGCACCTGGTGGATTCGAACTGCCATCCTTTTGGTTAGCAGCCGTAGCTCCATACGGTTTCCACCAAGCACACACTAGGTGCTTATTCAATACTATATGATTGAACAATTTCTAAAGCCAGGGTTGTTTTCCTGGGATCTATGAAGCAAGGGTGACTGTAAGTACCTGACTGGATCACAAAGGATCATTGAGGATACTGAATTTATGTGCAAATATTGTGTGTACACTTGTGCATTTTTCTCCATAGGTGCCCCCATATTTTCATCACATTCTCAAGGGTTCCCTGATATTTTCAGGACCACTCCTCCAGGACACAGACAGCGTAGGTTAGAGTGAAGCACTCTCAGTGCCATCATGCAGAACAAGTGGGATGGATGGATTCCAACCCATTCCACAGAGCAGAGTAGGAGCTGACACAGAAAGATGGCTCCTAGGACCTTTTTATTTCCCCTTCTCTGCCTCTGCCCCAGCCGTGTCTTCCCTCCTCCTCCCCGATTGTCTTCCTTCCAGGAACACTGCTTCTCTTCTTTCAGCTGCTTGAGAAAGTGGGGTAGAACTCTGCATCCCATCATGGGGATGGCTGTTTAATTTGAGATGAGTGTTACATTACTCATTGCTCTGGGCCCCCTTTGATCCACCAACATTTGCTTCTTTTATCCCTGTGCAGTGCATGCATTAGTGCCCTGAATGCTTCATAGTCTTGTTGTCTTTTAGATGCTGTCAGAGATTATTTACTTGGGAAAAGCAGATGGATATCTTATTTAATGTCAAAATAATTACTATTTGGTTGACCTGATGGTTTATTTATGCTTTCAATATTTTTATGTTTACATCAAAAGAGCATTGTTAAAATTATATTTTGTCTGTTAAAGTAAAAGGGATATGACAACTATTTTTTAACCTAAATTTCCTGTTTGATCAGTTGGTTTATTTAAATGGTTGGAAGATAACAGAACTAAGTGGGCATGGTCATTTGAGTTGAAATGTACAGCTACATGTTTTTTATTTGTATACAAGCTGGAAAGAGGCAGTAAACAAAGACTTAAATGAAGGGCAGTATAATGCAGTGGTTAAGGGCACAGGCTTGTGCTCCAGTTTCAAATCCTTATTAGCTATATTACCCTTAGTAGAGTTACTCAACCTCTCTGTGCCTCAGTTCCCCCATGAACAAAATAGACAGAGCGATTTGTGATGAGTTCGTATACATAAAATTCCAGGCATATACAAAGTATTTTTTAAGTAATGGCTATTATTTAAATCCCCACACATCTGTCAGCTTGTTGTACTGTGGAGGCTTGCATTTTGCTGTGATGCTGGAAGCCATGCCACTGGTATTTCAAAGAGCAGCAGAGTCACCCATGGTGGATAGGTTTCAGCAGAGCTCTCAGACTAAGACAGACAGGAAGAAGGACTGGGCGGTCTACTTTTGAAAAAAATAGCCAGTGAAAACTTTATGAATAGCAGCAGAACATTGTCTGATATAGTGCCTAAAGATGAGCCCCTCAGGCTAGAAGGCACAAACTACAACTCGGGAAGAGCTACCTACTCAAAGTAGAGTCAACCTTAATGACGTGGATGGAGTCCAACTTTTGGGACCTTCATTTGCTGACGTGGCATGACTCAAAATGAGAAGAAACGGCTGCAAATATCCATTAATAACAGGAAGGTGGCACAATAGCAAAAAGGTGGAAACAATCTAGATGCCCATCAACAGATGAATGGATAAACAAACTGTGGTATATACACACAACAGAGTATTACACAGTGATAAAGAACAATGATGAATCTGTGAAGCATCACATAACATGGATGAATCTGGAGGGCATTATGCTGAGTGAAATAAGTCAATCACAAAAGAACAAATATTGTATGAGACCACCACTGTAAATACTCATGAAAAGGTTTACATACAAAAAAGAAACAATCTTTGATGGTTACGAGGGAGGGGAGGGGTGGGATGGAAAAATGCTTAATACACGATAGGTGGAAACTGTGGTGAAGGCTACCACAGTACATAATATTGGGGAAGCCAGCACAACCTGTACAAGGCAAGGTCCTGGTAACTCCATAGATGCATCCAAACTCCCTGAGGGACTGAATTGCTGGCTGGGGGCTGTGGGGACCACGATCTCAGGGAATATCTAGCTCAATTGGCATAACATAATTTATAAAGAATGTGCTCTATGTTCTACTTCGGCGAGTAGTGTCTGGGGTCTTAAAAGCCTGTGAGCAGCCATCTAGGATACTCCACTGGTCTCACCCCTTCATAAAGAAGAATGAAGAAAACTAAAGATACAAAGGAAAGATTAGTCCAAAGGACTAATGGGCCACATCTACCACGACCTCCACTAGACTGAGTTCAGTATAACTAGATGGTGCCTGGCTACTACCGCTGACTGCTCTGACAGGGATCAAAATTGAGGGTCCCAGACGAAGCTGGAGAAAAGCATAGAAGAAAATTCTAACTCAAAAAGAAAGACCAGACTAGCTGGCCTCATAGAGACTGAAGAGACCCTGAGAGTATGGCCCCGACACCCTTTCAGCTCAGTAGTGATATCACTCCTGAGGTTTGCCCTTCAACCAAGGATCGAACAGGTCCATGGAACAAAATGAAACTGAAGGGGTGCACCAGCTCTGGGGCAGAGACTGGAAGGCAGGAGGAAACAGAAAAGCTGGTAATAGGGAACCCAGGGTTGAGAACGGAGAGTGTTGACATGTTGTGGGGTTGTTAATCAATGTCGTAGAAAAATGTGTGTACTGACTGATAAGAAACTAGTTTGTTCTGTAAACCTTCATCTAAGTACAATTAAATAAACAAATAATAGGAAGGTAGAATATATGAAGTATGGATCTAGGAAATTTGGAAGTCGTCAAAAATAAAATGGAACGCATAAACATCAATATCCTAGGCAATAGTGAACTCAAATGGACTGGTATTGGCCATTTTGAATTGGAAAATTATATGGTCTGTTATGCCAGGAATGACAAACTGAAGAAGAATGGTGTCGTATTCATCATCAAAAAGAACATTTCAAGATCTATTCTTAAGTACAATGCTGTCAGTGATAGGATAATATCCCTAAGCCTACAAGCAAAACCAGTTAATATAACTCTTATTCAAATTTATGCACCAACCAGTAAGGCCAAAGATGAGGAAATTGAAGACTTTTACCAACTTTGGCAGTCTAAAATTGATCAAACATACAATCAACATGCATTGATAATTACTGGTGATAGCAATGCGAAAGTTGGAAACAAGAAGGAACAGTAGCTGGAAAATATGGCCTTGGTGATAAAAAGACATCAAAGATTGCATGACAGAATTTTGCAAGACCACAACTTCTTCATCGCAAATAGCTTTTTTCACCAACACAAACGGCAACTGTACACGGGGACCTTACCAGATAGAATACACAGGAATCAAATTGACAACATTTGTGGAAAGAGATGATGGAAAAGCTTAAAATCATCAGTCAGCAAGGCCAGGGTATGACTGTGGAACAGACTATCAATTGCTCGTATGCAAGTTCAAGTTGAAGCTGAATAAAATGGAAAGAAGCCCACGAGAGCCAAAGTATGACCTTGAGTATATTCCACCTGAATTTAGAGGCCATCTCAATAGATATGACTCATTAAAGACTAATGACCAAAGACAGACAAGTTGTGGAATGACATTAAGGAGAACATATATGAAGAAAGAAAGAGGTCATTAAAAAGAAAGAAAAGACCAAAACGGATGTTAGGAGAGACTCTGAAATCTGCTCTTGAATGTACAGTAGCCAAAGCGAAGGGAAGAAATGATGAAGTAAAAGAGATAAACAGAAGATTTCAAAGGGCAGCTAGAAAAGACAAAGTAAAGTATTATAATGAAATGTGTAAAGACCTGGAGTTAGAAAACCAAAAGGGAAAAACTTACTCGGCATTTCTCAAGCTGAAAGAACTGAAGAAAAACTTCAAGCCTTGACCTGCAGTATTGAAGGATTCTACAGGGAAAATATTGAACAATGCAGGAAGCATCAAAAGAAGATAGAAAGATAAAAAGAATTGGTTGACCTTCGACCATTTCAGGAGGTAGCATATGATCCAGAACTGATGATACTGAAGGAAGATTTCCAAGCTGCACTGAAGGCATTGGTGAAAAACAAGGCTCCAAGAATTAACCAATACGAATTGAGATGTTTCAACAAATGGATGCAGCACTGGAAGCACTTACTCGTCTATGCCAAGAAATTTGGAAGAGAGCTACCTGGCCAACCAACTGGAAGAGATTCACATTTATACCCATTCCAAAGAAAGGTGATCCAAAAGAATGTAGAAATTATCAAACAATATCATTAATATCACACAGAAGTAAAATTTTACTGAAGATCTTTCAAAAGCAGTTGCCATAGTACATTGACAGGGAACTTCCAGAAATTCAAGCCAGATTCAGAAGAGGATGTGGAACAAGGGATATCATTGCTGATGTCAGATGGATCCTGGCTGAAAGCAGAGAATACCAGAAAGATGTTTATTTGTGTTTTATTGACTCTGCAAAGGCATTTGACTGTGTGGATCAAAACAAATTATG
This sequence comes from Loxodonta africana, assembly GCF_030014295.1. NCBI lineage: Eukaryota > Metazoa > Chordata > Mammalia > Proboscidea > Elephantidae > Loxodonta > Loxodonta africana. Next base: position 71,491,648 of record NC_087347.1, read on the forward strand.
GATAACACTGTGAAGAATAACAATTCCAGAACACTTAATTGTGCTCATGCAGAACCTGTACAGAGGCCAAGAAGCAATCATTCGAATAGAACAAGGGGATACTGTGCGGTTTAAAGTCAGGAAAGGTGTGTGTCAAGGTTGTATCCTTTCACCATACTCAATCTGCATCTTGAGCAAATAATCAAAGAAGATCGAAGAGGAAATAACCAAATCAATACCATTCACAGTAGCCCCCAAGAAGATAAAATACTTAGGAATAAATCTTACCAAGGATGTAAAAGACCTATACAAAGAAAACTACAAAGCTCTACTACAAGAAATTAAAAAGGACCTACTTAAGTGGAAAAACATACCTTGCTCATGGATAGGAAGACTTAACATAGTAAAAATGTCTATTCTACCAAAAGCCATCTATACATACAATGCACTTCCAATCCAAATTCCAATGTCATTTTTTAAGGTGATAGAGAAACAAATCACCAACTTCATATGGAAGGGAAAGAAGCCTCGGATAAGCAAAGCATTACTGAAAAAGAAGAAGAAAGTGGGAGGCCTCACTCTACCTGATTTCAGAACCTATTATACAGCCACAGTAGTCAAAACAGCCTGGTACTGGTACAACAAGAGGCACATAGACCAATGGAACAGAATTGAGAACCCAGATATAAATCCATCCACGTATGAGCAGCTGATATTTGACAAAAGCCCAGTGTCAGTTAATTGGGGAAAAGATAGTCTTTTTAACAAATGGTGCTGGCATACCTGGATATCCACTTGCACAAAAATGAAACAGGACCCATACCTCACACCATGCACAAAAACTAACTCCAAGTGGATCAAAGACCTAAACATAAAGACTTAAACGATAAAGATCATGGAAGAAAAAATAGGGACAACCCTAGGAGCCCTAATACAAGGCATAAACAGAATACAAAACATTCCCAAAAATGACGAAGAGAAACCCGGTAACTGGGAGCTCCTAAAAATCAAACACCTATGCTCATCTAAAGACTTCACCAAAAGAGTAAAAAGACCACCTACAGACTGGGAAAGAATTTTCAGCTATGACATCTTCCACCAGCGCCTGATCTCTAAAATCTACATGACTCTGTCAAAACTCAACCACAAAAAGACAAACAACCCAATCAAGAAGTGGGCAAGGGATATGAACACGCACTTCACTAAAGAAGATATTCAGGCAGCTAACAGATACATGAGAAAATGCTCTCGCTCATTAGCCATTAGAGAAATGCAAATTACAACTACGATGAGATTCCATCTCACTCCAACAAGGCTGGCATTAATCCAAAAAACACAAAATAATAAATGTTGGAGAGGCTGCGGAGAGATTGGAACTCTTACACACTGCTGGTGGGAATGTAAAATGGTACAACCACTTTGGAAATCTATCTGGTGTTATCTTAAACAGTTAGAAATAGAACTACCATACAACCCAGAAATCCCACTCCTCGGAATATACCCTAGAGAAATAAGAGCCTTCACACACCCATGTTTATTGCAGCTCTGTTTACAATAGCAAAAAAGCTGGAATCAACCAAGGTGTCCATCTACGGATGAATGGGTAAATAAATTGTGATATATTCACACAATGGAATACTACGCATCGATAAAGAACAGTGACGAATCTGTGAAACATTTCATAACATGGAGGAACCTGGAAGGCATTATGCTGAGCGAAATCAGTCAGAGGCAAAATACAAATATTGTATAAGACCACTATTATAAGATCTTGAGAAATAGTATAAACTGAGAAGAACACATACTTTTGTGGTTACGAGGGGGGGAGGGAGGGAGGGAGGGAGAGGGTTTTTTACTGATTAATTAGCTGAAAAGAACTGCTTTAGGTGAAGGAAGGACAACACTCAATACATGGAAGGTCAGCTCAACTGGACTGGACTGGACCAAAAGCAAAGAAGTTTCCGGGATAAACTGAATACTTCAAAGGTCAGCGGAGCAAGGGTGGGGATTTGGCAACCATGGTTTAAGGGGACTTCTAAGTCAATTGGCAAAATAATTCTATTATGAAAACATTCTGCATCCCACTTTGAAATCTGGCGTCTGGGATCTTAAATGCTAACAAGCGGCCATCTAAGATGCATCAATTGGTCTCAACCCACCTGGATCAAAGGAGAATGAAGAACACCAAGGTCACACGACAACTAAGAGCCCAAGAGACAGAGAGGGCCACATGAACCAGAGACCTACATTATCCTGAGACCAGAAGAACTAGTTGGTGCCCGGCCACAATCGATGACTGCCCTCAGAGGGAGCACAAAAGAGAACCCCTGAGGGAGCAGGAGATCAGTGGGATGCAGACCCCAAATTCCCATAAAAAGACCATACTTAATGGTCTGGATGTGACTAGAGGAATCCCAGCGGTCATGGTCCCCAAACCTTATGTTGGCACAGGACGGGAACCATCCCCGAAGACAATTCATCAGACATGAAAGGAACTGGACAGTGGGTGGGAGAAAGATGCTGATGAAGAGTGAGCTAATTATATCAGGTGGACACTTGAGACTGTGTTGGCATCTCCTGTCTGGAGGGGGGATGGGAGGATAGAAAGAGTTGGAGGCTGCCAAAGTTTTCACGAAAGGAGAGACTGGAAGGGCTGACTCAGTAGGGGGACAGCAAGTGGGAGTAAGGAGTAAGATGTATATTAACTTATATGTGACAGACTGACTTGATTTGTAAATGTTCACTTGAAGCTCAATAAAAGTTAAAAAAAAACAATAATCAAAGAAGCTGGACTATATGAAGAAGAATGTGGCATCAGCATTGGAGGAAGACTCATTAACAACCTGCAACATGCAGATGATACAGCCTTGCTTGCTGAAAGTGAAGAGGCCTTGAAGCACTTATTGATGAAGATCAAAGACTACAGTGTTCAGTATGGATTACACCTTAACATAAAGAAAACATAAGTTCTCTCAGTTAGACCAATAAGCAACATCATGATAAGGGAGAAAAGACTGAAGTTGTCAAGGATTTCATTTTACTTGGATCCACAATCAAAGCCCATGGAAGCAGCAGTCAAGAAATCAGACAATGCACTGCACTGGGCAAATCTGTTGCAAAAGTTTTCTTTAAAAGTGTTAAAAGCAAAGCTATCACTTTAACGACTTAGTTGCACCTGACCCAAACCATGCTGTTTTCAATCATCTCTTCGGTGTGTGAAAGCTGGACAATGAATAAAGAAGGCAAAAGAAGAACTGATGCCTTTGAATTATGGTGTCGGCAAAGAATATTGAATATACCATGGACTGCCAGAAGAAGAAACAAATCTGCCTAGGAAGATATATAGCCAAAATGCTCATTAGAAGCAAGGATGACGAAATTTCGACTCACATACCTTGGACATGTTATCAGGAGGGACCAGTCCCTCAAGAAGGACATCATTCTTGGTAAAGGGTTAGCAAAAAAGAAGACCTTCAACGAGATGGATTGACATGGTTTCTGCAACAATGGGCTCGAGCATAACAATTGTGAGGATGGCACAGGACCAAGCAGTGTTTCATTCCGTTATACATAGGGTTGCTATGAGTCAGAACCGACTTGACGGCACCTGACAACAACATTATTTAAATAAAAATACGTTTTAAACTAATTATATGAGTTTGAAATGGGAAGAGGAAGCTCTATAATTTTTTTAGGGACTTAAAGACCTTTTTTTTTTTTTTTTCTTTTAAAGACCTAGAATGAGTCTCTTATGACCTCTCAAACTTCCGACCTCTCTGGCCCAGTGGCCACCTTGCTTCCATTTTGTGGAACAGTGAGGAAGCCTTCTAAATTCCAGAGCTTTGTCCTGACGCTGAACAAACACTCCTGGTTCTCAGCTAAGATTATCTGGAAAGCCGTTAAAAAGTGAGGCGCTGCTTGGAGATAATATGCCCAATGTTTCTCTTTTGAAGAACTCACCTTAAGATAATTCATTTACCTGGAGGAGATTTTCCATCCACAAATCATTCCTAATTTTCAGCTAGCGGCTTTTATTTCAGCCCTCTAGTTTACCAATAAGGAGCCCCGGTGGTGTAATGGTTAAGCTCTCAGCTGCAAACTGAAAGGTTGGCAGTCTGAACCCCCGCAGCGGCTCCTCAGAAAAGACCTGGCAATCTGCTGTCATAAAGATTACTGCCCTATGGGGCAGTTCTACTCTGCCCAGCAGGGTCACTATGAGTCAAAAATTGACTCAATGGCACATGGCAACGACAACAGTTTACCAAAGAAGCTCAAGGGAGGAAAACGTCTCCTGGCAAGCTGCTCCCACTAAAGCATTTGGAAAGACTGACAGGGATTGGGGATTCTACAACTCAGCCTTCAGCGGGAGCTCTGGTTATTTCGGCCTGTGTGTTGTGTTGCTTCTTGAGCCTTTATATGACTGAATCGATCTGTAAAGATGAATATAAATTATTGTTGTTAGGTACCACTGTGTTGATTCCAACTCCTAGTGACACCATAGGACAGAGTAGAACTGTTCCATAGGGTTTCCTAGCCTGTAATCTTTATGGGTGCAGATTAAAAATGGGTGCAGATTACCATGTCTTTTCTCCCACAGAGCTGCTAGTGGGTTCCAACTGTAGACTTTTAGGTGAGTAGATGAGTGCTTAACCATTGTGCCACCAGGGCTCCTTTGAATATATATGACTAGATGCTAATTCATTAAATAATTCACTCAAACCAGATTATTTTGAGTTGCTCTTTAGGATTTTTGCTAGCTATTTGATCAAATAAACATGTTGTTTAGCCTCAGGTCTGCTTTCTCAAGTTTAAGTTCTTTTTTCAAGTTTACCATGGCTCTTGGAGGCTCATCGTTCGAGAAATTAATCCAGAAGTGGTTGTGTTTGTGTATTAGGTTGTCAAGTTTGGAATTTGCTCCAAATCTGTAGGGTCTTTGAATTTCCTTCCTTGCCATGGAGGGCTTACTAAGGTGATTAGACACAGAACTGGCAGAAAGGGTGTTGCCAGAGTCCATTACACCCCCAGAAAGTAAGCCAGAGTGGGGCTGGCTCCTGAACTTCCTCAAGTCCCCTAGCAGGAGTCCAGAGGCCACTAAAAGATACATATCCCATCTTACATCTTTCTTATTCCTTGCATGTATCTGACATTAAAGATGCATGCTTCTCTTATTACTGTATCACCAGAAATTTCAGGAATATCAACATTCAAAAGACTGAGATGGGTATAACACCAGGCTACAATTTAATTCAAGTCATTAGGGCAGAAAAGGAGGGTCTCATTGTTGTTGTAAGGTGCCATCGAGTCGATTTTTGACTCATAGTAACCCCATGTGAGAGAGTAGAACTGCCCCATAGTGGAATATAATTAATTCTTTGTGCTGAGCATAGATTCTTAGACCTCAAAAGGACCTCAAGAGACCATTCAAGCCATTCTTTGGTGAACCCAGGCAAATGAGGGTCTTTGCTGATATTAAAAACCATAGAGAACCACATCAACTGAACAAAAAATATTAAAAGCACAGGATGCAGGGGAATGGAAATGCCCAGCTGGTGGGAGTTTAAATTAGTCCAAATACTTTGGACAGCAATTTGGTAATATCTAGAAAACTTGATTCACATGTCTTATGATCCATATATTCCATATAAATGCACAAGGAGACATATAGAAAGAAGTTCACCAAAGATTGTTTGTAACACTCAAATATTGAAAACAGCCTAAATATTCACCAGTAGGGAAATATACAAGTTATTGTATATTCACATAATACCCTACAATTGTTAAAATAAATAAACTGGAACTACATGTATCAATATGAAAACAATGTTGAGTGAAAAAACAAGTTGCCAAAGGATGCGTGTACAGTATTATGTCATTTATATAGAAGTTAAGGCTATATACAGATATATACATACACAGTAAAAGGATAAAAATACACAAGAGGAGGATATAAACTAAGTTCACAAAAATGGTATCTCTGAAAAGGGAAAACCAGATCAGAGAGGAGCAAAAGGAGATTTCGACAGCATCTGTAAAAACTTATGACTTAAAAATAGACTTGAAGCAAATATGGAAAATATTACTGTGGTTTGTTGTCGATGTTGTCAGCACATGGATACCAATGATCATGAAGATGGCACAGGACTGGACAATGTTTCTTTCTATTATACATAAAGTTGCCATGAGTCATAGCAAACTCGATGGCAACTAACAACAACAACAACAAGGCACATGAATATTGTTTTTTTTTTTTTAATTCCCTGTGCTTTTGGTACATATGCTCTGTTTTATGACCCTCGCAATGCAGCCAGCATGTCAGCTGGTCTTCTAATCACATTATGTTCCCATTTGGACTCCTATCTTGAATTCTTTAATCCTGCACTATCTTGGATTTCAGGGAAAGAATTTTTTTCCTAATAAATTATTTCTGCCTTTAAGTTCACTTGATCATAGAACTGAAAGCCATTTCCAAGTTAAATTAACTCATCAATGTCCAAGCAGAATCCCTCCTCCACCAATAGACCTCATTCCTCTTAGCTATTTCCTGCGTTTCCACCATGTTCATGACACCTCTCCATCTAATTTCCTTAGTTAATTTATGAATGTGCTGTTTATTCCTTCATCCAGATCATTAACAACTCTGTCAGGCGTTTTCATATGATTCTCTTAGTTCCTGCCCATGCTTAAGGAGAGAACCCCTTCTCGGTAGAGACGTTAAGTTGCCAAAAGAGTTTTGTAGGATTAGCTACCCTTTTCACCCTCCTGAGTGCTTTCTCAAGGTTCAGGTGAAAAGCCTGCACAATATGCTGCATAACGAAAACCCAACTTATTGCCTGGCTTACCCCAGCTATGCACACACATCTTCTCTGTAGTCAGCCCGAGCTCCAAGAAATTCACCTCTATTCAAAACACCAGATCAAGCTTAGATAGAAAAACCAACATTAAAATTTTCTTTAAAAATCCTTTAAGGACACTAAACAGGAAATAAAAGAAATAGATAAATTGCTACAGGGCTGCTAAATAGAAAGAAATGAGAAATTTTAGTGCTTAAAATGTTTACAAGTCTCTGTCCTCTTCTATTTTCCAATCCCTCCAACAAGAATTAATGGGAATGTTGAAAAAATGTAGAAGGAGAATTCTGGGGTATAATAAATAACCTTAAAGATAAAAGCATAGGATGAGAACAAAGGAGGTAAAGGCAAATTTTTTTAATTAGGAAAAAGAACCCAATTTCTGTTACATGCATCCATAATTTTATGAGCATGCTCATTCATGATATTCATTGCCATTGGGTCGATTCTGACTTATAGCAACCCCATAGGACAGCGTAGAACTGCCCCATAGGGTTTCTAAGGCTCTAAATCTTTATGGAAGCAGACTGCCCACATTTTTCTCCCAAGGAGCTGTTGGTGGGCTCGAACCATCAACCTTTTGGTTAGTAGCCAAGCGCTTTAACCACTGTGCCACTGGGGCTTAATTTATATTTATCATTTATAATTTCTCATTCATGATAAATTATTATAATTGTGGAGCAGATGGATGAATCTCAATCATTATACGATAATGGAAGATTAAACATTTTCTTAACTTCTATTCATCAAGTTAAGTCTTTATACTCACAACAAAGGACAATGCATCAATGTTATCATTAGGGCTTTTTTTAATATAACTTAGCATGAAGCATAATAAAACATGATTAATGTACTGACAGAAGTAAATACTAAACAAAACATAGTAATCTAGGTTAGAATTACCTTTTTGTTCTCTTATTTTGTGGGTTCTCGGTCCATGAATTTTGTCAAAGAGAAATGACTATCAAAAGCTTTTTTTTTTTTTTTTTGCTAGATCTTCCTTTTCACCTACATTTTTATCCATAAAACATTACCTACTCCCTAAAGCTGTGGGCTTTTTCCAGGGAGGAAGGTGGAGAGAGTATCTGGTCAACTCCAAATAAAGAGACAGGCTTCCCATTTGGTTGAATTTTACGTCATGTTTAACAGATGGTAACATTGGAAGGGACTGAGAAATCTAATGATCCATATCCCTGTTTGTCCTATCACTATCCCACTCCAAGCAAGACTGCCCCTAACTACTCCAGATTTAAATACATATATACATATATATATATATATATAGGCTGTTTACCACATCGGGAAGAAAGTTTCACAGTCTTCTTCAAGAATTTTTTCAACAGTCTTCATCATTACCAAGAACTCATTCGTAAAGATAGCCTTAAAAAATTGACAACACTGGGGTCTTAAAAGCTAGCTAGCTTCCACCCAAGATGCATCAACTGGTCTCAACCCACCTGGAGCAAAGGAGAATGAACAGCACCAAAGGCACAAGGAAAATATGACCCCAAGAGAAAAATAGGGCCACATAAACCAGAGGCACCATCAGCCTGAGACCAGAAGAACTAGATGGTGCCTGGCTACCACGAGTGACCGCCCTGACAGGGAACACAACAGAGAATTCCTGATGGAGCAGGAGAAAAGTGGGATGCAGAACTCAAATTCTAGTAAAAAGACCAGACTTAATGGTCTGACTGAGACTGGAGGGACCCCAGAGATCACGGCCCCCCAGACTCTCTGTTAGCCCAAAACTGAAAACATTCCTGAAGCCAACTCCTCAGACAGAGATTAGAGTATGAGCATAGAATGATACTGGTGAGGAGTGTGCTTCTTAGCTCAAGTAGACACATGAGACTATGTGGGCAACTCCTGTCCAGAGACAAGATAAGAAGGCAGAGGGAGACTGGGGCCGGTTGAATGGACATGAGAAATACAGGGTGGAAAGGAGGAGTGTGCTGTCACATTGTAGGGAGAGCAACTAGGGTCACATAACAATGTGTGTATAAGTTTTTATATGAGAAACTGACTTAAATTGTAAACTTTGACTTAAAGCACAATAAAAAAAAAAAAAAAAAAGGAAAAAAGATTTTACAGCCAAAAAAACTGACAGCAAAAACTACATAGTAAGGGCAAGGAACACTGACCTTGAAGCCATAGGACCCAAGTTCAAGTCCCTGCTCTACCACTTTACTGACTTCACACATGCTGTTTAGTCTGTTTCTCTTGTTCTCACTCTTACCTTCTCTGACCAGATGCATATTAGCTGTTTTCCACGTAACAGCTGAGTTTAACCTTTAGGAAACCCCTTCCTACATAGGTTTCATTATTCCTCTCTTCATACCTGTTATTATTCTTGCTAATTTATAAAGAATTGGAATGCAACAAATATGAAGGCTTCAAGAAAAGTGTTACAAGAATAGCTAACAGCCCTTTGCATAGTTCAATAAAATACCAATAGTTAAATATCTGAAAGCATAACAAAAAGCATCAACTATTAATTAACTGTGCGTTGACACACTATTGGGCATGGTCATCCCCAGTTGGATATATGCTATGATTTTTAACAAGAAAACAAATCCCCATTAAAATTTTGTCCATCAACCCAACGAAATTTTGGAGGTCATTTTTTCAATCAGGAAAGCCTAACAAAGCAGGGTGCTAAGTTTCAGGCAGAAAGTGGTATTCCAAAGATGCTGTGTGATTAGAATACCAGCAAGACCAAGTAGTGACTCTATGTTGATTTCACCTCACAGAGAAAAGCTTGTCTTATACTGCAACAAAAACTGTCACAATCTTTCAGGAAGTGATGTAAAAAAAAGTAACAAGATGTAGTTCAAATCCTTGCAACGTTAGTGTAATTACTCCTACCCTGGCATACATGAATTGGTGTTTTCTGAATGATCCAGAAATCACATCAGATCTTAGAGAGCCCTGAGTCATCATTACCCACATTAATTATCACTGAACGTAACTATAACTTTAGAAAGTATGAGAAGCTGAAAGCTGGTATCAGACTATATCTGTCACCTATCTCTTTCTCGTTAACATACAATTCATACACGCACATGCATACACACACACACACACACACACAGAGTTTGGATGCCAGATAAAGAATTTATGATACCTAATCTAAATCTGGAAACCCTGGTGGCACAGCAGTTAAGTGCTACGGCTGCTAACCAAAAGGTCAGCAGTTCAAATCCACCACACACTCCTTGGAAACTCTATGGGGCAGTTCCACTCTGCCCTGTAGAGTCGCTATGAGTCAGAATCGACTCGACAGCAATGGGTACGAGTATGGGTAATCTAAATCTAAATCCAAATCCATGTTTAAATCCATTGTCTTTTTATTTTTATGTTTAAAAGAGATGAAAAATTTTGCACACAAAGAAGATGCTATAGCGAAAAGAGCTTAGCCAGACTCTTACATGAGGAGAAGAAAGCAAGCTTGGGGCAGGGCCTGGTAAACAGAGTTTGGTGGCAGAGCCACCAAGCAAATTCATCGTAAAGGAAACATGGATGTTGTTTTTAGCTGAAAGAAACCAATTACAAAACAGTCTGGTCTCATTCTGTAAAAGTACATACATATACATTCTTACTTATGCAGACCTGAAAGTAGATAAACGAAGGTGTGACGGGGTCAACACTGGGAGGTGAGAAAATGATGTTTTCATTTTCTTATTTTTGTTCATCTGCATTTTCTAATTTTCTTCAGTGTAAAAGCATTGATTTTGTAGGGTTAAAACGTTATGTTAAAATAATTATTTATTTAAAATGGATTACTTTCTCTGCATGTCTCAGACTTGCCTCACTGCTCCATCTTCTGTCTTTTCATCATAGTCTCAATAACAATGTAAGGTTAGCATTTTTTATTCAGTTATGTCTGTTGGAAAAGGGCAACTAGCAAAGAATATGCTAGAGAACTGTACTTGTTCTGTCTCTTCCCTGCTCACCACCCTAGCCCCCCAAACACGTACACACACACAAAGAGAGAGAAAGAGAGAGCTGATTCTAACTCAGACTTGTGATTGATTCTAAGCTTCACTATTTGGTAGCCCTACGACTCAGACAAGTAAATTAACTTCTCGAATTCTTCATTTGTTAAGTGTGGTCTGTAATACTTTCCTTAAAGTGTGTTGAATGAATTAAATGAGAAAATGTGACAACATGGTAAACCATTTGCTGTAGAGTCAATTCTGACTCCACATGTGTCAGAGTAAAACTGTGCTCTACGGAGTTTTCAATGCTGGTTTTTTGGAAGTAGATCACCAGGTTTTTCTTCCAAGGAGCCTCTGGGTGGACTTGAACCTCCAAGCTTTCAGTTAGCAGCTGAGTGCATTAACCATTTGCATCACCCAGAGACTCCCAAAACCATGATCCCATTGCCATCAAGTCAATTCTGACTCATACAACCCTATAGTACAGAGTAGAACTGCTCACAGGGTTTCCAAGAGGTTGCTGATGGATTTCAAACTTCCGACCTTTTGGTTAGCAGCCAAATTCTTAATCACTTCACCACCAGGGCTCCGTGGTAGATATTCATAAATGGTAAACCACACCAAACCTGTTGCTGTCGAGTCAATTCCAACTCATAGGGACCCTATAGGACTGAGCAGAACTGCCACGTGGGGTTTCCAAGGCTGCAACTTTTACAGAAGCAGACTGCCACATCTTTCTTCCACAGAGCAGCTAGTGGGTTCAAACCACTGACTTTTCAGTTAGCAGCCAAGCACTTAACCACTACGCCACAAGGGATCTTTCTCATACATGGTAGATTCTCCTAATCTTACACTGTTTACGTAATTCTGTTTCTAGCAGACACTTTTCTGCTATACTATTTAAGCATTTATGAGACAATTAGGTGGAAAAATTATTGCCAATGACTGCTGACAGGTTGAGCCCTGGGCCTCCAAGACTGCTGGAGCTAAAGCCTAAGTATGATTTCTCACCTACAGAAACCAGTGAAGCAGTTAAAGTAAAAATAACCACAGTTACCCACTTCCTCATTGTCAGGAAACAGGAAATTGTTCCCTGATAATCTGACAAGAATGGAGGTAGGAAAGAAGATGAGAATAAAATGCTAGCTATTATTTCAGTTCACAGCTGCAGAGAAAAATACGCGAAAGTCTTGGTATTACCCTGTAAATACCAGAGCATATTAAAGATCCTAGACTGGAGAATTTGCACTAATCTGGTGTCAGGAACCTACTGCAACATGAACTGCCCCACCCTCAAGCCTCCCCTGTGAGGCTCCCCAAGTGTCCACCAGTATCTGTGATAGACTTGCCAATATAGTTTGCACTGGTTGCCAAATGAAAGACCTGGGAAAAGAGACAAGTCTCAAGGGATTTTGTGTGTGTGTGTGTGTGTGTGTGTGTGTGTGTGTGTGAAATACTATAGTGTGCAATGTAAATCACTTCTTCAGTCTCTCCTATGAGACGTTCAGTAAAATCTGCCTTGTTCGCTAAAGCTTTAGTGCAAATAGATTCTTTATGATGAATTTGAGGAAACTCTGAGCCCTGCTTCAAGTTGTCATAGAATAATAATGTAGGCTGCCACTGGGCTTGCATGAGTTAGTCTGCATGAGTTTAAGGTCCTATTTAAGTGTGTCCACCCAACTCAGCCTTGGCAAATCCACACTGCTGGCAGTATGAGGTGAACATTTTCATCACATGACTTTCATCATTGACTTAGCCAGGCAAGGTAACATGTTCAGTGACTCTACATAAGAACCAGTTTACAAGTCCCCTCAAACTTACCCTACTCTCACTATTGCCCACCCAGTCTGGTGTGTCCCCATACCACGTTCCTGGAGTCTGAGACCTCCTGGACTCCATTCTTGTCTTGTTGTACTCAAGGATAACTGACCCATTATTACCTCCAGAACATATCATTTCTGAGAGTCCCTCTGAGCATTTTATTAAACAGTATTGTTTCATCATTTGGAAACTAGCCCCCCCCCCTTTTTTTAATCTCAACACCAAGTATCACCTATTATTCTGAACAATGCTTCTTGGATTTCAGTAAACCTCCATCTGTCTTCAAAGAAGTTCTCAAAGTTCATGTCACTCCTTAGAGTTGAATTAAGTTCCTGCTGTCATAAGTGGACTGACCTAGTATAAGGACCAGGATTCAGTGCAACAAACAGAAATCACTCTGAGTTTTTCAACCAGTAAGGGATCTCATATAGGTAACCAAATTCTTCCAAACAGTGGGAAGGCTCAAGGAGTGCAGTCAGAGCAACTGCACTAGACAGGGTTGCAAGGTCATTACACTTTCGCTGTGGTACAAAGATGTTTCTACTGCCTCCGCAGTCATGGCTACCACCTCACTCCCAGAAAGATGGCATCTCAACAACGGAACATGGAGTCTAACAAGTGCCAACACTTGTGTCTGGCATAGCTTACTTCCTCTACTGCAAGGAGATAGCTGCCACCTAACTTTTGCTGTTCAGATCGTGTGTAAGCACATTTAACAGACACAACATAATTCACATGCAAAATCCTAGCTGCAAGGCAATCTGAGAAATATATATAGCTTTTAACTTTCCAACCTCTCCAAACAGAAGGAAGATAAAATGGAGGTTGAGAAAGCCAGTTCAAGTGGCCACTGCAACCAGTGTAAAACATGGCTTTCAATAAGAGTGGTAAAACGCTACTAATTACTGAAGCTGGGTAATGGATACAAAGGGGTTTGTTATTCTATACTCTCTACTTTCATTTGCGTTTGGAGGTTGTTTTTCTTCTTGGTAAGTGCATGTACCGGTTATTTTCCATTTTCCACCAATCCAAATTCACTCCCTGTCCTGCTCCAACCAGCTCTGTGCTTGGGGAGGCTGGCTTCTATGACTGGTGGCTTCTGGTTGAATTTGACTAATTTGAGGTTCCAGCAGGAGGTCAGAGTATTTCTTCTGGGTATTTCTTCTGACCATCCTCTCTCCTCTGAGTCACTTTTGTTGACGGTGGTTATGTCTCTCCATTGATACAGCTTCTACTGAATGCTCCAGAGAGCACATGTGCGGGAGGTAAATTTGTTGTTGTTGTTAGGTGCCATCGAGTTCATGCCAACTCATAGCAACCCTATGTACAACTGAACCAAACACTGCCCAGTCCTGTGCCATTCTCACAATCATTACATTTGTCCTCATTGTTGCAGCCACTGTGTCAATCCATCTCATTGAGGGTCTTCCTCTTTTTCACTGATCCTCTACTTTACCAAGCATAATGTCCTTCTCCAGGGACTGGTCCCTCCTGATAACCTGTCCAAAGTATGTCTCACCGTCCTCACTTCCAAGGAGCACTTTGTCTGTATTTTTTCCAAAACAGACTTGGTCGTTTTTCTGGCAGTCCATTGTATATTCAGTATTCTTTGCCAACACCATAATTCAAAGGCACCAATTCTTTGGTCTTCCTTATTCATTGTCCATCTTTTGGATGCATACGAGGCGATTGAAAATATCATGGCTTGGGTCAGGTTCACCTTAGTCCTCAAAATGACTTCTTTGCTTTTTAACATTTGAATAAGTCTTTTGCAGCAGATTTGCGCAAGGCGCTATGTCTTTTGATTTCCTGGCTGCTGTTTTCATGGATGTTGATTGTGGATCCAAGTAAAATGAAATCCTTTATAACTTCAATCTTTTCTTCATTCTTCATGATGTTGCTTATTGGTCCAGTTCTGAGGATTTTTGTTTTCTTTATGCTGAGGAGTAATCCATACTGAAAGCTGTAGTCTTTGATCTTCATCAGTGAGTGCTTCAGGTCCTCTTCACTTTCAGCAAGCAAGGTTGTGTCATCTGCATACTGCAGGTTGTTAACCAGTCTTCCACCAATCCTGATGCCACATTCTTCATATAGTTCAGCTTCCTGGAGTATTTGCTCAACATACAGATTTAATAAGTATGGCGAAAGGAAACAACCCTAACATGTATCTTTCTTGATTTTAAACCATGGAGTGTCCTCTCGTTCTGTTTGAACAACTGTGTCTTTGTCTATGTACAGGTTCCACATAAGCATAATTATGTTATGATCCACACAGTCGAATGCCTTTGCATAGTCAGTAAAACATAGGTAAACATCTTTCTGGTATTCTCTGCTTTCAACCAAGATCCGTCTGACACCAGCAATGATAACCCTGGTTCCACATCCTCTTCTGAATCCAGCTTGTTGGCTTGGGAATTGCTGTAATACTGGAAGCTTTGCCCCCAGTATTTCAAACATCAGCAGGGTCACCCGTGGTGGACAGGTTTCAGTAGAGCTTCCAGTCTAAGAGAGGCTAGGAAGAAGGACCTGGCAGTCTACTTCTGAAAAAACTGACCAGTGAAAACCTTATGAATAGCAACAGAAAGAAGAAGGATCAAGGTAAGCCTGTCTATAGAGTTTAAATCCTCTGAATAGGAAGTCTATTTGTCTGTAGGCTTGGTCCTGAATAAGTGATGAAATTTGATTCAATGTTAGAAAAACAGAGAGCAAGCTCCTTGAGAATAGAGATTTTGTCTTGTCCTCAGTTCTATTCCCCAGCATCCAATGCAGCACTGAGCACAGAGTTGTTGTTAATTGTCACTGAGTCAGCTCTGACTCATGGCGACCCCATGTACAATAGAACAACATGTTGTCTGGTCCTGAAGCATCTTCATGATTGTTGGTATGCTCAAGTCCACTGTTGCGGTTTCTGTGCAGTTTGAGTGACTTCCAACTCAGGGGACTCATCTTCCAGCACTTTATCTATCGGACAATGATCTGTTGTAATCCACAGGGTTTTCACTGGCTAATTTTCAGAAGTAGATCACCAAGCCTTTCTTTCCAGTCCGTCTTAGTCTGGAAGCTCTGCTAAAACCTGTTCACTATTGATGACCCTGATGATATTTGAAATACTGGTGGTATAGCTTCCAGCATCACGGCAACATGCAAGCCACCACAGTATGACAAACCGACAGACTGGTGGTGGAAGCACAGAATAGGCATTTCATAAATCTTTGTTAAGTCAAGGAATGGATGAGTAAACATGTCAGGAGTTTGCTTGGTTCTTTATCTCTTAGTCTTCTCGTTACACTCAGGCTTGTGATTTCGTAGAGCATAATGTTTTCATAGTCAGTCAATGCAAAACCCACATTTTGCCCTTAGAACTCTGTGACCTTGGGCAAGTTTCTTTATATCTAGGTCTTAGCGCCCTCATTGTCAACAGAGACCTGGTCAGAGACTGTCTGATATTCCTTCCAACTCCAACATTTATGACTAAACCAATATTAAAAATGCATTCACCATGTTTTTTTATTCGGTGGGTGGCCTTGATTCGTTCGGTTTTATTTGGTTGATTACTTTGGTAAACTGTGTATTTGTTTTTGGCACAAACATAGCACTTTGAGATAACATAAGACCCTAAGATATTTCTTACTTGTGTTGACATTAACCACTTTACAGGAATTGCCTCAGGCACCCTGTCTGTGCACAAGTTTATCCTCCAGAAAAGCTTACAAAAAATGTGCATAAGAGCAGACAAAGGGAAGAAAAGCCTGAACTAAAAAAAAATTTTAAATAGGGAGGATGAAGTGCCTCACTGACAAAATACTCTTAACTGGTATCATGGACCAGAAATATAGTAACTATCGAAAACTGAGAGGCTAAGTATATTCCACAGCAATTAACATATAGCTGATAACCAAACCCAAACCCAGGGCATGCTGAAACTAAGAGAATAAAGACCAACTCTCCATACTTTCTTTCTGAACTAGATATAATTTGTGAATATAGCCTAATCCCATGTATTGCATTTGGATGGTTGTGGCTTCATTTTAGCTTTTGAAATGATGTCCATTAAGTTGGGTGACAAACATAAATATAACCTCAGCCCAGCAGCATTTTTAACTTCCTAATTAAAGAGTTTATGTGAGAAATTACTGCTGAATTGTGGCAAAACTGAGTTGAGAATAGGAATGTAAATTGACGGATAAAAATATCCTTTTTTTAATAACAGGTATGAGAATTCCTTTTGGGGAGGAAGCCATCTTTGTTGGGAAAATTCCTGTTTCATGAAGGAGGTAGAAATAGTAATGTTCACCAAGCATTCCTTGGTTTCCCTGTGTTTTCAATCCCTTTAAAGTTAGTGGGACATTCTGGGACCACTTCTGGGCTATGAGAAGTGATATCATGTGTCTCTTTGAGTTGGAAGCATAGAGGAGTGCTTGATGTTTCGAGATGGTGGAGCCCTTGTCAGCCTGGATCCCTAAGTGGCTCTGTGCAGCAGACCCATATTGGATAACTACCAAGAGTGGGAGATAATTTTTTGTGTGTGTTAGCCTCCAAAATTTTAGAGCTGATTTGTTATGGCACCTTTATCTCACCTATCCTAATACAGGTTAGAAGATCAAATCCTGAAAAATCTGAGTTTTCATAGAACTGATCCCATGAAGAATGTGTTCCAAGAAAAGGAACAGAAGATAGAGAGTAACATAGCCAGGAAATGAAGGAAAATTGGAGTTATATGATGGAACTCTAATCCTGTAACTTCCAGATCTGAAGTAAATGCCACAAAAACTCACGTAACGATTATTGTGTGTGTTATCAGTGAAGCAGCTAATCTTGGCAGCAGGATAATGCAGAAATGGAACAGAGACAGTGCAGCTGCTCTCAGAAGCAAGATCACAGCAGTATTTGGAAATTAGCAGGAATCTTGGGCAGGTCTATGAGAACTTCAACCCATGAAATAGTTGGTTTAAGGCCCTCCTATGTCAAATTCAAGGGTCAGGGAAGCTGAAGCTTCCTTGTTTTGTTTGGGTTATTTGGGCAACCACTTGTTTTAGCCAGAGGAAAAAGCTTTTACTTAAAAAAGAAAAAAAATTTTTTTTAATTACTTTTACTTGGTTCAATAAAATCCAAATGGTGTAATTACATGATAACAGAATCTCAGGATCTTAAAGTTAGAAAGACTATTAAGGTTGCCCACTCTAACCCTTCCTACTCCCCATTTCTAGGATAATCCCCCCAGGTGGTTTCTGATCTCTGCTTGGAAATGCCCAGTGGCAAAGAATCCACTCTCTCCCAATACAGCCCATTCCATCCCTGGATGGCTTTGACAGTCTCTAAATTCTCTTTCACACCGAGCTACAATCTTTTCTCCCTGGAACTTTTACTCAGTGGCCCAAGCACTACCTCTTGAGGCATACAAAAAAAGTCTAATCCTTCTTCCACAAAATAGGTCTTCAAATACTTGAAGGCAGCACCAATCACATTCTCATCACTCTAGGAGTTATTTTGGGAACAGCATTCCCCTATTCCCTTCAAGCCTAGATGAGGTCTGTCCCTTTTTCTCCTACTAATTACTCTGCCCTTCAGAAATGGGCTAGATGGCAGGGAGGGGGAATAAGAGGAAATACAGATCATGTTAATATCATGTTAATATCAACCAAAGACCTAATTAAGCAAGATTTCTTGTCTGCTCATTACCTCCTCATGAATGTCACCTCAGGGGACCTATTAAGTGGGTGAGAACCAGAGTTGCCTTTTGAGTAGATGAAGTAAGGGCTGCCCTCACGGTATAATTTGAGACTATGCCAGCCAGAGCCCTCTGCCTTAAAATTCCAAGCCCAACACAGACATTTGGCCATTATCTCTTCTTTGGATAGCTGGAGTTTCCCTGATGCACCACCAGATGAACAATTACAAAACAGCGTTTCTCTGGCTGCAACCCACGCACCAACATGAGCCCACCTGGACTCATTTGCCAATGCCACTCCGAAGACTCAAAACTGATGTGTCTGACCCTGTATATCTGGATGGAGCTGAAATGAGGAACATGTCTCCTCTATACCTTTTTGACCTCATTTGTAACACAAGTTCCCGATATCTTGCACTCCCCATGTCTTACTGAGTTTTTAAGCAACTCTTTGAGTTCTTATTCTCAGTCCCCACTTCCTAACACTCAGACTGAGCTGGAGTAAATCTAAGAAACGGATTTGTTGCTAACCCTTCCCCTGTGACCTCTAGGCATGTTTTGGGACCAAATTTGGATCCCTCTTCCTCCTTCATGCAAATGAGCCTTTAAAGATTAGCCCACTAGGTACTCTAAAGATGTCCATACAAGTCTGAGTTCCAGGGTAAGTGTGGCCTGGGTTCAAGTTAAACATCAGGACTGTGTATTGCTGGACCTTCAAAGTCTTTAGTCTGAAGAAGACTAAATGTGTATATTATTCTAGGGCAGAAAAAGCTTACCGTGGGTGTGCTTTGGTGACAAAACACTTATTCTGCAAAGCAAACGGATAAATGTCAATACGTATTTAAAATGGGGTGGGAAAATTAGAAATAAATTTGAATACTTTTAATGCAAAGCATCTATTACATATTCTGGCTCTGCTTCTTACCAGTTTAAGTGGCCTTGGGCACATTATTTCACCTTTCTTAGTCTATGTTTCCTGTCCCTAAAATGGAGGTAATAATATGACATCCCCATCACCCTTCACCTTTATTTTTTTGTAAGAATTATGTGAGCTAACATGTACCTAGTATAGTAGCTGAACCAGCTGCAGTGGAGTCAGCTCCGACTCATGGGAAACTCATGGGCCACACATGGGCTACCCCATGTGTGTCAGAGGGGAACTGTCCTCCAGAGGGTTTTCGGTGGCTGTGATTCTTTAGAAGTAGATCACCAGGCCTTTTTTCGGAGGCACATCTGGATGGACTTGAATCACCAATCTTTCTGTTAGCACACAAGCACTTAACTGAGATGGAGAAGAAACAGGGACTGAGCTCCTAGGCAAGAAGTCCTGCAACACCTGCAACTTGCAACTTCAATACTATGTGCTTGGCTAATGACATAAAACCCCCATCCTGGAACGTATGATAAGGAAAGAACAATGTACTCCCTTGTAAGATGTTTTTCAGAAGGACCAGCCCGAGCTGGTCCCAGGAGCATACGCAGATATCCGCAAGGCGAGCCATGGTTGACTTCCGCCTAATGCAATTACCCGCCACAGGAATTGAACTGGTGCTGTATGGGGGCTGCGCAGGCGCAACACTCCGTAATAAAACCTGCCACCCAGTCCCAGGAGCCTTTGCTACGGGTTCCATCTTGGATTCCAGATGCCATCGCAGCCTAATTTAGTATGCATCGCCATTCTGAGAAGTACCCTCCCCTTGAAAGAAACCTACTAAATATTCCTTACTTTATTACCCTCCCCAAACCCATATAAGCCCAAAATAACCTTTGTTTAGGGGAACAGAGGCTAGCGTTCCTCCTCTCCTCTCTGTTCCCAGCTCCGAAGTCTTTACTCTCTTTCTGTTGCTAATAAAAACTTTTGTTGGTGTGCAACCTTTAAGTCTCTCCTGGTCATCCTTCGTTAAGAACCTAGGCAGAGCTTAGTCCCAAGCTGGGAAGCTTTGCCCAACAACATAACCATTTGTACCACCGAGAGACTCCCCTATTATAGTACAAAAATACAAAATAAAAAATCAATAAATATAAGCTCTTCTCCTTCCCCCACCCCACTCATCTCCCTTCCTTTTCCTTAACCAGGAAACACAGAAACAAATGGATTAGCCATAGAAGCTGGACCCCCAACCTTGGAGCAGCAGGTGGACTGGTCCAACCTGTCACGATCTGGGACGGGATAGGTGTTCTCCTGCAGGTGAATGGAGAATGTGAACATCAAAAAGGAAGGTAAGAACACCAGGCTCTGTGAGGAGGGGCTGCAGCCACAAGCCAATGATCAGAGATCACAGGTAGGGAAGGGATGGTGGCTCGTGACTTTTTCTTCCACTCGGATGGAGATTAACATTAATCAAACTTTTTTCCCCAAAACACCGGTGTTTATGCGTGTGCATGCGGTATATCTATTTGCCCGTTTGTATCCAAAGAAAGGCAGTCTCTTTGACAAACTGAAAGCAAAATAATAAAAACATCCAACAGTGGAGAGAGATGCAGCATCTGCAACACAACCCAACAACCTCAAATAACAAAGAAGCACTTCATCTAAATCTCTGTGGAAGCGAGCTCGTAACTTACCCAATGTGGAGAGGAGACGGGGAAAGTTTTAGTGCCTTATCTTCCTCACTCACCCTTTCCCCCAGTGTGCCTCAAAACAGAGAAGAATTTTTTAAAATAAGTACAGCCAGGAACACAGCCCCCAAATCATCTTGGTGGGAAACAGCAAGGCATTAACTCAGAGGGGAGACTGCCACCTACTGGGCCACCAATAACACACCTCCACGTTTTTTTGTTGGCCTTGAGCCATCTCCCCTTGAAATCCTGGTTTGGCCTGAAGCTGCTTTGTTACTGGCAATGACAAAATCATAATCCAAGGTTCTCCTACTTAGAAACTTAAAAGCTGCAGCATGAATTAATAATATGACAAACTCCTGCAAACTCCGCAGCAATGTTTTTTTGCTTTTGGTATCAGAGATCCCTGCATATTCAACGGGAAAAAGAAGCCATGCTCTCTGAATTTCTCTGTTGTTGTTTTCTGAGGCCGAAGTGCTTTAATGGTCGGTAAGTGCTGCTAATTGCTCCCCGGACAGCCCTAATCTAGCTATTTCCTCCTTGCCTTTTACTCCATAAATCCTTCAGAAAAGTAATATATTGGTTAGCCTTCCTCAAAAGTACCCCTCCAATTCGATTGGTTGACATGCTAAGAATAAAAAAAAGATAGTTTCTCTAAACCCACCCTTTTGAAAAAAAAAAATCAAGAGCCCATTTTTAGTAAACCTTCCTATTATTGATGCTCTGAACAACTTTATCTTGGTGTCACCAATATCAACTAATAAATCCTCTGTTATTTATTTGTAGAACACCCCATCTTACAGTCAATAACAACCAGAAAATCAGAGGCCTCTGCCCCCAACCAGTTCTATGCCTTTGGACAAGTCATTGGGCTTTGGATTCTTCATTTATAAAACAGGAAAGAGAAACCTGCTTTACAGAATAGCTGTAATAATAATAATGGCTACAGCGCCCTGTTGGCGAAGTGGCTAAGAGCTCAGCTGCTAACAACAAAGCTGGCAGTTTGAATCCACCAGCTGCTCCTTGGAAGCCCTATGGGACAATTCTACTCTGTCCTGTAGGGTCACTGTGAGTCAGAATTGACTCGATGGCAACAGGTTTTTTTGTTTGTTTGTTTTTTGGGGTTTTGGTTTTTTCCTTTGTTTGTTTACTTAATAGATGTACAGTTCACAGCTCTCCGATGATAAGGTACTCTCCCATACACGCTCTGAATTCTTCAACAACCCCACCCATGAGGTGGGAATCATCATTCTGATGAAGAGATGACATGATTAACCTAAACTCAGCTGTAAATAGAGAATGTAGATTTCACACTCAGAACTTCAACCAGGACCAGAGGCTATTTCTGCTACCTCATGCTGCCTTTCTTGAAAAGGAGATCGACTAATATATGTGAATGCAATCAATAAGAATTAAAAAAAAAAAAAAGTTGCCATCAAGTTAATTTCAACTCATGGCAACCCCGTGTGTGTCAGAGTAGAACCGAGCTCCATAGGGTTTTTAATAGCTGTGACCTTTCAGAAGTAGATCACCAGGCCTTTTTCCCAAGATGTGTCTGGGTGGATTTGAACTACCAACCTTTCAATTACTATCCCAATGCTTAACCCTTTGTACCACCCAGGCTGCCATGAATAAGGATAAAGGGATATGCAAATTTACATTCCATAAAGAACAAATCCTGTTTTTTTAATTCATAACTTGAAAAAAACTGGCCCCTAACAAATACTTAGTACTCTGTGAGTTAAAGAAATATCCGCCTATGAGACCAGACAATCAGGATAGATAGGTACATAGGTAGACAGACAGGCAGACAGATAAATAGAATAGGTTTGAAGGAGCTATTCTTTTTATGACTCCTCTTTAAGAAAGTTGCCTCTTATTCAAAAGGAGCATTATTCTGGTGGTTTCTCCTTTCAGGCCTTTTACCCCAGCATGTTTGCAGATTGCTTAATTACTTCATTGGGCTTTGGAACTCGTACATTACAGATACATGATCATCTAAGTCATTACCTGCGTATTTTCCCATTAAGAATAATTATAGCTCTTACCACCACTGCCCACATACATACTTATGTCCTGCGGACCTGGGCACACTGAAGTAATCATCTTTTGAAAACAATCTTGATGTGCGAGTGTTGTGTGCACAATCAGCAATAAGCAAGATGAGGTGGGAAGGTCTCCACCCCCTCCATCATTGAGTGGCTCAAAGAATCACATTCCCATTATTTCATCACAGTGCCATCGAGGACACTGAAGTGGTTTATGTTCTGCTGAAAAGCAAGTCACCTCTAAGTGCCGAGACAAGACCCAGGGGATGCTGGACTGTGTCTGCCTCTTCAGGGACTACCTTTCCCAGCATTTACACGTCACCCACTTCCTGGCTTAATTTCATCATCTACAAAATGAGATTTATAAGATGCTTTAAAAATCCTCAGATCATCAAATCTGAGATGGGACAGTCTTCTAGATAGCAGCATAGCTTTTTATACGGATTAAGACCTCAAGTTCTGGAATCCTGGCTCCTCTACTTTATCCAGTAACCTTGGACCTGTTATGCAACCTTTCTGAGCCTCAGTTTCCACATCTGTGAAGAAGAGATGGTGATAGTCCATGCCCCTTAGGGATCAAATGAGATCCCCCTTGTAAAGAACTTAGCCCAGTGTCTGGTACAGGTGAGGATCCAGCCAGTGTTAGCTATTATCATTCTCATCAAGGCTAAACTGAAAGAGTCTGGGACTGTTCAAAGGAGCTCAGGCAGCACATCTAAATTAAAAGCATTCATTGCCTGCCAGATAATAATCCCAAGACACAGTGAAGGGGTCACATGTTATTTTAATCAGTGGATCATGAACAGATTCAATTTCAAAGGTAGGAGGGAGACAAGCTAGCAGATGTTAGAAAAAATGTTAGGTTGTACCCAAGAAGCTATTTAAATAACTTGGAGAATAATCTGTGACTGGTGGCTTCAAGAGTTCATCAATTTTCCTTGGGTTTAAAGAAAATGAATCTTTTTGGTTTATTTTCAATACAAATGAAAAATACTCTTTTATAAATTTCAAATAAGCAGTAAAAAGCCCCCCAAAGTCATTAAAATCATCCATTGCCACCCAGAAACAAGGGTTAATATTTGTTTTATGAATCATCCTGATAGCTCTTACTGTGGTCTCTCTTATTATGCTCTCCATATATAAACAAATAATGTTTGTGCGTACTCTTCCCTGTACACTGTTCTTCTCACTTAGCCATGTGTTGGAAACACATTTCTATCTCATTCTTTGTTCTTTGTCACCTTCTTAATGGCCACATGATTTTCTAATGAGTTAATATAATTTGTCTATCTAAACCTCTATTGTTACTTTGTGAAAAAACGGTTAAGCACTCAGCTGCTAACCAAAAGGTTGGCAGTTCAAACCCACCCAGTGGCTCCATAGAGAAAGATCTGTCAATCTGCTTCTGTAAGGATTACAACCAAGAAAACCCTCTGGGGCAGTTCTACTCTGTCACATGGGGTTGCTATGAGTCGGAGTCAACTTAATGACACCTAATGACAACAATAAGCCTCTATTGTCAGTTATTTAGGTTTGTTCCCAAACGGTTGTCATGAACCTCTGTATAGCTTAATCTTTGGATACATTTCTAGAAGTGGATTTGCTAGAGCAACAAGAGTACACTTTTTTAGCAGAGATGATCTTTAAGTTTCCAGCTTTTTAAGTTAGTGTGCACATGTAGACGCATCCTTGTCGTAACTGGGATTTGTGTCCTCACTGGAATAATGTCTGTGTTTCTTCTGGGACAGACTATCTTTGAAGCAGGGTCTCCGGTGCTACTTGGTGATGCTGCAAGTGGTAAATGACCAGGGGCTCTGAGCACAGTGTCTACCTGGTCCCCAGTAGACTAAACATGCCACGTTTATAGCCTTCTGGGCTGTGCTTCCCATAAGCTGGAACAACATAAGCCTGAGGTCTCCTAGCTATTACGCCCAACTGAATATGATTAAGTGTCTAGGTATCTTGGTTTTCTGGGACACATTTAGTGTCACTGATTTGAGTAGGCTGATGTTCAAAACTGTTCAAAAAGTTCAACTATTTTTAAAAGGAGATCTGAAATACAAGCTTGTGTGTGCATAGAGGAAACCCTGGTGGTGCAGTGGTTAAAAGCTACAGCTACTAAGAAGAAGGTCAGCAGTTTAAATCCACCAGGCGCTCCTTGGAAACCGTATGGGGCAATTCTACTCTGTCCTATAGGGTCGCTATGAATCAGAACGGAGTTGATGGCAATTGGGTTCTCTTTTTTTTTTTTTTTAGGTGTGCATAGAATGTCTCAGAGAGGATGTGCAGGCAGCTGGGGACAGGGTTTGCCTCTGGCTAGGGGAAGCGAAGGCTAGTGGGAGAGAAGCACTTTTTGCTGTATTCTTTTGTACCATTTTTTTTTAACCATTCAAAAAGGAAATGTTTAAGCAATAAAGCTTAAGACCAAAAGAAAAAATGTGTGCATACAGACATTATCTCATTGTCAACTACTGGATTTGTAAAGCATAAGCAACAACAAAACAATTGAATGATTTTACAAAAAGGATGTAGTTGAATGGTTAAGAATGCAAGCTCTGGAAACAGAGTACCAAGTTGATAATGCAGCTCTGTCATTTACCAGCTATGTGATTTTGGACAGTTACTAAATCGTCTGAACATCAGTTTTGTGATCTATAAAATGGGATTATAATACCTACCTCACAAGGCTATTGTATTAAATGAGTAAATATATAAAAGCCCTTAGAACAGTAAGTGACCATTGTATGTTAGCTATTTGTCATTGTTGTTACTATGATTCTCCATTCAATGTGTACAATGCTATAAAACTGCAAATGTCTAACTGATTTTATGCTGTTATTTGCAACTATGCAAAGAGCCAATAAGTTGTCGGCTGGTGGGCTTGCGCAGCTTGGGAAACTTCCCTTTGTTTATGGGTGATTCCAAATTTGAGAAATCTATAAGACTTTACAAGAGTATCAAAAAAACCAAACCCACTGCCATCAAGTTGATTGCAACTCATAGCAACCCTATAGGACAGTGTAGAAGTACCCCATAGGGTTTCTAAGGAGAAGCCAGTGGATTCAAACAGCCAACCTTTTGGTTAGTAGCCGAGCTCTTAACCACTGCACCACCAGGGCTCCTTTACAAAAGTTGTTGTTGTTAGGTGCCGTTGAGTTGGTTCTGACTCATTACAAACCTATGTGCAACAGAACGAAACACTGCCCGGTCCTGCACCATCCTCACAATCATTATGCTTGAGCCCATTGTTACAGCCACTGTGTCAGTCCATCTCCTTGAGGGTTTTCCTCTTTTTTGCTGACCCTTTACTTTACCAAGCATAATGTCCTTCTCTAGGGACAGATCCCTCTGCTAACACGTCCAAACTATGTGAGACATAGTCTTGCCATCTTTCCTAAAGAGCATTCTTGTTGTATTCCTTCCAAGATAGATTTGTTCATTCTTCTGGCAGTCCATGGTATATTCAATATTCTCTGCCAACACCACAATTCAAAGGCATCAATTCTTCAATCTTCCTTATTCATTGTCCAGCTTTCCCATGCATATGAGGCGATTGAAAACACCCTGGCTTGGGTCAGGTGCACCTTAGTCTTCAAGGTGACGTCTTTGCTTTTCAACACTTTTAAAGAGGTCTCTTGCAGCAGATTTGCCCAATGCAACGGGTCTTTTGATTTCTCAACTGCTGCTTCCATGGATGTTGATTGTGGATCCAAGTAAAATGAAATCCTGGACAACTTCTACTGGGACCAGGCAGACACTGTGCTCAGAGCCCCAGAGTAGGTAACTTAAATCATTTCACACCAATGTGATCTATGAACAGATTTTTAAAACCAATATACTTGGTTTTGTGTTTTTTGTTTTATGTACAGATGCATTTTTGTTCATTTCTTGGGGTGGGCAGTGTTAACAGAAATAGCAAAACTAAAGTCGTTATACCCATTTAATTTGACTGCCCCTTAAATAACTGTATTTTTAAGAGGCATGTATTTTGAAATCAGAAATTGCCTAAGGAAGCCATTCACAAGATAAAAAAAAAAAAATAGAAGGGCATTAAAGTTTCCTGGAAACATTCTAATCCTATCAACTGTGAATAATGTGCTCAGTCATTGGAAATGTATAGCCAGCAAAGCAGGTGATGTGGTGACAGGGACAAGTAGACTCTGCTGTCACACAAGCCCAGATACATTCTTGTGCCCAACACTTTACTGAACACGATGTCCAGGGTGCTGTTATATCTGTTTTATGGTGATCCCTGCTGCCCTATTTCAATGAGGCTTTTCCTAGGCAGCCAACATCCTCAGAATGAGATCTCTGTCTCAGAATTTTAGACTCAGGTCAACTTATTTAATTAGTGAGAGTACAGCAGACTTTTAACATGCACGAGGATTCTATCCTGAGACCTTAATAAATTCAGCACCGTGTCTCTCACACAATTGGCGTTCAATAAGCATTTGTTGAATGAATCCCCAAATTCATCATGTGTATAAAACCCAAACCAAAACCAAACCCATTGCTGTCCAGTCTATTCCGACTCATGGCGACCCCCACAGGACAGAGTAGAACTGCCCCATAAGGTTTCCAAGGAGTGGCTGGTGGATTTGGACTGAGGACCTTTTGGTCAGCAGCCGAGCTCTTAACCACTGTGCCACCAAAGCCCTAAAACAAAAAAAAACCAGTGCTGTCGAGTCAAATCTGACTCATAGCGACCCTATAAGACAGAGTAGAACTGCCCCATAGAGTTTCCAAGGAGCACCTGGCAGATGTGAACTGCCGACCCTTTGGTTAGCAGCCGTAGCACTTAACCACTACGCCACCAGGATTTCGTAGTATTTCCCCCATAAACACAAGACAGTCCCACATGCTTTTCATATGCAATACCTTCAGGCATAACAACAGCAACAAAAAACCCAAACCCATTGCGATTGAGTCTGTTCTGACTCGATGTATCACAGAGTAGAACTGCTCCATAGGGCTTTCTTGGCTGTAATCTTTACAGAAGCAGATCACTAGGACTTTCTTCCGCGGTGCCCTCGGTGGATTCAAACCACCAACCTTAAGGTTAGTAGTCAAGGGCAAACTGTGCCACCCAGGGACCTAGGGCTATGCTACTTAGTCCAGAGTCCCTCCCCACAATGCTTCTTTGAGTGATAGGTGATTCACACAAAGCAAAAGGTAAGTAAGAGTGGGTCCAAAATAGTGAAGGCTGGTTGGAACACATTTTCAATGCATAAACACAATTTATGTTATGCTTAGAATTCTGACTCCCAATACTATCTATGCTAACAGCACTAAAAACAAACAACACTCGTTTGTTTTAATACTGTTTTTTTTTTTTTACTAAATTATTTAAAATCCAAGAAGTTTGAAAAGTGGGCCTCATGATGAATCATCTGATAGAAAGCCTGAAGACAGAGACAAATGTCTGTCTTGCCCTTCGATGACATGGCAGCTTTCAGCTTGCCTGATCATTCTAGAAATGATAGTCGAAGATTGCCCTATGTAACTCAATGCTCAATGTCCCTCCTGTGTGTTAGGCATTTTCTTTGAGCAGTGATATAACTTGCGATATAACGTTGAAGAAAGAATGCTTAGAATAGTTTATACTTTCAAATAAAAATTGAATGAACTATGCTTAAATTATCTAAATTTGAATTTATCAAGATATTAGATCCAGACATTTCATGGGCACTCTGGTAGTGAAACACAAAGACCCTGATGGGTACAGATCAACTGGTGGGATAATGTGCCTTTCTTGTCAGTGGTCACAATCTATAGGGCATTACCACTGTTAAATCTTCCCATATACACGGACCAGCGAGATTCCTGGAAGATGGTATTCTCCATAATATTAAAGCTGATGGTCGTGGCCCTTTAGGGCTTCTACCTGTTGCCCTGGAGTCATTCCTGACCCATAGCAACCCTATGAAACAGAGTAGGACTGCTCCTTAGGGTTTCCTAGGCTGTAATCTTCGCCCAAGATTCACCCAGATGACCAGGTCTTCCCCCT
This sequence comes from Loxodonta africana, assembly GCF_030014295.1. NCBI lineage: Eukaryota > Metazoa > Chordata > Mammalia > Proboscidea > Elephantidae > Loxodonta > Loxodonta africana. Next base: position 71,520,519 of record NC_087347.1, read on the forward strand.
CTCCCCCACCCCCCAAAACCCTGCCAATCCCTCAACCCCCAAACCCCCCCCACCCCAGAGTGGCTGGTGGGTTCAAATAGTGGCCTCACTATAGGGATGGGAAGGGGTTCAGATCACACTTCTGACACTGTCAGAGGGGGTGACACCAAAATGACCCCAGGGTCTGCAGTGGTGGCCGTGGGCAGGCAGGCGCCGCCAGGGGAGGGGCCACTAAGGCAATGGCGCTAAGGGTTGATGTCACCTGTCACCCAGTGCAGTAAATCCCATCACCCACCAGTCGGGGGGCGGGGTACGGCCGGTGATGCCGGCCATTAGGCGGAGAGGACGGTCTCCGCCTTTCCACCTTGACCAACGGCAGAAGGGAGGAGCTGCAGCGAACCGCGAGGAGCTGGGCCAGGAGAAGAGCTGCTCCGTCCACGGGGGGTGGGTTTGGCGGCCAGCCCCGCCCACCCATGGGATGACAACATGAGTTACTGCAGTGGGTGACATCAATCGTAGTGAGGCCACTGGGTTTGAACTGCCACTTTTCAGTTAGCAGCCGAGCACTTAACCCCCGCACCACCAGGGCTTCTTTTAGGACTCGCAGGCATTTTAATTACAGTGCGTTTGCTTTGTAATTTCAACCGAGGTTATTGTACAAACATTTTAACTCATCATCATTAATAGACTAAGGAAAGAAATCTATTTCTGCCAACAGATAGGAAATAAATCTTCACTATCTCTTTGGTCCACTAGTTTACGTTTAGAACATCACACCTTTTCTATAAAGCTGTTGGAGACATGCTCTCATTATTATCCTGCAGTGATTTATCACTTCCTCGGCAACACCATATATCCAACTTACCCACTAACCGGTGTCCTACTCCAATTATCATTAATTAACTTAAAATATGTTACTTTTACGCTAGCAAAGCATTGGCTTGACAATCTTATGCTATAAATCTCTAACATTTCTACATTTCTTCCCCGGATATTTGTTGAGAAACTGTTATGTGCCTGACAGAAACAACCAATGGTATTTTTTACCGTTGGTTTTATATTTATATAAATTTAAACATATTTAAATATGACATTTAAATATCTGAATATACTTATTTATCATAAAATTTATTTTTTGTATTTAAATGTATTTATATTTAAAACAAAGGTATTTTTAGCACCCCCAAGACACCTGAAACCTCTAATACGAAAATTTATTTTCGTAAAAGAGAATTTGTGAAAGGAGCCTCAGTGTCAGAGTCATAAAAATACAGGACTGTGAGTTTTCATACAAGCGACGGCAAAAATGCAGTGTGATCCAGAAGTCACTGTGTCTCTCTGTGGCTCTGTCTCTTCACCTGCAATGGAGTCCTAAGTAATTGTCCTTGACCTGATTCAGCTGTTAGGAGAAACAGCTAATAAAAATTGTTATGAAGTACCGTGAATATTGAAAAGTGCATCATCATAATGATTAATACTAATGTATAAAGCTCAAATATTGAAATGACTCTCTGGCATCATTCCAAATCAAGAAATAGAAGCTCTGGCCTTGCATAGTAATGAAGAGAAACAGTGTGAGGTACTCTTACTGTCCCCGTTTGAATGAACATAGTGATGAATATTTTTAATTATGGACTATATTCGGAAAACGTGTGTGTGTGTGTGTTCACTTTAAACTAAATATATTGCTGTCCTCTCAACAATTAAATCCAGGATCTAAATAGAACCATTCCCAGATCAGGCAGGCATCCCTATGTCTGTAAACTAACTTCGGAATGAGTGCTCATCTGAGTAGAGAAGGTAAGAGGCTTGCAGTCCTCTGTTAAAGAGAGCTGCTTCTGATTTCATAGAAATCAAAACCTGTCATATTCACGTTAGCCGGCTGTCTGGCACATAATGAGAAAAACAAATTGCTTTCTATGTAAGACATTTGCATTTAGAATTTTTTTGCTTGTGAGAGGTTTATAAAGCATCCACTCAAACCACTCTACCTGCATTTTTCACCTAAAAGGGTCTTTATGAAATCTTAACAGTAAATTTAATAACCTTCTTCAATAAACATGAGCTTTTATGAGCGTGACATATCTAAATAGACTCAATGGTCTGGGAATAAAATCTGCATCAGTAATATTTTCACTGCTGTAATATCCCACACATTTAGAAAAAAAAAAAAAAACCACGTACGAAGCAGATCACTGCATAAGAAAAAAAAAAAATTTGCCTCCAAATTTAAGAAAGCAACTGGTCAACAAACACCTGGGTGGCCCATTAAGTTAAATGGAAATATCCTGATATGGACAACATCGAGCTTCATATATTCAAACATTAGCATCTGTCATTTTATTCCATTTTCAGCGAATGCACATTATAGAAATAACTTTAGAAATGGCCTTCAGTAATCGTTCACACTGGGTTTTTCAGTAAAGGGACCTCCACATGAAACATTTCCCCATTTCAGTCACCTCCACAGGGGACTTCTGCTTGGGTGAACCTGCTGACATGAACCCTATCATGCCAGGCATCTCATAGCTTCTTTGGCCAGTTAAGCTACCAAATTAGGCATGAGACTGGGACCCTCGTTTCTCCTATTGCTGGTATGTATCAGTAAGGAAGACAGGAAAGTGCTAGTGACTTTTTTATAGCTGCTATATAACAAGAGAATGAAATGTCACAGCCCTGGAAACTCCATCTTTCTTAGACCCATCAAAGCTCATCCAGCTACTGCTAATGCTGAGACTTGCATCTCACCTTAAACTTGGCCTTGCTAGCAAGTAGCAAGTTAAAATTCAGCAATGTAGAGCCGTCCAAAGAGTCAGCGTCCTGATTATGAATTTCAGTGGGTACTGCGCATGTGCATGTGCTAAGGGCTTGAGCAAGTATTCAAAATACCCCACTTATACTTTCTTGAGGTAACCCACATCCCAAATTAGAAAACTCCTGGAAAGTTGTGTGTAAATTGTTTTCTTGATAATTTATATTTGTATTGGTAAGAAGTACATTCTAAAATATGATGAGATTTTTATATAAGTTTTTTAAATTCCTGAATTTTTGTCTCTTGTAAATCAAGATTTGCGTATTTGGGGCTTGCTGAAAGTAGAATACACAGGGGGACAGAGATAAGTTAAATCCTAAGAAAAGCACCAATTCTTATTTTAGTTCTATTTCTGCCTCCCCTCACTCACTCATTTTTTTTTTACCAGAATTTCTAGCCAAATGGGATATGTCCAACAGTCAAAAAGATTTTGTATTCTCTTCTCTTTGATTTCAAAATCCCTTTTTCAAATCAATAGATGATAAAAGCCAGGAAGCAGAAAGATTGTACAAAAGAGAGCTAGGAATAAACATAAGACCTCAGGAGGGTCTTCCACCATCCTTATCCTTATCTTCTCATTTCCTTGGACTTGACACAACTTGGAACCCAAGAGCAAATAGCCACTGAAGAAGAGCCTTCTTCTTCCATACTCATGTCTTTCATTGACAAACTCAGGGCTAGAACCAGCAGAGCTGCCTGGCCAGCCTGCCCCTCCTGCTCAGGGCCCCAGTCCTCACCCCTGCCTCTTCTTCTGCTCTTGCATGCCACTTTGGTGGTCTGAGGGCTTCTGAGGCTGCAGAGCCTTCTGTATGTTGTAAAAACCATAAGAAATGGATGGATGACCACAGAGAGCAGAGCTGAGGCACTCCCATAATGCCCAGGCCTTGTCTTGGAATCTTTCCTCTGGCCTGCCCTTGGGCAGCATTGCAGCCTAGCAGAAAATTGGGTCAAAGACTAACAAGGAAAACAGAATAGATGGAAAAGGACGCTAGTGAATCAACAAAATAGATCACTGTCCCTAAACAGCCAAGAATTAGCAAGGCAGTGTGCTCAAACCAGGTTTTAAAACTTGTTTGTTAGGGCCTTCAGATATGCCTGCTGCCCACAGAGCACTGGGCAGCTGTCTATTGGGATCCTTGCCAACCTGGGCCAGGGCCCCCATCTTAGTGCCAAATAACCCCCAACGATCATGAAGAGTTTTCCTAAGGCCTACACAGCTAGGCATACTGAATGTTCTGGTCCCAAGAATCAATGAAGCCTGCTGCTCCAAATGAGCACATTTTAAAACGACCAAATAAAATGAATGAGGTGATGATACAGAGAAAAGAAAACATATAAGGATAATGAGCCCAGAGCACAAAGCTTCATTCTACACAGAGAAAAAAAAAAAAGGTCAGTAAATTTAGCACACACGTGACGGTCCTCCCAAATCACCTCCTAATTAATCCTCATCCAGCCAAAATGTACTGGTTTAACCTTCTCATTCTGTGTTTCTCACCATATTTACAAACCATTGCTTCTCACCAGAAATGGAGAATACACCCTTTCTGGAAGCTATATGGAGGAAACCCTGGTGGTGTAGTGGTTAAATGCTACGGCTGCTAACCAAAACTTCAGCAGTTCCAATCTGCCAGGTGCTCCTTGGATACTCTATGGGGCAGTTCTACTCTGTCCTATGGGGTCGCTATGAGTTGGAATCGACTCAACGGCAGTGGGGTTTTGGGTTTTGGTTTATATGGAGTCCTAGGGGCACAGTGGTTAAAAGCACTCAGCTGCTAACCTAAAGGTCAGCAGTTCAAACTCACCAGCCACTCTGCAAGAGAAAGGTGTGGCAGCCTGCTTCTGTAAAGATTTATAGCCTTGGAAACCCTATGGGGCAGTTCTACTCAGTGCTATAGGGCCACTATGAGTCAGAATCAACTCGAGGGTGATGGGTTTTGGTTTTGGTATGGTCACTATGAGTCAGAATCAACTCTACAGCAATAGGTTTTTGGTTTGATATAGATTGAATGGCGCCCTGGTAACACAGTGGTTAAAGCACTCAGCCACTAAGTTAGGGGTCACCAGTTCCAACCCACCAGCCACTCCACTGGAGTGGCAGCCTGCTTTCGTAAAGATTACAGCCTTGGAAACACTATGGGGCAGTTCTACTCTGTCCTATAGGGTTGCTATTAGTTGGAATAGACTCAATGGCAATGAGTTTTGATATGGATTGAATTGTGTCTTCCAAAAATACGTGTTGTAAATCTTAACCCCTATACTTGTGGGCCCTTTGCCATGGAGCTGAGCTGACCTTAAAGGACAGAGTAGAACTGCTCCGTAGGAACAGCCGAAGAAGTGGCTGGTAGATTCGAACTGCTGACCTTTTGGTTAGCAGCAAGCCTTTTAACCACTTCGTCACCAGTGCTAACCAAAAGATCAGCAGTTCAAATCCACCAGGCCCTCCTTGGAAACTCGATGGGGCAGTTCTGCTCTGTCCTATAGGGTTGCTTTGAGTCAGAATTGACTCTACAGCAATGGGTTTAGTTTCTTCTTCTTCTTTTTTTTTTTTTAATATGTCTGGTTGTAATCCCATTTGGGAATAAAGCCTTCTTTTTATGTCTATGAGGCCATATCAGTGTAGGGTGTGTTTTAAGCCAATCACTTTTGAGATATAAAAAGAGAAGATTAGGCACAGAAGTAAGGAAGCACAAAATGGAGACAAACTGATGCCCCATGGAGACTACCAAGGAACCAAGCAAGGACCCTGAAAGAGACATGGATTTTCCGCCAAAGCAGACAGAGAGAGCCTTCCCCTAGAGCTAGAGCCCTGAATGTGGACTTCTAGCCTCCTAAACAGAAAATAAAGTTCTGTTCACTAAAACCATCTACCTGTGGTATTTCTGTTATAGCAGCACTAAGAGACTAAGGCAACCCGCATGACAACCCTATGAGATAGATGCTATCACCATACCGATATCGTAGATGAGGAAACTGAGGCACACAGAGAGTAAATAATTTTCCCTAGATCACACAGATAGGAAGAGAAGTGTTGGGGGAATGGTCTGCTCTACACCTCCCATCCATGCTGCCTAAGTAAAGGCCTTGGGCCCAGAACGTTCTCTAATAAGGAGGCTGGGAATTGAGTTGCCTTCTGTCTCCCAGCTTTTTCTCCTTATTGGAGAAGCCTTGCCCCTCTTCTGGGCCCACAGTAAATTTCTCTGTCTCTTGCACATGCACAGGCATCATATGGCACCTGGCCAACCCCACTTTTATATCTGTTCCTGGTGGGGAGGGAATGGGGCCTCTCAGAGCACAAGAGAAGAAGTGGCACAAGACAGAAATTATGCCAGATTGTAAGAGCTGGCCCCGAGGGAGGGTGGACTGAAGGGGAAACAGACTATGCCAGGCCGAACATGGGTGCCCCCATGTGGTAGTCTGCTAGTTCACTACAGTTTGCATGCTTATGTAAGCCCCTGGCATGGAGCCACTATTGTCTACCACCACTTAAAACCTCTGCCCTCCCACTGCGGGATGTGGAGTTCTGCTCTGGTCCTGCAACCACCCAGGACTCACCTCGTATGTAAGTGTCCCTAATATACTCCTTTGCTGCCACACTGGAATTGCCAGCCCTTTCTTTGGTCTCTCAGCACTCTCCATTTTTGGAGGCAAATTTCAAGTTACTAGTCCATGCCTAGACAAGCGGGAGTCACCGGATTGTGAATTCCTCAAGCCAAGAGTTGATGTTTTATTCACCTATGTATCCCACAACACCTAATCCAGTGGTTCTTATAATTTAAAAATATGGGTTTGTTGAAAACAATCAATCTGAATTGAATAGTTTGAGAAAGATAGAGGAAATTGCCTGAGGCTGCAGTGGGGAAAAGGGGCACTCGCCTGAAGCCTGTGAGCAAGCAGCACAGTTGCTTCTAATTCTGGTCAGTATTTAAGGTTTGCACAATTATTAGACAACCTTCCTTCTCATTGCAAATGCACGTAACAGTCCTTGTCCCCTTGATACTGCCCTTTCTTGAATGGTGGGTGATGATTATAAATATTCAGCAGTGTGTCATATGTAGTGAATTTACTTAAATTTAATTCAACAGTATTTATTGAGTGCTTTGGCAAGGTGCCATCTGAGAGGCCACATGTGAGGGAACAATTTATCCCTGCTTACCCAGAGTTTAAAATATCAGGGAGGAGCAAGCAGCAAATGGACAGCCCCCACATCCCAGATGCTGATACTTGCTCAGGTGGGAACTTGAACTTGATCCATGTACTTCAGATTGGATTCAAACTGCACCTCCCCACACCCACTCCCCTGGAGAGGTAGAAAACTACCTCAGCAGTGTGAAAGTCACGAAGATTATTAGAAAGCAAGAAGCTGGGGTAGAAATTAGAAAATGGTCTCGAAGCCGGCATACGAAAGTTGAAGACTGTGTGAACTCAGTTTTCTACAATGTGAGAGCTGCTGGAACTTCAAGGTCCACCTTTTGATCATGTAACAATGGAAAAGAGAGAGGAAAAAAACTCTCTGTACTAAAAGCCTTTTACAATGATCTATATGACACAAGGCTATTGTCATAGTTTAGAGAATTAGACAGTGTCACAACAAATCGCTGCAGGAGCAATTCTGCAAACCATTACTACCGAATTTCAGACTGTGGAAGTAACCTAAAAGGCCACTGAATTTTCACTTTTACGGAAGCTAATTTTGGTGGAGGAAGAGAAGCAAAGCCTGTCCTTGGGCAACAAATCAGAACATCAAAGCTGGAATTGGAGAATCAGGTTCTGATTTGCAGTCTCAACTTTCTGTGGTCAGATTCTCAAAAAGCAAATTCCCCAAGAGATAGAAATAAGTGTGTTATTCATCTCAGGTTAAGACCCTAGAACAAACCAGAGACAAAACTCACCAATTTGCTTTTTGTATAGGGTCAGGTCACACACAGGACAGTTGAGATTCTATGGGACCTGGCACAGTCCAGGCATATGATACAGAACCTGAAGCTCACAGGATTTCCCAGGTGTGATAGTTAAGGTTGTGTGTCAACTTGACTGGGCCATGATTCTCAGTGGTTTGGCAGTTATGATGTATTTTGGCAGTAGTATGATGATGTGATCACTTTTATGATGGGATCTGATATAATGTGATTACCTCATTGATGGAATCTGCTGTGAGAAGCTAATCAGTTGAAGGGGAGTCTCCTTAGGGGTGTGGCCTGCATTGAGTATAAGAGGACCCTCTGTCCAGGCTTGCAGGCTTTTGCTCACTCTGGATCCTGCAGCTGGCTCCTGTTTGTCTGACCTCCAGTTCCTGGGACTTGAGCTAGCAGCGCACCTATGGTCTTGCCTGCCAGTCTTGAGATTCGTCGATCTTGGCAGCCTGTGAGCAAGAGCCCTCCTCTCTAACCTGCCAATCCTGGGTTCACCAACCCTTGCAGCTACATGAATCAGGAAAGCCTCTATCCTGACCCACAAACTTGGGACATTCCAGCCTCTACAACCACATGGGCCATTTCCTTAATATAAATCTCTCTCTCTATATATTTATATGTTTTACTGAACTTGCTTCTCTGGAGAACCCAGCCTAAAACACCAGGACTATTTGGGTGAAGGGTCTATGGTACAAGACCCACAATATGGAGAATGTGTAACTACCACTGTCTGTCAGTTTGTTGTACTATGGTGGCTTGTGTGTTGCTATGATGCTAGAAGCTATGCCACTGGTATTTCAAATACAAGCCAGCAGGATCACCCATGGTGGCAGGTTTTGGTGGAGCTGTCAGACTAAGACAGACTAGTATGAAAGTCCTGGGGATCTACTTCTAAAAATTAGCCAATGAAAACCTTAATGGATCATAAGAGACTACTGTCAGATATAGTGCTGAAAGATGAGATCTCTAGGTTGGAAGGCCCTCAAAATACATAGTGCCTACAAGAATGAACTCAAGCATAACAACAATCATGAAGATGTTGCAAGACTGGGCAATGTTTCATTCTGTTGCACACTGGGTCGCCATGAGCTGGAGCCAACTCGACGGCAACTAACTAATAATGGCATCCTCAGCACTCTGAGGACCACCAAAGACTTTTGTTGGTGGAGGAAACCCCAGGCCTGCATGCGGTACTAAGATAGTGAAAGGAAGGCAAGACTCTTCCCCAATACCTAAAAGGGTTTCAGGAAAAAAAAGTCTTGCCCAGTCCCTTGGAATAAAGAAATATGAGTGAGACTTGGATGCCACAAAGAAATCTTCTGTTCTGTCTTCTCACAAAAAACTTAGAAAGAAAATTTGCATAGTAAATTAGCAAAATTGGAAATATTTTTCTCATGGGAGAATGTAAAAGTATGGTGAAAATATTATTCTCTTATCAGCTACTATTAGAATTATTCAAGGACAGAGGCGCCTACGTTACCAATTCCCTGATAAAATTGCTTGAGGCAGAAGCTGCCTCTCACCACTCCCGAAGATCATGAAGATGTCACAGGACTGGGTAATGTTTTGTTCTGGAAACAGAGGAGGAGAAACATGAGAGGAGAAGAGTGGGGAAAGTAGAGGCAGTAGGTAGCATGGTGGACAGTAAGAGATAAATATACAAAAGTCACAAAATACTTTGCGTGTGTGGATTTGGGAAGGGGTTAGCTGTCAGCAAATTGTGCTTGGTGTCTACATTGATATAGCAGTGAAACTAAAGCCACAACTGCACTCAAGCACAAGAGCCAGAGATAGAAGAGCAGAGTTAGAAAGGGACGCTGGGGAAGCACATTCTCGGAAACTCCCAGAACTTGGGGAGGGAGTAAAAAGTGGCTTAGCCACGGATACCTGAAGCTCCCAGGGCCAGGGAGACCCCAGGCTTTCTGGATGATCCCTGCCTTTGCTGTCCTCCTTTCTCATAGGGATGCTACCCGTGCCTGGTCTCCCCCGTTCCCATTGTACTTCCTTTTCCTTATACCCTCTCCTCCCATGTTCTATCTCCTCCACCCTGCCCAGCCAATGCTAGTATCCAGACCTCTCATTCCCAAACTGACCCATTTCTACGTGAAGCCGTTCGTAGAGTCATCCAGATTTCATGCTCTTGTCAGAGAATTTCTCCATAGGCGTTTAAGCAGTACATGAATAAAGTTACTTTTTTTTCAATTCCAGCAAACTGGCAAGATCACTCACCATACAAATAACCTGATCTGCAATTCAACAAACCTACACACATGAGGATGTCTCAATTTTACAGTTAGTACTGAGCAGAGTAATTTAAAATAAAGAATTGGATGACTGCATATTATAATTTGTCATTGTTAAAGAATGAAGGGGATTGACTAAGTAGACAGGACAAATGCTTGCAAGATAATATCGGCAGCATGTTGACTAATCAAACACCCAATCATCTTACCTGCCACAAGTGAGAATTTGGTTAAACATTTTGATGATGTACAGAACAGTTTGCAGAGGGATTTGTTTCCAGGTAATAGGCAGGAACCGCAGCTCATTAAATTAGCTCTCATCTGACATGCCAAATGATGCTCACAGTTGATGTGTTAGATCATCAGCAAGCAATTGTTTATTTCTTCCATGAGCCAGGATGACAAATAAGCAATTTTATCCAAAAGGGTTAAGGCCAGTGCCAATCATTATTCACGCTGCAGTTTAACTGATTCACTGGCAATCAATACCATTCGTTCAAAAGCAATAGGGTAGTTTCTTCCACATCGTGGGACCCTTTATGTGAATATCCTGCTTGAATTTAAACAAACAAAATGCTAAATAAAGACAGGCTTCAAATGTAGTATTTATCATCTGATTTTACAGGAATAAGGAAATCAGTAAACCTAGAGGTGTCCACACTGGTTTCCTAACAGAGTAGGAACATTAAGACAGCTCCTAACCAGATTGTTTGGAGCCCTGGTGGAGCAGTGGTTAAGCGTTTGGCTGCTAACCAGAAGGACCGCAGTTCAAATCCACCAGCTGCTGTTTGGAAACCCTGTGGAGCAGTCCTACCCTGTCCTATAGGGTCGCTATGAGTGGGAATTGACTCTGTGGCAACGAGTTTGGTTTTTTAATTTTTTTTTTTAACCAGATTATTGGACTAAACCAGCAACAAATCCAGAAAGTTGGTAGGAGAGAAATGACAGAGGCTGGCTTAACCCCTACACCAAGCTCATCAGCCTCAGCAGGGAATCTTAGAAAATGATGGATTTAAAAAAAAAAAAAGTTGTGGTCACATCAGCTCCAACTCGTGGCGACCCCATGTATTTCGGGACAGAATTGCACTCCCCTAGTCTTCGGTGGCAGAGATCTTTCAGCAGTAGATCACCAGGCCTTTCTTCTGAGGAGCTTCTGGGCAGAGCCAAACCTCCAGCCTTTCAGTTAGCAGCCAAGTGCTTAATTTGTGCCACCCAGGACTCCTCTAACTGGCTGCATTTTGCCCTCTGTTACCCATGAACTTGAAATCAAGGACTACACATGAGATTAGCTAAGGAAGGGACTCTGCAGTGTCTTATGCAATTTGACCATTGAGGTGGTTGGTCCTTGTCTAATAATAGATGCTATTTCCGTTTCTGACAGTCTCATCTTGCCTAAAGCTCATGAGACTATGGCACAGTTCTCAGCTGTAGGGGTAGCATTTCCCCTCATGGTACAAATTACCAAAATACACATGCTGTTGTTGTTATTAGGTGCCTACTCATACTCATAGCGACCCTATGTACAACAGAACGGAACACTGCCCAATCCTGCGCCATCCTCATAATCATTGTTATGATCGAGCCCATTGTTGCAGCCACTGTGTCAATCCATCTCCTTGAGGGTCTTCCTCTTTTTCACTGACCTTCTACTTTACCAAGCATAACGTCCATCTCCAGAAATTGATTCCTCCTGATAACATGTCCAAAATACGTGAGATGTAGTCTTGGCATCTTTGCTTCTAGGAGCATTCTGGTTGTACTTCTTCCAAGACAGATTTGTTCATTCTTTTGGCAGTCCATGGTATACTCAATATTCTTTTCCAACACCACAATTCAAAGGCATCGATTCTTCTTCCATCTTCCTTGTTCATCGTCCAGTTTTCGCATGCATACAAGGTGATTGAAAACACAAAGGTCAGGTACACCTTAGTCTTTAAGGTGACATCTTTGCTTTTTCAACGCTTTAAAGAGGTCTTTTGCAGCAGATTTGCCCAATGCAATGTGTCTTTTGATTTCTTGACTTCTGCTTTCATAGGTGTTGATTGTGGATCCAAGTAAAGTGAAGTTCTTGAAAACTTCTGTCTCTTCTCCATTCATCATGATGTTGCTTATTGGCCCAGTTGTGAGGATTTTTGTTTTCTTTATGTTGAGGTGTAACCCATACTGAAGGCTGTGGTCTTTGATCTTCATCAGTCAATGCTTCTAGACTTCTTCACTTTCAGCATGCATGGTTGTGTCATCTGCTTAATGTAGATTGTTAATGAGTCTTCCTCCAATCCTGATGCCCTGTTCTTTGTATAGTCCAGCCTCTGGAATTATTTGCTCAGCATATAGACTGAATAAGTATGGTGAAAGGATATAACCCTGATGCACACCTTTCCTCACTTTAAACCACACAGTATCCCCTTGTTCTATTCGAACGACTGCCTCTTGATCTATGTACAGGTTTCTCAGGAGCACAATTAAATGTTTTCGAATTCCCGTACTTTGCACTGTTATCCATAATTTGTTACGATCCACACAGTCGAATGCCTTTGCATAGTCAATAAAAAATACACATAGTAACAGAGAAAGCTGCTACAGATGAGGAGTTTATATCTTAGAACCATGGCCCAGAAACTCACTCAGGCAAATCCACTATACTAAACCATTCTGTTAGATAAGCACTTGTGAACTGCCACCAAGTTGGCCACCAACTAGTGGGCACCCCATGCACAATGGAACAAAACACTGCCCAGTTTTACACCATCCCTATGACTGGTTGTGGGTCAAACCATAGTCTGTCTCAGTCTGGAAACTTTGCTAAAGCCTGTTCTGCATCATAGCGACACACAAGCCACATGAGGTACATTGGCCATACTCGACCCAGGGTCTTCCACATGAAACGTGAGACTCTTTCACTGAAGCACCAATTCCTTGACATAAGCACTAAGTGAGATAAAAGCCCTGAGATTGCTCAGTCTCAAGCCTTGGTTTCCCTTTCACTGAAACATGATCATTCTGATCTGGTTTGTAAATTACTTGGGTTTCTTGCTCCCTCTTCTTACCTTGACTGTGGGAATTGTTGCTTGGCCACTTCATGCTCATTTGCTGAGAGGGATTAAAAGGCAGAAATCCAGACCAGTAACAGCCTCCTCACATGTTATGTGCGATGATAACACATTCAAAGGGAAAAGGGACTGGAGGGATTGCCTCACATGAGACTACTTCCATCCCTAGTGTATTCCTTAAGATAATCAAAATTTGGCCATAAATTTCCTTGTTTAAGGGCCCTCTTCATGATATACTCCAGTTACTTTGTGCCAATCAAAGCCCTGTGGAAAAGCTGGAATGTTAGGTCTTTAGAGTAATATATGCAATTAATGTGGCCATAATATTTACAGTCTGCATTTATAATTAAAATAATAAGTATTATGCACAAGGCTCTCTCTCTGCAATGTGGTCAGACATTGAGCACAAAGGCCTGAACTAAGTTGATAGAAACAGGACTATAGACAAAAAGCATTTGACAATATTAGGGACACATTGACAGAACTTGGTGACGGGTTGGACTCTGACTGGGGCGAGGAGTTCCAGAGAGTGAGGGAGAAGGAAAAGTCAAGGATCATTCCCAGGTTTCTGACCTGGTAACTGAATAGATGCTGCATCAAAATGGTTTGAGGCAGGTAAAGAAGATAAATTTAGAGCATATTGAGTTTGAGATACCTGTGGGATTTTTAATTGGAGAGGTCTAGGAGTCAACTAAATTAGTTTCAGAGTCATCTAAATAGGTGCATGTTGGTACAATGCTTAACAGTTTTCAGCAGAGCTTCCAAACTCAGACAGACTAGGAAGAAAGGCCTGGCGATCTACTTCCAAAAATCAGCCAATGAAAACCCCATGGATCACAAAAGTTCAATCCTGTTGTGCATGAGGTCACCATGAGTCAGGGGTCAACTCGACAACAGCTAACAACAATAACAGCAGAGTTCAGAAGAAAGATGGAACTGAAAATGTAGACGGGGAAGCTGACAGCACATAGTTCATGTGCATCTTTAGGAGTGAGTGAGGAATTCTAGGCAGTGCCTACAAACAGAAAACAGAGCAGAACTTCAGTAGCACCACATTTAAGGAGCCACCAAAGAAAAGTAGTCACCCAAAGAGGCTGAAACGGGACCAGAAACGGTAGAATTGGGGAAACCTCCAGGGCCATCCAGAGTGGGTTCATGTCCTTCTGACAAAAAATTTTCAGCTCCTCCAACCAATGATAAATATGTATTGATATGCAATGCAATCAGATTCCGGCTCCTCCACCCACACCAGCAACCCCACTTCTGCTCTTCGTGCTGTGCAAACCAAAACATTTCAAAAATGAATAAGCATAGTGTCATATGTTTCAGCAAGTTAAAGAAGAAGAATAAAAGAAAAAAAAAATTCCTCTGACTTTGCCGAGAGGAAGTTATTGGAAACCTCAAAGAAATCATTTCCAGGGGGTAATGAAAGCAGAAGCCACTTGCAATGGGTTGGAAAATTAGGAAGAGAAGAAGGTTGTGGTTGCTGCTCTTTCTAAAACTCTGCTGTGATGTAAAGGAAGAAATCTGGCAGAAGCCAGTGAGCAAAAGCAACAGGAGGGAGGTTTCTGCTGCTTGTGTTTATTTTTCAGAGTAAAGATTTGAGCATGTTTATGGTCTGTGGGGAAGAAGCCAGGCAGGTTTCTTAAATTAATGGATGAACTAATTCATTGATTAGCTAAGTGAATTAATTAATTTTAAAAAGAAACCCTGGAAGGGGAGCAAAAGCAAGGCATTAGCCTTGAAAAGGAAGAGGGCTCCCTTTTCATTAGAGCCTCCAGGCAAGCAAGTGTGGTTAATAGAACCATAGAGCTATAGGAGAGGAGTTGTCCATACTGTGGGAACTGGGAAGGGAATGAATCTGGGAGCATGAAAATATCACCCCATGTTTCAGAGGGGCCTGCTGGGATGGGAGGCCCTACAGTCAAAGTCAGCAGAGACGACAAAGGTCAGATTGAGCCATGTTGGGGGTTCGCAAAGCACATTTTGTGAAAGGACATGGGGGCAAGGACATTAAGAATACTAGCTAGAGAGTAGATGTGAGCTGTCAGATATGCGGTGCTGCTATCACACTTGCTGCTGCTATTTTTATTTTGATCTGGATAGATCCACGCAAGTTGGAATTTAAGCGGTTTCCCTGCTGCTACCAAAGATGCTTGCTGACTCTTACCCAAAAGTGATACCCTCCTTCTGCGTACCATCAACTCTCCTCTGTGTTTCAGTGGTGAGGAGGCTGTATAGACCACTGTGACTGGTTGAAGGCTAACAGGCTATGTATGACAGGAAAAAGTCTCCCCCACTGTGCACAAGTCATTGACTAGGACACTTCCTGTGTCACACCATCAAGCACCCCTCTGGCTGCAACCACCTGGGTTTTACTGTTGAACTAGTTCATGCCTATTCTGTGTGGGCTACACTTACAAACCAAACGAAGCCATCTATCAAGCCCTTAACAAATGTCTAATGGGTTCTCAGCTTTATGCTAAGGGTGGGATTAGCAAGGGAGCCTACAGAGGCTGATTATTTCCTCCTAGGCTTTGCCATAATCCAGCCTTGGTTCTCTGCCCACCCAGCAACCTTCTGAATACAACTTCCATTTCTCAAGTATCTTAATAACGAGAAGAAAGTGCACTGAATGGGTACAAAAATCAGCCATTGGGTGAGCAATCCATTTTAAAATAATAAATTGGCATTTTGGTTTATATATAATTTTTTTAAAGTAGCAATCACAACCATTTATTAGTGCTACCGCATGACAGACACTGCACTGCGTATTTAGTTTCTCACCTTTTTTCCCAGAGATGGACATTTGGGACCCCAGAGTCCTAGGCTTAAAGTGGAGGTATATATTCCAGAGCTCTAGCCCATGAGTGATATATCCCTTAATCAAGGACTACGTATGTGGAAATTATTTGGGGAGGTGATGAGAGGATATTTTAGGAACACAGCAAACAAAAAATCCGGGAAGAATATCTAATGAGTAGTCAGCCTATAGTCTAGATATTAAGCAGAGAGGGAGAATCTAGAGAATCTAGAGGGCAAGAGACAAAACCTAGAACATAGCCCTGATCCAATGATGAGACAGCTTCTGGACCTTTCCTTTCAGTAAGTTACCTGGAGTTTGAGCCATGAAGAGGAAAGAGCCATAAACAACAAAGATGCGGCCTAGACACCGGGTGCTTTACTTACATGTATTATGATCTCTAATCTTTACAATAACCAGGTAAATAAATTTTACGTATTCCCATTGTAGAGATGATAAAACTGAAGTCCAGAGAGGCTAAGTAATATGTATAGTAAGGGGCAAAGCCAAGATTCATATTCACATCATCTGCCTAGCTTCAGCACTGGTGCTTTTAGCACAATGCCAAGCTGCCTATGACTTCCTTAGAGTAAATTAATCCGCCTGAGCTTGTAGAACTCTGGGTATACAAAAATTCTCTGGGTAGACAAAATCAAGTTTGTAAACCTGAAAAGCTGATGACCACACCCTGGATTTTGGTGACCCCACAGAGACACTCTCTCCCTATGAGGAACACCCAGAATGGTACTCAAGACACCTCTTTACCATCAACTAAATCCCAGTGACCTTCCAAGGTAAACTGCCATGTTTGCACTAATAGCCACAAAATGCAGATCTCTGGGTTAGGACAACGTATAAATGACATCAACGCCAGGATTTTAATCTCATTTAAACCATTAATTTAAACTGTGCCATAAGCTACATCCCTTGTTCTTATTTCTCATATGTGTGACCCAAGAAAGTACAAATCAATCAATATTAATCCATTCTCAATGCTAGAAGAAAAGGAAAAGAAATACCAAATAGCAGTGGGTTGATATAATCATCTTTATGTAATTTTAAGACATTATTGCAAGGAAAAATAATCAGAGCTCACTGAAAAGTATTCCAGTAAAGAACAAAAACTAAAAGTGTTTTCTTTCCTTGGTAATAATTAACGATTATTTTTTGGTGAAGATCCTGACTCTTAATAGAAAAGAAAAGAAAAACTGTCCTTCAAAGTTATTCTAATTTAAAAAATTATGAAGATTAGAAATAATTCTACAAGCTTAAACTAACAGTCAAAGATAAATGTGATCGTGAAACATTAGGACATTTTACCTCTAGCCAGTGGGGAACCATTTAAGGTTTTTAATCAGTATCATGTAGAGATCAAAATTAATGCCTTAAGAGTTTGAATTTGTAGTAGCATAAAGTATCAATGAAAGTGGAGAAAGAGAATGGAGGCCAGAACTCTAGGTATGAGTAAAGTGTAGAGATTTCTCATCAAAAGGGTAAAGAGAGTTCACACAAAACACGCCAGGTGCATGCAATATATTCTCTCAGGGCAGGAGCTGATTCTGGATTAGAGTGTCCAGGAGACCACTATGAAATAACTAAACAGAAGAGGATGAGCTCAAGAAGAGAAAAAACACAAACAAAATTAAGAAATGTCCATTCGAAATGATTTGCAAATGAAAGCTATATATATATATATATATATCATCAGAGATGTTTTATTTTAAAACAACAGGAGTTTATAAAATAAAAACAGGTAGCTATGAATCAAGTACAGGGAATTATAAATAGATTTAGAAATCCTGGAAATGAACTTAATTGTTGCAATTTTGTAACAACCCTCAATAGATGAGTAAATTTTAACTAGTCAAAGTCAAAGAGAAAATTGCAGAATTGGAAGGTAGAACTATTGCAACAATTGAAGCTAGAGGTAACAAGTGCCTGAAGTAAGATGATGATAGTAGAAATGTAAAAGACAAAAAGCATTCTAGAAATACAGAAATAACTAGGCTATAAAAGGAGAAAAGATTGAAGTTGTCAAGGATTTCATTTTACTTGGATCCACAGTCAACATCCATGAATCAGGAAATAAAAAGACACATTGCATTGGGCAAATCTGCTGCAAAAGACCTCTTTAAAGTGTTGAAAAAGCAAAGATGTCGCCTTAAAGACTAAGGTGTGCCTGACCAAAGCCATGGTGTTTTCAATCTTTTTATATGCATGTGAAAGCTGGACGGTGAGCAAGGAAGACTGAAGAAGAATTGATGCCTTTGAATTGTGGTGTTGGAGAAGAATATGGATATACCATGGACTGCCAGAAGAATGAACAAATCTGTCTTGGAAGAGTGAAATAAGAATGCTTCTTAGCAGCAAGGATGGTGAGGCTATGTCTCACATACTTTGGACATGTTATCAGGAGGGACCAGTCCCTGGAGAAGGACATGCTTGATGTCATGGATTGAATTGTGTCCACCAAAAATATGTGTCAACTTGGTTAGGCCATGATTCCCAGTATTGTGTGGTTGTCCTCCATTTTGTGATTTTCCTATGTGTTATAAATCATCTCTGCCTGTGTTTAAAGAGAATTAGGGTAGGACATAACACCCTGCTCAGGTAGCATCCCTGATCCGATGTAAAGGGAGTTTTCCTGGGGTGTGGCCTGCACCACCTTTTATCTTACAAGAGATAAAAGGAAAGGGAAGCAAGCAGAGAGTTGGGGACCCCATACCACCATGAAAGAAGCACCAGGAGCAGAGCACATCCTTTGGACCCAGGGTTCCTGGCAGAGAAGTTTCTAGTCCAGGGGATGATTGAGGAGAAGGACATTCCTCCAGAGCCAACAGAGAGAGAAAGCCTTCCCCTGGAGGTGACGCCCTGAATTTGGACTTTTAGCCTACTAAACTCTGAAAAAAATTTTTTTCTCTTTGTTAAACCCATCCACTTGTGGTATTTTTGTGACAGCGGCACTAGATGACTAAGACGCTTGGTAAAGTAGAGGGTCAATGAAAAACAGGAAGACCCTCAACGAGATAGATTGACACAGTGGCTACAACAATGGGCTCAAGCATAATAATGATTGCGTGGATGGCACAGGTTCAGGCGGTGTTTTGTTCTGTTGTACATAGGGTTGCTGTGAGTCGGAACCAACTGGACAGTACCTGAAAACAACACGTTGCCATTAGACAGTATTCATTAAGATTTAATTCTACCTAAACAAAGGTCCTTGAGTGGCACAAATGGTTAAGCACTTGACTACTAACCCTTCAGTTCGAACCCACCCAGAAGTGCCTCAGAAGAAAGACCTGGAAATCTGCTTCTGAAGCAGAGCTTTATACTCTGCAACACATGGAGTTACCATGAGTTGTAATCAGCTTGACAGCAACTGGGTTTGTTGGTTGGTTGGTTGGTTGGTTGGTTGGTTGGTTGGTTGGTTGGTTGGTTGGTTGGTTGGTTGGTTGGTTGGTTGGTTTAACCACTAAAACAGCCAAAGATCAACTGTGACTGTGACCATTTGAAATTCTTTTACTGGTGGAACTGTCCTAAGCCAATGGAATGCAGAAGAGGGGTGGAATCTGAAAAGTTAAGACTTAGATCCTCAGTTTCTTTCCATTACCAGTCAACAAAATAGAATGAGTTTACAATGAAAATTCATCATCATCCGTGTCCGTAACAACTAGAAACCAGTATTTAAGGATCAAGTGTCTTAATCAGAACTCTTGATTATCTGCTGCTTAAGTCTGATTCAATAGCTAGACAAATATTTTGTTGTAAAGTATTTATTATATATTTATAAATCTAATACTCATTGTGTATGTATATATTATTGCCTCATAAAATGTTTTGAATGTACCCTCCATAGTGTCAACAAGTGATTATAAAATAATGAGTGTTGACAGCCTGGGACCGGAAGAACTAGATGGTGCCCACCTAAAACCAGCGACAGCCCTGACAGGGAACACACAGAGAATCCTTGATGGAGCAGGAGAACAGTGGGACGCAGGCCTCAAATTCTCATAAAAAGACCAGACTTAATGATCTGACTGAGACTAGAGGGACCCCGGAGGGTATGGTCCCCAGACCGTCTGTTAGCCCAAGACCGGAATCATTCCCAAAGCCAACTCTTCAGACAGGGATTGGATTGGACTATAAGACAGAAAATGATACTGGTGAGGAGTGAGCTTCTTGGCTCAAGTAGACACATGAGACTATGTGGGCAGCTCCTGTCTGGAGGCCAGATAAAAAGGCAGAGGGGGTCAGGAGCTGATTGAATGGACGCGGGGAATACAGGGTGCAGACAAGGAGTGTGCTCTTTCATTAAGGGGAGAGCAGCTAGGAGTACATAACAAGGTGTATAAAAGTTTTTGTATGAGAGACTGACTTGATTTGTAAACTTTCACTTAAAACACAATAAATTAAAAAATAATAATAGTGAGTGTTGCGACTGTAAGAATTCTTTAAAAAAATTAAATTACAACTTAGTTGACAGGCTAAAATTTTAACTAAGGATGTGACAGAGAAAATAAATGTGAAGTGTTTATATAGAACAAAATTTAAAAATAAGTTTGAGTTGTTTACTTTGAAAAATAATATGACTCATGACTTCAAAAAGGAACATTTTTCTAGGTCTACCACTAAAGGCATCCTGAGAGAAGCGGTAGCACTTTAGCCCACTATCAGTTCTCAAAGCCACACACACCCAAATACCCAGGCTTTAGTCTCTAATAGTGTTCTTACTACAAAGAATCAAAACTTCCTGGAGAGCAGATGACCCCATGTCCGGAGACAGGGAGAAATCAGGACAGGCTTGGATCATCCTGTGATTGCCAGTAACTACAGATGCTCTCAAGGACATCAGAGGTAGTGACTTTCAGACCTGGAAGACCTTCTAGCGGGTGTCGCCCCAGAAGGTCAACTACTGGGTAGACAGTCTGGGATGAGGGCTGTGGGAGAAAAGAAGAGGCTAAGCGTCAGAGTGCTCTCAGATCGCTAGAGGGGGCTTTTCAGCAAAGCTATCTGCCAAACCCTCTGAAGAACTCATCAAAGCAGCCCATCAACCACAGTCAGAGAAGGAGCAACAACCAATAGAAAAGGGTCAGACATGGGGTGTTCACAGATGCCCAGGGATGGGAACAGCAACTGCAACCGACAATGACTCATTGAGCACAAGAGTTATAAGGAAATGATTTTGTTCTCTCTTTCCTCCAGGCTCCTACACCAACGAAAGGAGTAAGATCAGGGAAGAGAGACAGGTATGTGATGGAGCACACCCTGCAACACACACACATTCACTCCATGCTTCTGGTGTCTCATGGCTAGCCTACATTGAGAGAAGAGGAATGTTTTCTATTAAATAGGAGAATGGAGTTTTTCTATAAAAAGAACTGTTTTTAAAACCAAAGCAAGATGATTTTAATAATTAATGTGACAGAAAAGGTTGAGAATCCTACAGAGCCATTATCAAGTCGGCTTACTATGCAAGAAATACAGAGGCAGAGCCCATGATAACCATGGTTAGAGTACAGAGCTCTGTAACAGCCATTTATATCTCAATGGGTTGAAATTCTTCGACCACACTGCTTAAATAAGCTGTGTAATGTGAACCCTAAGAAAGTAAAAATAGTAGAGAGATTTTCCTCTACATGCAAGAACCTTTTGGGTAACACATAAAATGTAATGCTTTAAGATATAATCATTTTTAGATGGATTTTTTCTTTAAAAATATTAACTGTGTCTACTTTACTATTTGAGATAGATTGTTTATTGTGGCCCTGGTGCCTCAGTGGTTAAGTGTTTGGCTGCTAACCAAAAGGTCGTCAGTTGGAATTCACCAGCAGCTCCTCAGAAATACTATGGGGCAGTTCTACTCTGTAATACAGGGTCACTATGAGTCAGAATCAACTCGACAGCAACGGGTTTGGTTTGGTTTTTGGTTTATTGTGGAAACTGCAAATGTAACTTATTTAAAAATATATACACATGGAGTTGTCATGAGTCAGAATGACTGGACGGAAACTAACAATAATAACAACATTCAGAGTACCTTCATTTATATTTAAGATAATAAACATATTAAATATATATATGTGTTTAGCTTATGGACTGTACCCTAAGGATACTAGACATCTTCCTATATACATGTGTCCATACTGTCCATTCTCCCACCCCCACCCCCAAAATTGTTAAGGCCAAAAAATTATCTTTTGATGTTGTCTTGTTCATGTCCAGTTCTAGCCAGTGCTGTGCTGGTGCATTTTTCTTTTATGAACAACATGCTGAATAGTGTCATAACTCTCCTGTCATGGATTGAATTGTGTCCCCAAAAAATATGTCACCTTGGCTAGGTGACGATTCCCAGTATTGTATGATTATCTCCCATTTTGTCATCTCATGTAATTTCCCTATGTGTTGTAAATCCTATCACTATGATATAATGAGATGGATTAAAAAATTAGTGGCAGTTATATTGATGAGAGCTACAAGATTAGATAGTGTCTTAAGCCAATCTCTTTTGAGATATAAAAGAAAGAAGCCACCAGAGAAACATGGGGGCCTCATACCACCAAGAAAGCAGCATCGGGAGCAGAGCGCGTCCTTTGGAGCTGAGGTCCCTGCGCTGAGATGCTCCCAGACCAAGGGAAGATTGATGACAGGGACCTTCCTCCAGAGCCGACAGAAAGAGAAAGCCTTCCCTTGAAGCCAGCACCCTGAATTTGGACTTCTAGCCTACTGGCCTACTGGTCTGTGAGAAGATAAATTTCTCTTTGTTAAAGCCATCCGCTTGTGGTATTTCTGTTACAGCAGCGCTAGATGACTAAGACACCTCCTTCGCATGTGCTCTTTACCAGTAGTTACGGACACCAGAGCCCAATCTCTATTTTTAACATTATTCATAATATTATCATTTTTATGTGTTGCTTACTTCCAAGGAATTTTGTGCTTTGATAAATCATCATTGATGTAAATTAGCCTCATATAATTAGTGCAGATTTGGTGTAGAAATTAAATGCATAATTAGAATGTCTGCACTCAAGGCAGAGTCACTTTGTAAATTTTTTGAAATATATTTTGAAATGCATATTGGTAGCAGGGTAGATTTTTGAAATTTAAAAATATAAATGCATCCTCTAATTTTAATAAATTGCAATGGATTTTATATATGTAATGTATAATTAGTAGAGGCACTGAAGATACACTATTTAGAAAAAGTTTAAATGCCGAGGAGAGAAGAGATAAGTGATTAAGAGGCAAGTTGATTAAAAAAAAAAAACCTGAAAAAGAATGAAGCCTCCTGATTAATGTACCTCCCTCTACTCTAATAAAATTGCTAGTCGTAGACTGCTGGCCTTAGAGAGTCTGGTTTGAGTTTTAATTACCCCCATTTACCACGTGTAAGCCTGAACAAGTCATATGCTTATCCCAAGCTTCAGTTTTCTCATCAGAGAAAGTAGCTTACCTCATAGCACTCCTGTAAGGATCAAAGGAATGACTAAGGCCAAAATTTTAAAAAATTATAATCATACAACATCTTAGGGCACCATCCTCTCTCCCCAATTTCTTAGCTACTGAACAGTCTCTCAAGATACAGCAACTTAAGTTTGAATAATGATAGCCACTATTTTCTGAACACTATACATGAACTGCCAGAAGAACGAACAAATCTATCTTAGAAGAAGTGCGGCCAGAACGCTCATTAGAAGCAAGGATAGCAAGACTTCGTCTCACATACTTTGGACGTGTTATCAGGAGAGACCAGTCCCTGGAAAAGGACATCATACTTGGTGAAGTAGGGTCAGTGGAAAAGAGGAAGACCCTTAATGAGATGGATTGACACAGTGGCTACAACAATGGGCTCAAACATAGCAATGATTGTGAGGATGGTGCAGGACCGGGCAGTGTTTTATTCTGTTGTACCTGGTGTCGCTTTAAGTCAGAATCAACTCGACACCTAGCAACAACAACACACATCAGATAGGGTCTCTGGGTGGTGTAAAAGTTTAATGTACTCGGCTGCTAGAGGCCACCCAGAGGCATTTCAGAAGAAAGATCTGGCAATCTATTTCTGAAAGATCATAGCCATTGAAAACCCTATGGCGTACAGTTCTATTCTGAAACACATGGGGTCACCACGAGTTGGAATTGACTTGTAGGCAACTAGTTATACATCAGGTATTGTACTAAATATTTCACATTTGCTGTCTCATTTAATTCTTGCATTAACACTAGTATTATCCTGGTTTTACAGTTGAGGAAACCAAGATTTGTAAAGTGAAGTAATTTGTCCACAGTCACACAGCTGGTAATTGATGGAGCTGGAATTGACCTGGTATCTGTCTAGCTCCAGAGTTGATGCCCTAAACCTCCCTGGTAGACTCCCTCCACACTAACAGGTAAAATTATACCAGCCCCATTCATCACAGGCAAACTCCCCACTAATTATCAAAAACAAAGAACCAACGGAGTCTAAACCAGGGAAGAATATATTGGATTTAGGGCATCGTCTCTCCCCTTGCTGTCCTCCCACCCCTAGCAATAAGTGTAGAAAGAGTTACCACCTAGTCTCTAGAGTTCCTGGGTGGTGTAAACAGTCAACATGTTTAGCTGCTAAATGAAAGGTTGGAAATTTGAGCCCACCCAGAAAAGAAAGCCCTGGTGATCTGCTTCAAAAAAAATCAGCCATTAATAACCCTATGAAGCACAGTTCTGCCCTGACACACATGGGGTCACCATGAGTTGACTGGTATCTAGTCTCTAAGCTTCAAGAGGGTGGGATCTCATCTTCTTGTTTACCACAGAATCACCCTGGCAGATGGCAGTGCTTATTCAGTGAATACTTCATGTCATTGCTTAATTCCTGATAAACAGTTGGGTGCTGTTGAGTCAGTTCAGACTCGTATCCACCTAATGTACCACAAAAAGAAACACTGCCAGGTCCTGTGCCATGCTCACAATCATTGTTATGCTTGAGCTCATTGTTGCAGCCACTGTGTCAACCCATCTTGTTGACGGTCTTCCTCTCTACTTTACCAAGCATGATGTCCTTCTCCAGGGTCTGATTCCTCCTGATAACATGTCCAAAGTATGTAAGACGCAGTCTCGCCATTCTTGCTTCTAAGGAGCATTCTGTTTGTAGTTCTTTGAAAAGAGATTAGTTCATTCTTTTGACAGTGTGTGTGTCAGTTTGTCATACTGTGGGGGCTTGTGTGTTGCTGTGATGCTGGTGGTCTGCCATTGGTATTCAGATACCAGCAGGGTCACCCATGGAGGAGAGGTTTCAGCTGAGCTTCCAGACTAAGACAGACTAGAAAGGACCTGGCAGTTTATTTCTGAAAAGAATTAGCCAGTAAAAACCTTATGAATAGCAGTGGAACATTGTTTGATATAGTGCTAGAAGATAAGCCCCTCAGGTTGGAAAGCACTCAAAAGAAAGGTGGGGAAAAGCCGCCACCTCAAAGCAGTCAACATTAATGATGTGGATGGAGTCAAACTTTTGGGACCTTCATTTGCTGATGTGGCACAACTCAAAATGAGAAGAAACAGCTGCAAACATCCATTAATAATCAGAACCTGGAATGTACGAAGTATGAATCTAGGAAAGTTGGAAATCATCAAAAATGAAATGAAACGCATAAACATCAATATCCTAGGCATTAGTGAGCTGAATGTACTGGCCATTTTGAATTGGACAATCATGTGGCCTACTATGCCAAGGATGACAGCGTAAAGAGGAATGGCATTGCATTCATCATCACAAAGAACATTTCAAGATCTGTCGTGAAGTACAACGCTGTCAGTGATAGGATAATAGCCATACACCTACAAGGAAGACCAGTTAATACAACTATTATTCAAATTTATGTACCAACCACTAAGGCCAAAGATGAAGAAATTGAAGATTTTTACCAGCTTCTGCAGTCTGAAATTGATCAAACATGCAATCAGGATGCATTGATAATGCATCCTGGTGATTGGAACAGAAAAGTTGGAAACAAAGAGGCATCGGTAGTTGGAAAATATGGCCTTGGTGATAAAAATGATACCAGAGATTGCATGACAGAATTTTGTAAGACCAATGACTTCTTCATCGCCAGTACCTTTTTTCACCAACATAAACAGTGGCTAAATATATGGACCTCCCCAGACAGAATACACAAGAATCAAATCGACTACATCTATGGAAAGAGAAGACAGAAAAGCTCAATATCATCAGTCAGAACAAGGCCAGGGGCCAACAGTGGAACAGACCATCAATTGCTCATATGCAAGTTCAAGTTGAAACTGAAGAAAATTACAGCAAATTGACGAGAGCCAAAGTATGACCTTGAGTATACCCCACCTGAATTTAGAGACCACATCAAGAATAGATTTGACGCATTGAACACTAATAACCAAAGACCACTGAGACGAGTTGTGGAACGTTGTCATAGACATCATACACGAAGAAAGCAAGAGGTCATTAAAAAGACAGGAAAGAAAGGGAAGACCAAAATGGATGTCAGAAGAGACTCTGAAAGTTGCTCTTGAACGTTGAGGAGCTAAAGCAAAAGGAAGAAAATGTGCTATTTAAGAAAAATTCATTCCTGGCTAATCCTTCATATTACTAGTGAAAGAAGTAAAAATTGGAAGATGAGACAGAATGGCATTTACTGGGTGGCCTCCTGGCTCAGGAGCCGTAGAACGAAGGCATCTCTGTAGCTATTGACTCCCAGCAGTCCACGAAAAAAATGCATGAAGACACCAGCGGTGAGAAATCAATGAGGGGCCTTTGCCTCTGGGAGGCAAGGATGTGAGCAAGAAAGGGAGGAATTTGAGAAATTTCTCCTCCTATCCTATGTGACTGGCGCAGCAGTAGACCTTTTGCCATGGAGCACGTTGGGGAAAAGGTTCATTGCAGGACCCAGATGCCCAAGTGAGGAAGAACTAGAGCGCTTCCAGGAGCCACATCTGGCTTTTTGGCAAGCTCTCCACACTGTGGCACTGATTTTCCCTGCATCTGCTCCTTCATCAGTGCACGTGTTACCTGTGAACGATATTTTACCCGCTTTGACCACGCATTGCTTGGAACTTGGATAAATTTGCCATCGTTATGTCTATTTCCAGCTGCTGTGAACCTTTCCAAAGAAATCAATATCAAAAAACTTTCAGAAGTAGAGGTAAGAAAACAAAAAAGGAAATTCTCTCTTCTGGACCACCAGCAGCTAGGCACCCCAATCACGTGCGCATATAATGATTTTGAAAATCAAGAGAAAATCCTGGCTTATCCTAAAGTAAGCACCCTCTTCCTATAAGTGAGTGCAGGGTTCAAAGGGTTAATCCAGTGGCTGCACAGTTAGGTAGGCCCTGAGGAAATTTAATCTATAAGTAAAAAGTAGTGTTCATTAAAACCCTCACCTTTAGCAAAGAGCTTTTTACACATCAGAAAAGTGAGATACGTTTCATGGCTTTCACTCTACACATTTTTATGCTACACCTTTCAGCAAAGGCTTTTACAATGAGATTAAACATTAACTCTGTATGGGTTAATCCCAAGACACAGCAGCAGCCTTAAGGTTAATAGTCCTTTTAATTAAAGGATAAGTCAGTTATTGAACACAGAAGCTAATCACAAAAGGATTACCACTGAAAATGAACATAGTCTGTGCAATTAGTCTGATAATTAAGACTTAAGTACTGGACAGAGATCAAAGTGCTTGTAATATGCAATAAAGTTCCCAGAGTTGTAAGGATATTCAAAATGTTAGCTTGTGCTTTATTGCACCTTCCATTTATCGTGTACCCATGATAGCAGCAAACACATTTTCCCGATGGATGTCAGCATGGATAACTGCAACAGCTGTTACTACATAAGCCTGGTGTTTCTCACAATATGATTACTCTGTCAACGACGGCCGTAAAAGGTGGCATCTGCATTCATCAAACAGAGTTATCAATAAATGTAAAACCATACAACAATTAGAGATCTCAAAGGAAGAACAAACCCAACCAGAGAAAAAAAAAGTCAACCACACTCTTTAATTACTAAGATTGTTAATCAATAAAATGCTTTCATAACTTTTAATTAAATTTTTATTTGAACTGGATGTTTGGAGAATCTGATTCTTTGTTTTCATTACATTTAACAGTTGTACTACAAAAATCCTGGTGGCATCTGCGAGCAGCCATCCTCTGGGGGACACTTTATATCTGTAATTGCATATTGTCACCTACAGAGGGTGTTAAGAATCCTTGTTAAAGATAAAGGAAATAGTTAGGAGACATCTCACAGTAGCCATTATTATGGAGCAAATTACTAGGTAGAGCAATCCAGAAGCTGTCAAGAAAGGTTAACAAGAAAGAGTGTGAGGAAATCAGCCATTCAGCAATTCATCATGGGCCAAAACTAGCTTGAAAATAAAACCCAGGTAAAAAAAAAGGTATTTGTTTTATGAAGTCGAGACAGTGCTTTTGTTTATAACAATGAATAAAGATTATAAGAGGCTACTGATGAAGGATAAAAAGATGAAGGAAAAATCAATTGCTTTAATCACACCGCTGTTCAGGCAAGATATAATGAGAGCAGCTAGTTAGAATTTCAAAGCTCTAGGCTGTATGTATTGTCTTTATTTTTAATTTGTGTTCATAAGGGTCTGTGTAATTTACGTATCACCAGACCCAGAAGTTGACTGGTGAATTCCCATACCTTCATCTCAGCCTCTTCATGCTGAATACAGGCATCACTGTTACATTTCTAAATGGTCTCTTTTTGATTTGTAGAAAAATAAAATTGATCTTGAATTTTTTTTTTTCCTCAATTGAGTTTCCACTAGGATTTCATTGGGCTCTCAGTTCCAATCTACATAAATAAAGCAAGTTGACTATTGCTTACTTCATTGCTGGAATAATTAGCAAGCTTTTCTTTCACATTCTTGAGTGCTGATAGATGTTGAAATCAGTACTCTGAGGTTCACTCTTGGGGCTTTCCTTTCCTTGACCTCGGTTTTGTTTCCTGTATTCCCATAATGGGTAAGAATGATTGTGAACCATAGCCAACCAATATCCTCGTTAGAGTAGCTACCTTCCTAGTTCATAGCTCACAGTGGATAGAATGTGCCCCTATGTTTTCTTTATCTCAAGAAAAATAGCTCCATCATCAGAGCATTGCTTGGGAAGTCGGTGGGGGAAAGTTGTACATTTCACCATCAAGTCCCCAGATCAACCTTGATCCAAATCATTGGGAAACAATGCATACTCTCCTAAGATCTTAGAGAAGGGAGAAGAAAATAATAGGAGCTGATCCTTAAACAACGCGTACCAGATGCCAGGCACCATTCTAAGCATTTTACGTATATTAAGGCATTTAATCCTCACAAAACCTGTGAAGTAAATGATTATTCTTGCACGAAGAGGTTAGGTAGTTTGCCCACATCACAAAGCTCACGAGTGTTGGAGCTGGGACTGTGAGCGTAGGCACTCTGGGCTTCAGAGTCCGTGTCCTTAACCTCTATTCTATAGTGCTTCAAAGAAAATAGCACTTATTGGCCACATACTTCATATCGGACATTGTGCTAAATGTTTTACTTCTTTCTATTTGCATAACTCTGCAAGATAGGTTTTACAGATAGGGAAATAGAACCTGAAAGAGGGGAATTGAACTTACCCAAAGTCACATAGTAGGTAATAGTACCCAGAGACAAATACAGTTTTATCAGAATCTAAAAACCCATATTATTTCATATATTGTCAGGGTAAGAAATGATCATTGTATTCTACTAACATTCAATGAAGAGAAGGAAAAAGAAAAAAAAAAAGATGAAAAAGGAAATGAGAGGAAGAGACCAAGTGTGTGCTAAATTCTTCCTCTCTTGGCAGCTTGAGGAGTAAATTGGCTACAAGACAAAAAAAGATTAGGCAAAGTTTGCAAATTTTCCCAAAGAGTAAGAGTGGTTGCTAAATGGGGTTCAGATATGATGGGGTGTATTTTCTAAGTGAAGGAGAAGACATGGCAAGAACGAGATCTTTATTTTTAGGGGAATCTGTGAACTAGGAGGGCAGAAGGCAGGTAAATGACCTGAAAGTTTCCGTGGAGATGTTCCCAAGTGCATGAAAGAGTGGCTTCAAATCTGGCAGAAGGTCACATTTTTACCATTCTCCTTCTCAAGGATCAGATGAGGGTTGCGATGCCCATAGTAAAACATACTCCTATTTTCTAGATTGGTAAAACAAGTTAAAATAAACACCAAGGAAGAAACAGGAGTTTGCAGACCCCAGGCAGTCCAGAGTGAGAAGCATGGGATGGGGTAGTTAGAGGGGCACGGTGAAAGTGGGGAAAATCAGGATCTAACTCATCCCTGTAAAACCACCATACCTTGCAGAGTAGTAAGCTCTAACAAAAGTGTGTGAACACTAACAGATGAACCCCCTCCTGCTCCCCTCCCTGCTTAGCTATTATGCTAGGAGACAGTAGCCCTAACCCCTCCAAGAACCACAGGCTAAGCCATTATTCTCAGCCTACCAATGACTGCACTTTCCCATCTTTTTCACTTTTAACTTTTGACTTCTTCCTGATTTTCCACTCCTTTAATTTTTGAAGTTTTTGTCTCCCTTCCCCTTCCCCTACGTAGTCAATAGTTCAGGGTAGGCAGCAACTCCATCCATATAGTTCATCAAAATGTAAATTTCAGATATTAAAGACCCTTGTTTTCTTCCCCCAATACTTAGCATGTCACAGTCAGTAAAGACATCTATGGAAATGGTACATATTTGTGAAAAAAAAAATGCTTTTGGTATACTTAGCATTTTGTTCAGACCTATAAACAAAGCAGAGAGATACCAAGCATAAGTAATTTCAATTTTCATCTCCTCAACCACTGATGTCATATTTGAACATCAAAGGGATGCTTTAAACCTTAAATTATATGTAAAAAGCATTGCAGACCCCCGAGTGTTATTCAATTTCTACACTTTGAGATGATTGAAAATGAACATGATTGAAATATGTAAGTTGTATTTTCTAAAACCTTCATTTTGCAAAGGTTAATTGACAAGCAGTTTGAGCAGAGGGAATGAGATGCAAGTAAGTTTCCAATTACCAGAACTGGGACACAGACTTGGGAGAATGTATGAAATATATAAATCTTGAAACACTAACAGAACTGCATTTACTAGGCTGAAGAGTGAGCAGCATAGATCTGAAGGCATTATGGCTCACTTTATATAGCTATAACTATCTGCATTAAGATAGAATGTGATAAATATCTGGATTTTAATTTCAGGATAAAAATTTTTCTTTCAATATTAAACTTTAAAATTTTTTTCACAGGAACCATCTATGACTAATACACTTGGGCTTTTTTTTTCTATTAATGAAAACATTTGGGTACAGTTATATGGTTGTGTTAATCTTTATATATCCATATATAGGCACAGATATGTAAATTCCCTGTCAAATAGATTACCAAACGGCTGGTAGTATGGCAATCTGGGGTAGAGTCTATCTTGTTGCAATTTTTAAATTTCTCAATCCATCAGTTAAATGCAGATTCAGGGCACAGACTCATATTTCCTTGTCAAATAAATTATGTCTTATATCAAAGACCACACAGATTCCTACTTAACAAAACAGGAGAATGTCTGAATAGACCATAAATGTGAAATATGAAAGAGAACAAAATGAGACAGCCAATAAAATAAAAGATTTGTTAGTCAGCTAAAAACGACCTACAAAATAGTACTACTGACAACCTGAACTGGTGATTAAAGAAATATTCTTTTAAATTGATGCTAATTTTTCTTTCCGTGAGAAATGAGCTCCGGTGATAATGCAAAATGGTAACAAATTGCTGTGCATGAAAACAGTTTCTAATTAGACAAAGACTGGGATGGTATGAGTATCTTTTTTTTTTTCCTTTGCTTAAGTATTGAAACATCACTTACATACAATAGAAGAAAAGAAAGAGAAATGTGCTATGTCTTGTAGAAATAAACCAAAAAAAACAAACCCATTGCTGTGAAGTCGATTCCAACTCCTAGCAACCCTAGAGGACAAAGTAGAACTGCCCCATAGGAGCGCCTGGCTGACCTTTTGGTTAGCAGCCGTAGCTCTTATCCACTACGCCACCAGGGTTTCCATTTAGAAATAAATCAGGTACTAAATTATTACATAGTTTTAAATCCATGTGTCAATAATATTTGTTATATCAACTTTGACATTTTTTCCTCTTTTAAGTAATTTGTAACAATTATTATTTATAATATAATTTCTATTCTATTTTTTCCCTAAAGATAGCACTGAAAGAGACAGCTGCCCTGTCTTGAAGCCACTATTAAAGATGTTATCTGGCTTAGAGATTTTGGTAAATTAAATTGTTAGCAGTCCTTAGACTGGGTGCAGTCATGGCTCAGTGGTAGAACTCTCGCCTTCCATGTGGGAGCCCCAGTGGATTCTGGCCAATGCACCTCCTGTGCAGCCAGCACTCATCTGTCAGTGGAGGTGTGCATGTTGCTATGATGCAGAACAGATTCCAGTGGTGCTTCCAACTAAGAAAGACTAGGAAGAAAGGCCTGGTGATCTACTTCCAAAATCACTCAATAAAAACCCTATGGATCACAACAGTCTGATCCAAACGTGATGAGGCAGGACAGGGCAGCATTTCTTTCTGCTGTGCATGAGGTCACCATGGGTCAGGAAGTTAACAACAACAACAGTCCTCAGATTAGAGCTACCTTGAAATCTAACAGAATATAACAAAGTATAAGGGAAAAAAATTATTTTCAATTTTGCAACTTCAACTACAATTTTCAGTTTCTTAGATAAGGTTAGCTTCCAAAGGGCTTCAGAGGATTTGGCCAAACAGTTACATGCGATGATGCAGGGAAAGTGGTTGGCACAGACCCCAGCACCTAATAAGTGTTTGGAAAGTAGGAGCTCCGTATAGTTGGATGGACTTGACAAATACTCCACTAAAATGAGAGCCCTTCGTTGTCCAGGGAGCCGTCATATAATGAGATCATACGAGGACACCTCCCAACATTGAGGAGGATGCTGAGATCCAAAGTGCACGGAAAGGTGCAAGTCTAGAGTAGGAGGGTGGGTATGAGGCGGGATGGAGTCCCAGCACCCTATTTCACACTTTCTTACTGTCCTGCTCCTGCTCATCTTCTCTTCTGCACCAGCAACGGAAGCATCTTTGCCCTGAGTTAGGTGTTGATTTGCTTAAATCAATACTGCATGAAAGTGAATTAAAGGTCCCTGATGGTGCAAAAAAATTTGCTTTTGACGACAACTAACCTAAAGGCTGGTGGTTTGAACACACCCAGCAACATTGTGAAAGAACGTCCTGACAATCTGCTTCCATAAAGATTACAGCCAAGAAAACCCTACAGAGCAGTTCTACTTTATAACACATGGGGTCACCATGAGTTGGATTCAATTTAGCCGCAACGGGTTTGATTTTTGGTTTTGGAAAAGTGAACAAAAGGCTTAGCACTCTGAAGAGGTACTCAGCATCCCCACAGAGAAGTGATTTATCCCAAAAGAACCTCTGGTTAATTGAATTGGGGTGGGCGGCTGGGGGGGGGGGCGGTGGTGGGACGCTGCTGGGTAGGGAGGGAAACTTTCCAGCCACAGATGGGAAGATGCCCATTCAGGATTCCACAGAGTGAACAGCTTTTATCCCTCTACCTTCTTCCTGACTTTTGTAAATGACTCTGCTTCTGTGGAGTACTGGAAAACCAAGTCATGGGTGAAGGGAGCAGTTACTCCAAATAAAAGTGGAGGGCAGTGGACTAGGGGAGTAGGGGATGAGGTGGGCTGGCAGGGAGTGCCCTATATTTAAAGTGACCTGAAGAGACTTGAAAAATACTTTTCTCAGCAAAAACAAGGTGTTACTTTATTCTTGTTTCATCCTGTACTGTATTTGTAATTTATAAAACTGTACTAATGAGTTGATCAGGAAAGAGTCCTCTTGCCTTCACGAGCTGTGTGAAAGATGTCTGTCAACATATGAAATCATTTCAGTAGAATACATAACTAGCTACAATATGGATTTTAAGGAATGGGGAAATAAACATCTTTTCCTTGCTTCCCTTTTCTCCAAGTTACAGGAAGGGGGACTTGGGCCAAAGCACCTGTAATTTAAGCCCTGGCGTAATACCTGGTACAGTGCTTTACCTTGTGCTCAATAAATAGATACTGTCAACTGACAACACCATTGTGGAGTAACATTTGTTTCTTAGCCAAGTTCACTGTATCTGCATAGTTCCATTGTTCTGTGGGGCTCTCTCCTCCTTAAAATGATGGATTGCCAAGTAATAAAAATGCTTTTACCTTTATCTCCACCTATCTGACCCCCTTTAGTTCTTCTTTTATTGCTAGGTTCTGTGTCAGGTGACCCATCCACCCACTTTTCATTGGCTCCTTAGCACCCAGCAGCTCAGAGCCGTTCTGGTTTTAAAATATTGGAAAGCCCTTCCTTATAATCATTGAGGTTTGTCAATTAGAAGGGATGTAGATTGTGCTTGAATTGTTCAGAAAGAACAGCATCCTGACTGGCATTAGCCAAGAAAGTCTCCCTTGGGCAAAGGTGACTCAACAGGGGAAAATTAAGAAGCCAATTCAGCCATAAAATCAGGATGCTAAGAGCGGTGGAACCGCTTAACAGAGGGGTTATCACCCTACTCTGCTAAACCCTGAAATAAACCTCCAAAACAGAGACCTAAGACTGAAAAGGGTTATCTATTCTTTTAAATGCCTAGAAAATTAATGGTTTGGGGAAATAACATCTTTATCAAAAAAAGGAGATGAGTGGCTTCTCTTATCTCTATATGTACGCCTATTATCATAGAGCTTTCTATGGCCCTCATTCCCTTTCACCTATAAATCAGAACCAAAAACACATGCAGCCACCTGGAGGAAAAGGCACTTAAAGAATAACAAGTTAAGGTCCTTCTTCTCTGCGTAATCACGAAGTGGTGTGACTATTCTTCAAGATACAACCAGAAAGATATTATGCAGAAAGATCATTGAAGGACTCTGCAACTCAGGATCAAATTTAATCGATGAGATGTGACCTGTGCAAATTCAATTTTCAAAGGGCTCCTGTGAAGTTTAGGGCCTCTAAATTAGAAGCCTGAGTTCATGATTTTGTAATTTTTTCCTGTGTTTTATAACAGTTACAATTTATGTGTCATTTACTTTTGAAGTTAGTTAACATTGACTTTGTTCTTTTGACTCTCTGGCTAAATTATACCTGGTTATTAAGTTACTTACTTCCTCAAAATGTCTGCTAGTAACTCAATAGAAAAACTTTTCTCTTTTCTATTGAGTTACTAGCAGACATTTTGAGGAAGTAATATCACAACTACCTTCACTATCCTTTTTCTTTTAACCACAAAGATCTAAATAAAGTCCATCTGGGACTGCATCCTGCCCGCCCCTCCTCCCCAAAAAAGTCACGCATCCCCATAATGTGGTGTAGTAGAAGGAGCCCTAGAACTGGACCTAAGAGATCGAGATTCTAGTACCTGGCCGCTCTTTGGATGTTGTTACTCCATTTCAAAGATGGGTGCAGGGTAATTTTGGATTGGCTTAGCAGTGCCATTGCTGGGCACTTTGAGTACCCTGTAAGCAAAATCATCCATAAAGAACTATGAAACAAGCTTATTGACCTCCTCATTTTCCTCTCCACCTTCCCCCTACAGCTCTGTTCCCTTATATTTAAATGAAACGTGAACACTGTCAATTCTTCAGTCTGTATGATAATCACACTACTTTTCTAACAGTAATTCTACCTGAGATAAATGAATGACAATTTGGTTACTTTATTTATCAAAGTATTTTGAAGCCTGTGCTTCCAAAATCTTGCAATGTAAAATGCCTTATAGTCATTAAGTTATGGAGGTTTTTTTTTTTTTTTTTGGCAGCAATGTTTAATAATATGCAAATTTTTATTTCCTACACCAATGAGAAGGATTTAAACTTTTATTTAGCTAAAAAGCAAGTTTATGCATGATCACTTTGTAGAATGAGGCAGCAGTTAAATAAAATAAAATAGATTATGGGGCGTGAATATTCTCTTTGGAAATATGCATCTTAATTTCCCTTAACAAAATAAGATTTGAACTTCTCCACTTTACAAATACTTTACTAAGAAATGTGAAATGTGAGGGGTTTATTCCCAACAATTTATCTAAGGACTTTACAACATGACTTACAAAGAACCACCACAAAGTACGCATCCATTTTGGTATGGGGTTAGTTCAGTCTTCACATATCTTGCTGTTAGTTTTTAATGAACTGACAAAAAAAGATGGGTGCTTTAATTTTGCAAACCCAAGTCGTTTCTCAATTTATAATAAACTAACTCAAAAACATATTCCAGGCTTTTTTCCTACCCCCAAAATTGAAGCCAAATGGTTAAAATTTTATTATCACCACAATTTTCTCTGGTGAAGTGCTTCAGTGAGCTAAGCTACTATTCATTACTTTATTTAAAACTCTTAGAAAACAATATTTTTCACTTAAAGTGAATTGCTTTTCATAGGATGGAGAAGACAGTACTTTTTAGAGCCATGAATTTCAGAGCTGGAAGGGCTGGGAGAAGGCTTCTGTCCTTCCTCTGGGTCCATCCATACTGTGCTCATGCCTCTATGAAAGCACCCAGCACCCTGAAGCCCATCCATCTTTATTCTACTAGAAGGTGAGTTCCTTAAGGGTAGGGGGTATATCTTATTCTTTTGTTATCCTGGGGTCTTGCTGGGGTTTTCACATATATCCAGTAAATTGTTAGGTGCATAAATAAATCATGGCCCAATCCCCTCACTTACAGAAAATAAAAGGGAGGCCCATCAAAGTGCAACAGCTTATCTGAGGTCACGCAGTTGTTTAGAAGCAAGAATGGTAAAACTTCAGCTCCCTTACTTTGTGTATGTCATCAGGAAAGACCAATCACAAGAAAAGGACGTCATGTTTGGTAAAATAGAGGGTTATTGAAAATAAGGGAAACTTTCCTCAATGATATGGGTTGATATCATAGCCACAACAATGGATGCAAACATACCAAGGATCATGAAGATGGCGCAAGATCAGGCAACTTTTTGTTCTGGTATACATAAGGTCACCATGAGTCAGTACCGACTAGACAGCAACTATCAACAACAACAAAGATGTTCATAAGAAGGGCAGGATAAAAACCCAGATCTTTTAATTTCCAGGCTGTGGAAATTTCAGCTGGCATGTCTCAGTATCAAAGTATTGAAAATGGATTAATAATAGTCTGTGACTTACATTGACTGACTTATACACCTTTTTATGAAGATGTTGCCCTAAACACTATGAAAGAGATGAATTATCCTAGTCCAGGGAGCTATGTAGCATTATATCCCAGTGGTTCAGAGCACCAAAACCAAAAACCACACCCATTGCCATCAAGTCAATTCCAATAGCGATCCCATGTGTTACCGGGTAGAACCGAGTCCCATAGGGTTTTCTTGGCTGTAATCTTTACAGAAGCAGATTGTCAGGCCTTTTTTCCATGGTGCTGCTAGGTGGGTTCCAACTCCCAACCTGCCAGTTCATAGTCAGGCACAAACCGCTTGTGCCACCCAGCACAGTGGATTCAAATTCAGGCATCAGTTATGTTGCCCTGATAAACTCCCCAGTATTTCTAATCTTCAGAGTCCTCATCTGTAAAGTGGACATAATAGTAGCTACCTCATGGTGGTTACAAGGAGCAAACAAAATAATACATGTAAGAATGGAGCACAGTGCTGCCACATGGTGATGAGAATGGCAATAATTTACACTGCTTTATACAGATTTTTTTTTATATACAGATGTTTTAGCCCTCAAATGAGTAAGAAAAGTAGATACCACCAAAAATGTATATTTAAAATATGTACACATATGTATGGATTTATTTAAACAAATAATTTAATATGCATGCGTATTTATATTTTTCTATATGTATATAAGGAGCCCTAGTGGTGCAGTGGTTAAGCACTCAGCTGCTAACCGAAAGGTCAGTAGGTACCCACCGGCCACTCCTGTGACAGGGAGAAAGATGTCACAGTTTGCTTCCATAAAGATTTACAGCCTTGGAAACCCTATGGTCCAGTTCTACTCTGTCCTGTAGGGTTCCTATGAGTCGGAATTGACTCCCTGGCAATGGGTTTGAGTTTGGTTATATACGTATATATTCACAGAGGGAAAAAAAGCCTAGAAAAAAGTACAACAAAATATTAAAATAATTGTCTCTGGGTAGTAGTTTCCTTTTATTACCTCTGTATTTGCATAGACTTTCTGCAATAATCATGAAAAATAATTTGTGTAAAATAAGTTTAATATATTTATTTTAAAACATAAACATGACTTTTATTAATCTGGTTTAATTTCTCATTCATTTGAGGTAAATCATGAGATCACTCACTTGTGACCTACTGATAATGCCAAAATTATTGGAATTTTCCCAAAAACTGTTGCTGGGATTTTTATAATTTAATCAGTGTTTGCATTTATTTACTCTATTAAACATTTGCTATACACCATGCACCCCTTTCAAGTGCTTTATAAATATTACCTCAATTGAAACAAAGCAATAATACCCTATCTTGGGCGAAAAAATAACTTAAGCGTCGGGGTAAGGCATACATAGAATTAAAAAAAAAAAAAGAGATGATCTAATTTTTGTCTTGTAAAGCCAGACTAATGAAAACTACAGGATAAATACAAAATTCCTACAACTTGTTTTATTCACATATATACAATAGCCACCCAAATGATCTACCTGAAGTATATTCTGCTAAGGAATGAATAATGATTTTCCAAATAATTTGGACATGGTTTTATAAGGCATAAGTTTACAAGGCAAATCATCAAAACTCTGTAAACTACATAACAGGCACCTAAACATATGATATTATTTTCTCTGTAACTGGAACTACGAATCACTGTTATCTCCGTGAAATTCAAGTACATTGTTACAAATGTAATAGTAAAATGGAGAAATCTTTCTCATTATCTCCCTGTCATACTCTTCCCTGCATGCACAGGTCCCCACACAGCCAGCAGGCAGACTGTGGAGGTCACAGAGGGGGCACAGCAGTGGGTAAAGCTGGAGCTGGTAGTCAACATGATATACCTCCAGAATCAGTATAATCACCCTGAATAACACGGGAACATCATGGTAATATATGACAGACTATCATTTTTCCTTGCTGTCCCTTATGTGGCTGTGATGACCATAACTCAACAACAAATTTGTCATAGAACCTTCAAAGAAGGGGTGGGGGGATCAGTGGGCTTGCATACATCTATTCTGGGATCATATGATTTTTTATAATATCAAGCCAAATATATTTACAACCATATTCGCTTCATATATAGAAATGTTTGCTCTTAAATATGAGGACTCCAAAGGCTAACCACACCAAATTTTCCACCTCTGTCATCTGAGTGTTGAGTGATAGAAAGGAGACCTTGGCTTGTTAAGGATGAAAACTCTTAGAAAAAGGAAGAATCATTACTGGTGTTCCTGAACTAGATGCTGCAGAAAAAATGCTGTGAAAAAGTTAGTGACCTTACTTAAAAAACAAACAAACAAACAAACACACCCATGGCCATCAAGTCACTTCTGACTCATAGCGACCCTATAGGACAGAGTAGAACTGCCCCATAGAGTTTCCAAGGAGCACCTGGTGGATTCGAACTGCCAAACTTTTGTTTAGCAGCCGTAGCACTTAACCACTTAACCACTATACCACCAGGGTTCCCAAGCCTTACCTGGGAGAGAGTAATTGTTTTCCAACCTGCCCTGATGTTCATTTAGTACCAGAAGATGTGTTCACGTTTGAATTTTTAAGCTATAAGCATTGTGACTCATGAAGCAACAGAGCCAGCCTTAGTTGACCTGAATGTCCCCTTCTGACATACATAGGATCACTTTGGAGTCCCTGGGTGGCTCAAACTGTTAAGTGCTCAGCTACTAACTGGAAAGTTAGGAGTTTGAATCCACCCAGAGATAACTTGGAAGAAAGGCCTGGTGATTGTCTGAAAAATCAGTCATTAAAAACCCTGTGGAGAGCGGTTCTACTTTAAAACACGTGAGGTGGCCGTGAGTCAGAATGGATGGCACCGGGTTGGGGGTTTTTTGTAGGAGGGGGGGCTGACTTCAGGAAGAGCAGTGTGTGTCATAGCTAGTGGCTTGACTAGTGGTTATTTTCACACCGAGAAGGAAGACAGCACAGAATTATTAAACCATCTCCTCCTGGAGGTAAATCAAAGGCGGTTTTCCAGCTCCACAGAAAAAAGCAAAAGTCTTCAGAATAATTTTCTTTAATTTCTTTAGAAATTCCCCCATACAGATGCTAGGAGGAATGCCTCTGAGTCTGAAAGTAGAACAATCATAACATGTGGGCACTAGAAGGGTGCTTAGGACTCACCACATGCCCCAAACCCCACCCCACTACTAAAAAGGAAACAAAGATAGAGAAAAGTGAAGTGATTTACCCAAGTCAGCAAGTTTCAGACAGAGCCAGGATTAGAAACCTTCCTGGTTTCCACCATAGCAGGTTGCTCATCCAGGGCCCAGCCTACAGGCTCTCGGCCCAGGGTTCCCTCCAACACAACAGGTTGCCTCACAGTAGGGAAGAGGGAGCAAAGGAATGACATGGTCATCTGTGTGTTTTAGAAAGATCAATCTGACAATCCCAAATGTAAACTGGATTAAAGATTAACATTAGCACAACCTAGCATTAGTCCAGAACAGGAGGAACTAAGGGAATAAAATGGAAAGGAAAAAATGCAAGCGATATTTCAAATCTGTTTTTCTGTAGAGTACCTGAAAGCACCTAGTACATAAAAGGGGCACAGCAAACGCTTGTTGTTATCCAGAAGGTTTTCAATGACTAAATTTTTGGAAGTAGATTGCCAGGCCTTTCTTCCTAATCTTAGTCTGAAAGCTCTGCTGTCTACCACAGGTGACCCTGCTGGTACTTAAAATACTGGAGGCATAGCTTCTAACATCAAAGCAATGCACAAGCCAACAGAGTATTCTTTCTTTTTCCCCAAAAAATGAAAATCCTACTTTCATAGTAGTGATCATTTCCCTTGAGCTGAGAGTATCCCTCTTTGGGAAAGAGACGAGACAATAAAAATCCTCTCAGACATGATATCACTGGCATTTAATGTACATTCATCCTCAAAGTAAGCAAGGATTTATAATCTGCCCCTTAGGAATATTCAAAAATAATTTGAAAATCACCCTAGCTTATCTTTGCTCTGACAGGAGTTTATTTGTAATATCTTTATTTGTCCTGTTCAGTTTGCCTTGCATTTCAACATTATTCAGTGCTTATACTCTTAAAAGTGGGTCTTTCCAGCCTCTCTATCCATGCCAACTTCTTTCAACACTTAACCATCCTATAGACAATGATGTTCCATTAAATTATTCTCAAATTTATCTTCAATGTGGTCAGCAGGCAGTATTTTCTGCAAACAGCATTCTCTCCTAACTGAAGGAGAAGAAAGCTAGCTCTCGCTTCCTGTGGGCTAACTCCCCTGTGAATGTCGCGAGGGAGAAAAAGGTTAATTGTTAACAGTCCCGTGCATGTGTCACTTACAACTCACCACTGGATTCCTTCAGTCTAACACCCTTTCAGCAGTAGCGTTTAGCACATTGAGAGTTTTTTATTGCTTACTTCAATAAGATACAGGGCGAGTTTAAAGACGAGTATCTTTAAGATTTATCTCTGTGTTCTGGCATAAGAGTTCAATAATTCCTTTAATCCATGTTGTCATCTCCCTTGGCCTTTTGTTTTACTTTAGACTTTTAACATCTCACCTTACTTTAATAGCAATTATCAGAACCTATACACTAATTTGATTTAACGAGAACTCTAGTATAAGCCTAGTATGAGCAAGGCCCTGGACCAGGCACTCATAATGATACCACATTTGTCGGCAAATAAATTGTTTTCAATAACTACAATTTATCTTTAAAAGATCTCTGACAATAAATCAAAAAGGATAATTGGGTAAATTTTCTTCGAGAGGGAATTATAGTCTTATAACATCCCTTAACACTGGTTGAAACCATGTACATAAACTTGTAAATGTACCATAGAAATAATTTCAATTTAGTGAACACACTTAGTATAAGTAAAAGCTGACTTTAAATAGAATTCATGGATTCTAAACTCCTTCTAGAAACTTTAAAACTATATCTATATATACATATCTACACATCCATCTGTCTCTATCTCTATGTATCTGTAGATATGTTCTTAAATACACATAGTTCTGAGAATTGTCAATGGTTTTCTGCTGCAAGAGGCACTTCATACAAGCTCTATTTCTAGGATGTTTTGAGTTAGGGCAATGGCATAACATTTCTTTAAATTTCACAAAATATTTTATACCTATGGTATCATTATATAAGCATCAAATAAGACTTGTATTACTTAAAAACAAGAATCTTTACTATCCTGGAAGTAAATCAGCAGAATTATTTGTCCTGATTTCACAAGCTTATGCAAAAACTGGGACCTCTATTCATGTGATTTTTGTATCCGAAATAACAGCCATCTTTAGAATCACATGCTTAATTGAATTTCACAACTGGAAGGGTTCTAGGAATCCATTAGTCCTGATTTGAAAGGTTCTGAAACTGCCTTCCGAAGAATATTCATGCAGTCAACATGGTAATAGATGTTTGTGGACATTTTTTGTGTTCAAATAAAATTTAAGATGTCCCTTCTGGAAGTTCACAGTGCACATTAGCATATTAAAGGCTTGGAAGATCTGCGATAAAGTAACCTACTTTGGAAATGGGAGGGTGTTCATATTTTATTCTCTAAATATATTTGTATTTTTTATTTTATATAAAAATATATTACATACTACTTGTACAATAAATGAAAAGAACAGATCTGGAGAAAGAGTAGAGACATGGGGAAAGATTTGATCAGTTGAAGTAAAGAATGGAATTTTAAGCATCAAGAATTTTTTCTGAAGAGGATTTTTATAAAGTTTTGTAATGTGAGGTGCTGTTATCTCCCTGGGTGTCCTTAAGACAGTGCATTATTTTTCAGGGCAAGAGAAGGAAGAAGAGAAGGAAGGAGGGAAAGAACAAAAGATACAGAGAGCGAGGAAGAGGAGGAAGGAGGGAAAGGTGAAAGGAAAAAGAAAGAAAGGAACTGTTTAACTTTGTCTAACTCTGTGTTTCCAAAACTTCTTTGACTGTAGAACTGTTTATACAAAAAGTATCCATGGACATTACTGTTGTGGTGGTAAATGTTAAAACAACCAGCTCTCGGGAGTACCATTTGCCAATTTCTGTGAGGTACACACTTCCACCGTGGCCAATTTCAAGCTGCCAACATGATGTCAACTGCCTCGCAACATGACACACCATTGCTAGTGTTACCTGGAACAGAGTTTTGGAAATGTTGAGCTGATACATCTTTCACTCCTACCCAGTCCTCTTTCCTATATATACATGCTTTAAAGATGAGCACCAGAGAGGTTATATGACTTCTCCAAATTATATAGCTACTCATCTTTACTAGTATCTAAATTCTAATTTCCAAATTCAGTAATGAATCCATACTAACATAAAAATTTAACTATATGAAAAGGAAATATAGTACTGTAGAACCTAGTGATAAGAAAGACCCTTACCTCTGAAACATGACTTACACATAGATATCTCTTAGCTGCTTAGCTCCTCTGCCTGGAGATGGCATAATTTAGATAACACATACACATTACCTTTATCTCCTAAGAATGATAAGAAATACAGACTCATTTGTTCATAAATAATTTTAAATCCTTAACCAAAAGAGGCTGTATGAACTTTTAAAGTGTTATTATGAAGCCATTTCATGTCTCAAAATCTCTTGTATCTTGGTTCAACCTAGAGGTCAGAGG
Source organism: Loxodonta africana (assembly GCF_030014295.1). Lineage (NCBI taxonomy): Eukaryota > Metazoa > Chordata > Mammalia > Proboscidea > Elephantidae > Loxodonta > Loxodonta africana. The sequence continues at coordinate 71,564,214 of NC_087347.1, forward strand.
AAGTACCTTACTTAGAAACAAAAATTAACATTCATTTACCTTAATATTTTTCTTGTTCAAATTTTTCTTCCCAAATTATAATTCACCTTATTTTTTTACTTGCCTCATATTTTCAAAGCGTTGTTTGAGATACATGCTTTTAAGATGTAGAATTGTGTGCGTGTGTGTGCGCGCATGCGTGTGTGTATATATATTAGAACAGTGGAAAGTGATGCTACTTCCTTGGGTTCAAAGATGAGAATATAAATTGGCTTGTATTGAGAGGCATTATCCTTTGTGGCAGAGATGTCCCTGTGAGCTCTTCTATAGAAGAATTTGGATACATATTCCAGTTTCTTCCCTGACTGGCTCCAACTTGATCTTAGACAAGCCCCTTAATCTCTTATAACCTTGATTTCCTTACTCATTTAAAAAAAACACAAAATGGGATAATAGTAATCTATACTTCATGGGGTAGTTGGTCTCAACTACAGAGATTTAGAACTGACCGAGTTTGTATGAATTTCTGAGTTGTCTTGCTTCACCTTCACTCTAACTTTTGGCCATTTTACAATATTTTGACTCTCACTAAAAGCTTGGAGAGAGAAAGAGCTAGGGCTAAAATTCGTTTTCTTTAAATTACCTGTAGAGTAAAATCATTCCGATTCTCTGGTATCCCATTAGGGGTGAGTGCTAAGACTTGACAACAGTGAGTAATAATGGAAGTATTATAATGGGTTTGTGTTGCCACTATATTGACTTAATGAGCAGCACCAATAGAGAGACAGTTTAAAAAAAAAAAAAACCTACACAATTCAATAAACCAGAGATACAAGCTTAAAAGAAAAGGAGCTTAATGAAAAGTGAAAAGAACTAGAAGGTAAATGGAGCTCCCTGCTGGTCACGACACTTCCCTGGCTGTTCTTGGCTGAACCACTTTTTACACCTCAAGGAATGCAATAATTAACATTCTTCTATGGCCCGTTCACTGTAATGACGCATTTCTGATTTTTTCGGAGGTCCTAATGAAATTCTGCACACCTTCAGAGTTTTTCAACTTGAAACTTCTCTCATAGTCACAAAATGATTGGTTCCTTTGACAATGCATATGCATCATTCAGGAAGCCAGTGTCCTGATAGCCGCTCTGCTGCAAAATTCTGAACTAAATAGGTAACTGCAGGTGCAAATGAGTGCTCCTGGGACTGGTATCCTGTGATACATATTCATTGCTCCACCCAAGTGTGCTCAAGTAAGTTCATCAAGCTGCTTGTGAGAGTGCTATTTCACATGAGAGATTTTGGAGAACATTCTGAAAATGAAGTTATATGAAGAAGAAAAATTGTAACCAATATTTAAATAGAACTTGCTGTTCCCCACGTTTAAACAGAACTTTACTGTTCCCCATGTTATACCAATAGCCCCTATAAGATGTTTTATTCCCGTTCTATGGATAAAGAAGTTGAGGTTTCAAAATTTGAAAGATGAAATTTGAACAGAAATCTCAACAAAGTGAGATTACAAGCCATGTGGATATCTGGGGAATTGTTCTAGGCAGAGAGAACAATGAGTCCAAAGGCTTGGAGGGGAGAGCACCTTAATGTTCAAGGAAGGGTGGATTGTTTCACCACATCAACACGGTGAGACCCATGTGAAATTGTTTACTACAAATTAGTAAGTAAGCACAAGGAAGCTTGTGTTTACCTTGCTTACTAGGTCAACTGCCCCTGTCAGGGATTGTAAATTTGAAAAGAGGTTTCGGTTCTGTAGGAGGGTGCTGCAGGGCTGGGAGAGAGACAGATGCCAGCCATACCTAGAAGTAGAATCTCTGATGTGGTGAACAAACTTGAAATTGTTCACTACGGATGATCTGGTAAGCAAGGTAAGCACTGTGCTTACATTGCCTATTGGATAATCCACCCCTGTGTTCAAGGAATAGCAAGGAGGTCCATGTGAAAGGAGTTGGAAATGACAGAAGGACAGGATCTGACGCTGAGGCGGGAGAAGTGTGAAGGAGCATTCTAGACCACGGTTAAGACTAGATTTTATTCTGAGTGAACTCGGAAGCCACTCTCGATTTTGCTACTCTGGTCAGTTGTTATTTACTTCTAACATAATGGCAAGTCATATTTTAGGAATAAAGCGTGTATTTTCCTGTTAAAAAAAAATTTTTTTTTTTGAAAGGTTTATCCAGGTCAGTGAGAGCCTGTCGGGAAAGAGTTTGGGACACAAGTATCAAATTTTGTGTACCTTCTACTAACCAAAAACAAAAAACAAAACAAATTCATTGCCATCAAGTTGATCCCAAGTCATAGCGACTCTATAGGACAGAGTAGAACTGCCCCCATAGGGTTTCCAAAGCTGGGATCTTTATGGAAGCAGACTGCCACATCTTTCTCCTGCAGAGTTGCTGGTCAGTTCAATCAGCCAGCCTTTTGGTTAGCAGGTGAGCACTTAAGCACTGCACCTTCCACTATACCACATTAACTCTTAGAAATGAACTTGATGTTTGCTCCTACTATTCAATTAGTTACTGATGTCAGCCAGTTTTCTAATCCTTTTGGTACCAGTAAAGGTCAAGTAAATATGTTGTCGATGAATATTTGCAATATCACTTTGGCATACAAAGCCAGCAATAATGAGGCTGTATAGGAGAATTTGCTCTGTAATGGGACAGTACAAGATGCAAATCCTGGCTCCAATACTTACTTGGGCAAGTTACCTAACATCTTAGACTCTCAGTTTCCTCATCTGTATAATGGGGATAATAACATTTAATTTATAGTGTTAGTATGAGAATTAAATACTGTTAAACACGAAAAGCATTCAGCACATTGCAAAAACAAAAAAACCCAGTGCCCTCGAGTCGATTCCAACTCATAGCGACCCCATAGAATAGAGTAGAACTGCCCCATAGAGTTTTCAAGGAACGCCTGGCGGATTCAAACTGCCGACCTTTTGGTTAGCAGCCGTAGCGCTCAATAAATGTTAGCTTTAAAAAAAAGAAACAATAGATTTTTGTGGATACATGGTCCCCTTTGTTGACTAAGGAGCCCTGGTGGCTCAGTGGTTAAGAGTTTGGCTGCTATAACAAAGTGTATTAAGAAAACGTTCTGCAACCCACTTTGGTGAGCGGTGTCTGGGGTCTTAAAAGCTAGTAAGCAGCAGTTTAAGATGCATCAATTGGTCTCAGTGTACCTGGAGCAAAGGAGAATGAAGAACACCAAAGACACAGGGAAGATATGAGCCCAAGAGAAAGAAAGGGCCACATAAACCAGAGACTCCGTCAGTCTGAGACAGGAAGAACTAGATGGTGCCCGGCTACCACCAATGACTGCCCTGACAGGGAACACAACAGAGAATGCCTGATGGTGCAGGAGAAAAGTGGGATGCAGACCTCGAATTCTAGTAAATAGACCAGACTTAATAGTCTGACTGAGACTGGACAGGCCCCAGAGGTCATGGCCTCTGCACTCACTGTTAGCCCAGAACTGAAACCGTTCTCGAAGCCAACTCTTCAAAGATTAGACTGGACTATAAGACATAAATAATACTGGTGAGGAGTGTGCTTCTTAGCAAGTAGACACATGAGACTATGTGGGCAGCTCCTGTCCGGAAGCGAAATGAAAAGGCAGAGGGAGACAAGACCTGGTTGAATTGACATGGGAAATACAGGGTGGAGAGAAGGAGGGTGCTGTCACATTGTAGGGACAGCAACTAGGGTCACATAACAATGTGTATATAAGTTTGTGTATGAGAAACTGACTTGAATTGTAAACTTTCACTAAGCACAAGAAACCCTATGGGGCGGTTCTACTCCGCCCTATAGGGTCACTATGAGTCGGAATCGACTCGATGGCAATGACTTGTTGACTAAAGGAATTACTGACCAGTACAGGGATCAGACTTAAAACTCTGGCCATCTAGCTGAGGCAGCAAATTAAATACATATGAAAATTCCATAGACACCAACCACCTCTGACACCAAAAACGACATTGGTGAGTAGTAGTTGAGTACATGGAAATAAAATTATACGTAAAATTCAATAAATGAGATTTTAATTTAAATATATGATCTCTACGACTCCACCTCAAAAATTCTATGATTCTATAATAATTTGGACAGGAGCCCTGGTGGCACAGTAGCTTGGCTGCGAACCGAAAAGTCTGCAGTTCAGATTCAGCAGCCACTCCGGGGGGAAGATGTGGCAGTCTGCTTCGTAAAGATTTACAGCCTTGGAAACCCTATGGGGCATTCCTACTCTGTCCTATAGGATCACTATGAGTCAGAATTGACTCAACAGCAATGTGTTTTTTGTTTGTTTTTGGTACAATAATTTGGTACTGGTTACTGGTATGAGTATACCAAAGGCAATAGTCAAGGTAGCTATCTTTCCTGTTAATTTTTTTCACATAAACCTAGTCCAAAATTAATATTTCTGAATTGAACTCACTGACACACAGAGAATATTCACATAAGGCCCATCACCTGGGTCTTGACTATGGACTTCTGACTGCAGAAATCTAAAGGCCACCCTAGGCCACCATCTTAATTATACCCAGGATGCGCACCAGAGGTGAAAAGCTCTGAGAGCTGTTTTTCAATCATCATCTCTCCAACTGAGCTGGGCTAGTGACACTAAAATCAGCAATTAAAAACCTCAAGTGTAGAAATACATTCAGTTTCCCAAGTGCCCAAATGGCAAAGGTTAAGTGAATTATGTGGAGATAATTCGCCAAGGTCCCAGGGGAGAGTCTTGCTAACTTCAGGTTGCTGGTTGTTTCAGTCTTATTTTTTCCATCCCAACTGATAGGCTTCTTGCAGCGGTGCTGCCACTGTAAACATCAGGAAAGTAAGAGAAGTTGCAGATGGGGAAAAGTAAAAAATGCTTCAATATGTTTTCTAGGGGAAGGCCATGTAATTAGCACATTCAGTGTTTCCGTAACACAGAAAGCTTTTTCCTCTAGCTATTTTCAAGGATCATTGTGAATGAAGTTACACTTACCTCATATTAAAAGTATTGGAGTTCTTTACTGTGTTGCTTTGCTACTTAAATTAGACCGCGTCGCCGGGTATCTTACTGTGTGAGACCATAATGGGACCCGCAACTCCCCTCCAGGCTGAATTAGAACCACCCATTACACCTCAAGTTGTGTGGTAACACCTCCACAGTGTTTCCAATTAACTTTGTAAGTTTTTAATCAGTGACAAATGCATCTTTGTAAATTCAATTTACCTTTTATTGCAGCACTATAAACCGTCTTGCAGCATTCCGGTACTTTGTGAACATTTTACTTGCTACTGACATAAGACAGCTGTTGGACCTACAACAAAGGCTAAGCTTTATGAGTTACCTGAATTAGGATGTAGGTGAAGTAATTAAACCCCAAAGAGAAAGAGAGGGGAAGAGATAGCCCTGCGTGATCCACACACACCAATACGCAGGCAGGAATTCCTAAAGCAACTCCGCAGCTGGAACACTGGAGATTAAAACCCCAGAAACTCCCTTCTGGTTTAAACTGGCAATATGTTGAAAGAGGGAGATAAATGAAAAGGTCAGGCACATTTTATTAATAAATCCATACCGCTATTTGTTTTTTTTTTTTTTAATCAGATTCAAATGCATCCTGTTAAAGAGCCATGGGTGATTAGATCATAAATCTGGAAGACCTTGAAGATGATGAAGGAAATGCTTCTCGTAAAGCCATCATCATGCTGCCAGTTCCATCATTTACACATTTTTACAGGTGCAAGGAAAATGCTTAATTTGAAATCATTTGCAAGAATCGCTCAGAATAAAATATTACTTTATAAGATCTCCAGATAGTAAAGTAAATGAGCTAACGCACATTTTTACTTTTATTTCTGTCTTTGCTCCCAAAATAAGAAAACAAAAGTAATCTAGCACGTGCGTTTGGCCTTAACTCTACTTACTCCAAGCCCTGGTGACACAGTAGTTAAGCACTTGGCTGCTAACTGAAAGGTCAGCAATTTGAATCCATTAGCTGCTCTGTGGAAGAAAGATCTGGCAATCTGCTTCCTTAAAGATCACAGCCTTGGAAACCCTATGGGGCAGTTCCAGTCTGTCCTGCAGGGTCTCTATGAGTTGGAATCGACTCTAGGATTCTAGCTTGTTTAAATATTACTGTCGTTGTTGTTGTTAGTTGCTATCAAATACATTCTGATCATGGTGACACCATCTGTCCTGAGCAGAACTGCTCCACAGGGTTTTCAAGGCTGTGACTTTTCGAAAGCAGATTGACAGGCCTGTCTTCCATGGTGCCTCTGGGTGGGTTCGAACCACCAACCTTTGGGCTAGTAGTCGAGCACTTAACCATTTGCCCCATTCAGGGACTCCCTGAATATTACTAACAGCACATTATTCACTCATTGCCCCTTGTAGCCAATTATTAAGTAATTGTAAGTAATATGATTATGAGATTTATCTTTTGTTGTCTATCCAAAACTGTATTTTTATAAAAAGGCTGCGTATTTATAGATGGCATTCATTTTTTTCTAAAATACTGAAGAATTCTTTTGTCTTATTTTTAGATTTATTATACAACTGTTAGCCATTTGACATTCAAGGTGTAGATCTGTGTCTTGCTATAGTCACATTGAAAATATTGTAGATGTTGTAATTTGTCAGGAGTTTTTAGACTCTGAAACTATTTTAATTCATTCATTTATTCCTCAAGAACATTAGGAGGCTAATATCTGCCAGGGATAAATGGTGAATAAAATGTGGCCCCTCTCCTCAAGATCAAGGATTATAAATACAAGAAAATTTTTAGTCATGTATTTCATTTATGTGTTGTTTATTTTAGACATTTATTTAGACATGGTTTTTTAAAAATTAGCTTTGACCTAAAACTTTTCATTGAGTCTGTACATCGTTACCATTTCTAAACCATAGGCTTGGCTTTCTTTGACATTTTCTGAAGGGCATACTCTGAATATTCTGTTTTGATTCTTGTGTGTGACATAGATGTTTTTGATTGCTTATGAATTCTGTGTAATACATACACAAATAGTCAAAATACACCTTTGATTTCATTACCCTATTTTTCTCCATTCTTTATTACATATATTAATTGAAATAAGAAGCTGCTTGACAGATTACTATATAGCTACTTTAAAAAAAATAGAAATTAAGACATGAAAAGCACGTTTTAAAATTGCTATAAATTCATCCTCGGTTTCTCACCATTTCCTCTGAATGCTCAGAAAAACATGACCGGAAGTAAGAGAAACATTTTAGCAGACAGTATTGAGTTTATGTTCTTCATCCTGCAGTATGATCTTCACCCGACAGAAGCACTCTGAGGGTAGTCCTGAGACTTGGAGGACGAAGGGACTCAGCACAGTACTTGGACAGGGAAGGCTTGAAGAGTATACTTTGCCTTCCCCAGCCTCGGTTCTCAGCCTAATTCTAACAAAACCAACCCAGGGACATTTCCAAAGGGATGGAGAGAGAGGTGGCCTTCCAGAAGTCAGGCTTTCATAACCCCATCTAACACCCCAAGATGATACCAGAACATACCTTAAAGATGGGGAAACCAGAGGTTAGAATTGAAACCTAGGAGAAATGCCTTGGGTTAGTGACTAAGCTGTTAAAAGCTATCACTCATTGAAAGCTTTCAATATGCAGGTCTCGAGTTTCTCACAACAATCCTACAAGGCGGATGAGGAAGGTGAAGCTTGGCAATTTGCCTAGAGTTACAGAACTTTAGAGCAAGGGCTCAAACTCATTTTGGCTAGCCTCAAAGCACAACTCGTAACCACTACACCACCTTTCTTCTCAGATGTCAAACTGTCATACTGTCTCTGAAGCCTAAATCCGTACTCTTTAAAATAAAAAATTTTAACTCTATGATTTATCTCTTTTTTTAAGAAATGAAATTATATTTACATGTTTAACTTACATTAATTTTTTAATCAGGTTGCATGGTTTTCCATAAAGCATACTGGCCATTTGTTTCTTCTTTTGCAAATTGCTTCTTCATGTTCTTTCCCATTTTTTATGTTGGAGTGATCATCTTTAGAGTATAAATTTATTTTTAAAATTACCTATTAAGGGTATTAACTACTTATGAAGGCCCTCTTTTACTGAAATGTGTCTAATAAAAATGTTTCTTTTTTTAAGTGCGTAATTCAGTGACATTAATTACAGTCACCATGTTGTGCAACCATCAACATTATCCATTTCCAAGAGTTTTTCATCCCCCCAAACAGAAGCTCAGTATCCTGTAAGTATTAACTCCCCACCCAACCCCATCCCCTGGTAATCACTAATAAACTTTTGACTCTATGCATTTTCCTGTTCTAGACATTTTATATAAATGGGATCATACAATATTTGTCCTTTTGTGTTTAACTTCTTTCACTCAGCATGTTTTCAAGGTTCATCCACGTTGTAGCATGTATCAGAACTTCACTTCTCTTTATGGCTGAATAACAGGCTGAATAATACTCCATTGCGTGTATATGCCACATTTTGTTTATTCATTCATCTGTTGATGGACACTTGGGTCGTTTTCACCTTTTGGCTGTTGTGACCAGTGCTGCAATAAACATCAGTGTACATTGGTCTACAATGACTTATCTCTTGTGTAACAAAGTTTACACTCCAGAAATCCACCCTTATGTGAAAACTAAATGATTATTGTTGCATTTAAATGTTATTTCTTTTTACTTTGTACTGTCAAGCTATATTTGATAGAAACTATTGCCTCCATTGTAAGTATATTTTGGAATTGAAGATCCCTTCTAAAGTAGCAAAGAGTCAGCCCTATTTTTATTGCAAAACATGCCTCTATTTTAGAAAAGTAGATTAATTTTTCCCCCACTGATTTCAATTTATACTCTTATACCCAAAGCCACTTTACTGTAATTTATGCTTAGTTTTGTTTCTTTGTTTGTTTAAAAAAGGCTTCTAATAGTCTCTTGCATAAGAAGGATTTTATGGCATCGTATATTTTTTTATAGATATGCAAATTGTTCCCATTAAAACAAATCTAAAAGAAGGTTTGTATATATTCTATATTATTTAGTGTGAAAAACTCCAGCACTTGACGTAATTAATTAGGGATCATTGGAAATTATCATTTCAGATCTTCATCAGGGAACATTTTAAAAATCAATGAACATCGGAGACTTCACTTTCTCCCCATCCAAAAGGAAAAAAGAATTAAAAACAAATTCCTCGGGTATTGTCAGGCATTCTCAGCGGTCACATCTGGTATGGTCTGCAACAGCTCAATCGATAGAGAAGAGTAATGTAATAATTGCTGCCACGTTTTCTGTAATTCTTCATTGTGGTAGCAACAGCATTTCAATAATATTCAGAGACGCTATTTATGGTGCTTCAGGTAAGAGTTTTTTGCCCTGTGCAGAATAACAAAATCCAATGCCGATTCTTAACCCTTAGCGTGAAAAAAGAAACCCTGGTGGCGTAGTGGTTAAGTACTATGGCTGCTAACCAAGAGGCTGGCAGTTCAAATCTGCCAGGTGCTCCTTGGAAACTCTGTGGGGCAGTTCTACTTTGTCCTATAGGGTCAACTATGAGTCAGAATCTTCTCAATGGCAGTGGGTTTGGTTTTTTTGTTGTTTGTTTTTTGGTTTTAGTGTGAAAAATCCTTAGTGAAAGTAAAGAAGCAGTTGAACGCTTAGTATAAACTTAATTCATCCAATACTCTCTATGCCAGGCAATAGTCACAGGATGTTGGGCCACAAGTCATTTGGGCAGGCAAAATAATACTTGATGACCATTAATAGGGCGTGGGTTAAATAAAATATGGTATATCTACATAGTAGGAGATTATTCAATAATTAAACAAGCAAATAAAAAACAAGGGAGCAAACAAAAAGCCATACACATAAAGAATGTGCTTCTTAGTTCAAGCAGACACACGAGGCCAAATGGGTGGCTCCTGTCTGGAGGCAGGATGAGAAGGCAGGAAGGGACAGGAACTGGTTGAATGGACACAGGGAACCTGGGGTAGAAAGAAGGTGTGTGCTGTCACATTTTGGCAATAGCAGCTATTGTCACAAAACAATATGTGTATAAATTTTTGTATGAGAAATTAACTTGAGCTGTACACTTTCACCTAAAGCACAAGTAAAAAAAAAAAAAAAAAAAGGAAGCTGTCCATGTACTATATGAAAAAAATCTACAAAATATTTTCTTAAGTGAACAAGCAAAGTGCAGGATAGTGTGTATACTAGGCTATCTTTTATTAAAAATGGAGGAAATTTTGAATATACGTTTATATTTACTTGTGTATTCATAAGTAAACTCTGAAGGCTATGTCAAAAACTAATAACATTTTTACCTGGTTGTATATGTTATGGAGTGGGGTGACTGGGGCGGATGGAAGACAGGAGGGAGCACGAGACATTTGTACATGTGTTTTTTGAACCAGGTGAAGGTACTATTATTATTCAATAAGTTAAAAATTGTTTAAATGATGTACCTGCTGCCAATAGGGAACAGGTTAATTTAAATGAATATAATATACCCATAGAGTGGATCCATTTATATGGCCATAAAGCAGGATACCCACCCAAACCCAGTGCCATCAAGCCAATTCTGACTCATAGCGACCCTATAGAACACAGTAGAACTGCCCCATAGAGTTTCCAAGGAGTGCCTGGTGGATTTGAACTGCCAGACCCTTTGATTAGCAGCCGTAACACTTAACCACTATGCCACCAGGGTTTCCTAAAGCAGAATGAGGAAGCTTATTAGAGGTAATTAACCATATGCAAGCAAATAAAATTTATATTTCTGCTTCTACACAAACGTAGCATATTAAGGACAGTATTCTGCGCATGGCTTTTCTTTTTAAACATAATAACACATATGAGAGATCTTTCTATATCAATAGATAATAAGCTTCCTTATTCTAAAGCAGAGTAAGGAAGCTTATTATCTATAGATATAGAAAGATCTCTCACGTGTAGAATTTGTGTAGAAGAAGCAGAAATATAAATTTATTTGCTTACATATGATTAATCGCCTCTGAAAAGACATGAATAATGGTGGTTGGCTGGGGTTGGGAGCGGAAGGAAGGGTTTTCATGGAATACCCTCTTCTGCTTTTGTTTTGGAATCCTTTGGATATTTTATCTTTATAAACTAAATTTCAAAAGTTCAAACGGTTTAAAAACTAGCATTTGATTATAATGATGGCTTTTTTTCCTAAAGAATGAATCAATAAATAGATCTCAGAATTAGGGGAATGAAGAAAATCAAAAAAGACCTCTTGAAGCTTAGTTCAAGAGTCAACCCCCTTGAACAAGATCTGCACAACTATCTAATTTATCAAATTACTAATATTTTTTCTTACTTTTTCCTATGGCAGTTTGACTGCAGTATATCACTATTGATTCAAGCTTAATGAAATTAACAGAGTTCGTTTCTTGCCAGATACATAAAAAAGTATCATGTTTGTCTCTCATCCATCCCTCCCCGAAGAAGGGAAGACTAAATGGATTGGGACTGCATAATTTAAGTTTTACCTGGTTAATTATGATTTTCAGATAATTTATGCATTTTAAGAAGCTGCTTTTCTTTTCCTAGGATGTCAATCATGTAAATTAGCAAGACCTCTAAGAAATTGGCCTCTAATAAATCAATTTTTAAACGAAATATTTCACAAGGTTATTTTTCCCTGTGCAGATTTTTAACAGCTGTAATGTACCCACACTTCCACATTGTGGTGGAAAGCTCTTGGGTTTAGTTTAAACACATCTAGCATTTAATCTTGGCTCTATGACTTATAAGCCACATTTCCTTGGACAAATCATTTAACCACTTTGAGCCTCAGTTTTCCTTAGCTGTAAAATGGAATTGAGAATGCCTATTTACAGGGCTGTCATGAGAATTAAATCAGGTATTAGTATAGTGCCAAGGAGCCCTGGTGGCGCAGTGGTTAAGAGCTCTGCTGGTAACAGAAAGATTGGCAGTCGGAACCCACCAGTCATTCCGTGGAAGAAAGATGCGACAGTCTTGGAAATCCTTCGGTACAGTTATACTCAGTAACACATGGGGTCACTATGAGTTGGAATCAACTCAATGGCAGTGGGTTTTTTGTTGTTGTTGTTGTTGTTAGTACAATGCCTAATACTAAGGTGATCAATAGTCCTGGTTTGCCCTGGTTGTCCCTTTAAGAAGTGAAAGTCCCACATCCTGAGAAACCTGTCAGTTCCCGGCAGCCAGGACAGTCAGCCGCCATACCTGCTACAAAGGGAATATTCAATCAATGTGAATTAAAATCCTGAGTGTTCAGACTAGGGAGGGCAGTAGTATCCACAATAGGTGATTTTTATGTTTCTTGAGGTGCTCCAGTAAGAAGGATACAAAAAGCTCAGTTCCAGAAACTTTTAGACAACGGGAGTGCAAGATAAGCCTACTAATGACTTGGAAGCCAGAAGATCAAAGTTTTAGTTCGGATTCTGTCAGCTGACCACCTGTGTGGCTGGCCTCAGTGCTATTAGGACGTGTTTTTATCATCTGTAAATGGGAAGTTTAGGCCAGCTCTTTCCTAGCTCTCAAATCTTATTTTAGAAATAGATATCTCCAACTGATGTGAGAAATTCCTGAACGCCACTAAAAAGAGATGAAAAAGCTCAAAGTCCCTTGCATTGTCAGCCCGTCCAATGCTGTGAGCATTTATAGAACATTTATTTACTGTATGGAAAATGTTCTGCTGAGTAGGAACACCACCTTTTTGTTTGTTGTACTGTGGTGGCTTGCATGTTGCTGTGATGCTGGGAGCTATGTCACCAGTATTTCAAATAACAGCAGAGTCACCCACAGTGGGCAGGTTTCGGCAGAGCTGCCAGACTAAGATAGACTGGGAAGAAAGGCCTGGTGATCTACTTCTGAAAACTAGCCAAGAAAACCCTATGGATCATAACACAATATTGTCTGATATGGTGCTGGAAGATGAGCCCCTCGGTTGGAAGCACTCAAAATATACAGTGGCCACAGCAATGGACTTGAGGATACCAACAATCATGAAGATGGCATAGGACTGGGCAATTTTTCATTCTGTTGTACATGGTGTAAGCATGAGTTGGAGCCTCTCAAAGGCAACTAACAACAGTAACAACTAGGAATAAGGCGAATAAGACCCAACTCATGCTACGACAGAGTGAGGTTTATTTTGCCTGTGGGTATCTGAGAAAGCTCTGGGAAGAGGTGGGTTACCAGCCAGGCCTGAAGTTTGGATGAAACATTAACAGGGAGAAGATGGCACCTGAAGGCAGAGAGAGCCTGAACAGAGGCGAGGGTGCTAATCGTTTAGAATCCTGCTGCAGACAGACTGCCAGGAGAGGGACTGGGTTTGGTGAGAGTAGATAATAATAATATTTCAGACAGCTATTTTACCAAGGTCACTGCAATACCACCCAGACTGCCAAGGGGGTAGAAAATGGAAGTCTTGGATAATGAGGGGAAGGAGAAAGAAGAAGAGAACTTGAAGTAGAAGCAGAGAAGGAGGAACAAGGAAAGGTTTCTTTAGACTAGAGGGAGATTTGAACAAGTTTGTAAATAAGAGGCAAGAGAAAGCATAGCTAGAAAGGTCCACTTTAAGGGGCAAGAGCTTCTTTCCAGACTTGAGGTAATACAAGAAAAGAAGATTTCAGAGAAGGTGAAAATAATTGGTGGAAGTTAGGTTTGATGGTCTCAGTTATCAGAGTAAACTAGTAATCGGTGCCACTTGCCCTCCTTTTTAACTAGTTTAGCGACTCAATTTGGTGAATTATCTTCGTCTGTATGTACCGAGGACAGTGATGCTCAATTGACGAGATCATTGATTTAATATTTTGGTTAATTGAAGGCTTTGTCAAAGTTTTAAACAAATTCTGCCTTATTCCAACTTCCGTTTTTGTATTTTGTAAAAATCTATTGTTCTCCTGTCTTAGGAATTAAAATGCAGAGAGCACAGTGAACTTTTTTTTTTTAATAAAGGTGATTGGATTTTTTTTAACTCTGATATGGAAAATGAAGAAAACTATGAAAATGATAAATTCTCACATAACTTACACGCAAACGCTGGTAATATTTTGGAGACCATATTGCCTTCCAATTTTTTCTAGGCATTTCTTAATGTTAATGTTATAGTACTATGCAAATAATATATATCACAGGTTTTTTTTTTTTTTTCACTCAACCATAGAATACAGGAATTTTCTCATGTTATTACAAACTCTCAACAAGAGTTTGCTTACCCAAATCATTTTAATACCTGCATTCCATGACAAGGCCATACCATAAATTATTTAGCAACAGCTCCGTTTGAACATTTGGGTTGTTTTAAATTTTTCGCTATTACCCATAATGCAGCAACATGCAACCTTATTCAGAAAAAAGATTTTCTAATTTATTTAGAATTATTTTCTTAACTTTGATTTCCCAGAAATGGAATTCTTGTTTCAAAGAGTTTGGACACTTTTAAGTCTCTTAATATGTACCTCCAAATTGCTTTTCAAAAGGGTTTTGAATTGAGTTTTAATTCTATGATTGAGGATCTTGCTGTTACTTGGGGTCAGCTGGTTCTAGGGAGCAATGACGTCATGAAGTAAAAGTCCAGGACAGTGTGGTGGAACTGGCCATTAGAAATATCATGTGAGCCACATAAGTAATTATATGTTATCTGGTAGCCATATTTTTTAAAAGTTAAAAAAAAAATGTGAAATTAATTTTAATAATATAGTCTACTTAATTCAATATATCCAAAATATTATCTTTTCGACCTGTACTCAATATAAAATATTACTAATGAGATATCAGTGCTATCAGTCGGAATCGACTCCACTGCAAGGGGTCTGGGTAATGAGATATTTTGCATTCTTCTTATTTCGTGCTCAGTTTTTAAAATCCAGTGAGTGTTTCACACTTCCACACATTTCAATGCGCATTAGTCGCATTTCAAGAGCTCAATAGCCACACCTGACTACTTACCACTGCAAGTCTAGGATGTTGGCCAACTCTCTTTTTCAGGAGGTAGCTGGAAGTTACTTTTTAAAACATATCCTCAGATTTATTTCCCCTTCTTACCTTCCCCTTTTTAATAAAAGATAAAACAGGGAGAAAAAAATTTAGCTAACTGAAAATCCCTCCCAGAAAAAGAATGTTTCACCAAGTACTTACTGCTCTCAAACTCTAATTTGTATTTCTACCTGGTGAGTAATAACGTGCAATGTGGAAGAAAAAAAGAAAACGTGCGTTTTAAAACACGCACTCTTCCATTCCAGTTAACTTGAGTAGTGGAGCTGTTTTTATTGTTTTTTTCTGAGATCTAGTGATTGTGCTGAATGCTAAACACCAATGCTAATATTCCGCAAACTGGTGAGCAATTTTCTTTATTGGGTCTTTAATGATTAAATAAACAGGAAAGGAGAAAAGGAAATAAACAGATTTCACTGTGTTATGCTGGTCAAAAGCATGTTTTCCAATTTAGCCTTCACACAATAAAATGTATTTGATCTGAGATCCTAGATAACCCTAGGACACGGTGATCCTTCTGTTGTCTGGCAACTTCCTGTCATGCATAGTTATTTTCCAAAAGTGTGTCAGGTCAGAGATGACGCAGAGAATGGGAGAAAACCATGGTGACCTTAGGCAGATTTTTTTACTGGTAGGAATCTGTTGGATAGTTACTACCACCTGGCGCTGCTAATGAGTCTAGTTGGTCAAACAAAGCTACCGAGCATTATACAGCAGGCTGCACTGTATTCCTGGAATGGGGGAGTCTTTTGGGGTCTGTTGAGCATCTGAAAATACATTTAAGGTATTCTGCCTGCTATGGAAATCTAATGCTTAACTCCTCAGTTTTAAAAAGCAACCTGTTGCTTAACATTATCAGTTATTGGTTCAGTCGCACTTCTGTAACCTAAATATTTCACTGTATTTATAAAATAATTTTTAAAGCTTAACTATACATATGCATTAAAAACAATTCATTTGGAACACTTATACACTGCTGGTGGGAATGTAAAATGGTGCAACCACTTTGGAAATGCATTTGGCACGTCCTTAAAAAGCTAGACATAGAACTACCATACGATCTAGCAATCCCACTCCTTGGAATATATCCCAGAGAAATAAGAGCCATTAAACGAACAGATATATGCACACCCATGTTTATTTCAGCACTGTTTACAATAGCAAAAACATGGAAGCAACCAAGGTGCCCATCAACGGATGAATGGATAAATTACGGTATATTCACACAATGGAATACTACACATCAATAAAGAACAGTGAGAAATCTGTGAAACATTTCATAACATGGAGGAACCTGGAAGGCATTATGCTGAGTGAAATTAGTTGCAAAAGGACAAATATTGTATAAGATCACTATTATAAGAACTTGAGAAATAGTTTAAACTGAGAAGAAAACATTCTTTTGTGTTTACGAGGCGGGGGAGGGAGGGAGAGTGGGAGAGTGGCATTCGCTAATTAGATAGCAGATAAGAACTACTTTAGGTGAAAGGAAAGACAGCACGCAATACAGGGGAGGTCGGAACAATTGGACTAAACCAAAAGCAAAGAAGTTTCCTGAATAAACTGAATGCTTTGAAGGCCTGCGTAGCACGGGCAGGGGTCTGGGGACCATGCTTTCAGGGGATATCTAAGTCAATTGGCATAATAAAATCTATTAAGAAAACATTCTGCATCTCACTTTGAAGAGTGGTGTCTGGGGCCTTAAACGCTAGCAAGCAGCCCTCTAAGATGCATCAATTGGTCTCAACCCACCTGGATCAAAGGAGAATGAAGAACACCAAGGACACAAGGTGATTACAAGCCCAAGAGACAGAAAGGGCCACATGAACCAGAGAGTACATCTTCCTGATACCAGAAGAACTAGATGGTGCTCAACTACAACCGATGACTGCCCTGACAGGGAACACAACAGAGAACCCCTGAGGGAACAGAAGAGCAGGGGGATGCAGACCCCAAATTCTTATAAGACCAGACTTAATGGTCTGACTGAGACTAGAAGGACCCCAGGGGTCATGGTCCTCAGACCTTCTGTTGGCCCAGGACAGGAACCATTCCCGAAGCCAACTCTTCAGACATGGATTGGACTGGACAATGGGTTGGAGAGGGATGCTGGTGAGGAGTGAGCTTCTCAGATCAGGTGGACACTTGAGACTATGTTAGCATCTCCTGCCTGGAGGGGAGATGAGAGGGTGGAGGGGGTTAGAAGCTGGCGAAATGGACACAAAAAGAGAGAGTGGAGGGAGAGTAATTGGAAGTGTGTAGCAAGGTGTGTATGCGTTTTTGTGTGAGAGACTGACTTGATTAGTAAACTTTCCCTTAAAGCATAATAAAAATTATTTTTTTTAATTCATTTATAATATTCCTGGAAGAAGTAGAACATCTGTCCGAGAAAGTATTTCCACTACTAATTCAAATTGCTTCTAAGCAACTCCAAAACTAAAACCAAACCAATTGCCCTAGAGTCAATTCCAACTCAAGGTGAGCCCATGAATGTCAGAGTAGGACTATGCACCACAGGGTTTACAATGGTTGTGATTTTTCTGAAGTAGATCACCAGGCCCTTCTTCCAAGGTCCTCTGGGTGGGTTCAGACCTCAAACATTGTGGTTAGTAGCCAAGCATGTTAACGGTTTGCACCATCCAGATGCCTAAGTAAAGAGACACTATGACACAAGCATTCAGGGTAGGAACTTTGATGTCAGAATTCTGAGTTCAAATTTTAGCTCTACCACTTACCAGACCTTTAACTTGAGGGAAGTAACTCTTCTGCACATCAGATTCCTCTCCTGAAAACAGGAATAATGAGAGTTATTTTAAGGATCAAATGAGTGTGCTGTTTGGCAAAATGCCCATCACTGCTGTCTTTGTTGGTGGTGTTTTGTTATTACTACTACGTGCCGCTCACATATTCCAAGCTGTCACTAAAAAGCCCTGGAATAGAGAATAACCAAAATCAAACACCAACTGTTACTATGTCACCCAGTCACTATCTGGTATAAGAGGAAAGCATGGCTGTTCTACAGGTTGTGAGAACTAGGGAAAAGAGGATGGCAGTGATGGGAAAAGGAAGTAGTGAGAAGCTTGGTAAGTTATTCACCAAGGAGATGTTTTGCTAATACATTCCACATACCATTCATTCATTTATTCAACACATATTTAATGAGCACTAATTTAATTATAAAAAAAAAAGAAAATTTTTCTTTTTTTTTTTTTTATATGCAAAACATTGTGCTAAGTCCTGGAATTACAAAGATCAGATACAGTAAAAAAAAGTCCTGGGATTACAAAGATCAGATATAGCACCCGACTTCAATAGCCTGAAAGCCCAGCAGCCCTTTGTTGTAGCATGTGCCACCTGGCCTTGTGGGCTTGCTGGTCCACCTTGGCCTCTTAGTTATGAGCAGGAATGCTGCCTTATTCACATTTATATCTCTGCACTTTTTTTTTTTTTTTTTTTTTATATCTCTGCACTTAGCACAGTGCCTGGCTTGTGATAGGTACACAAAATAAATATTTCCTGAATTGAATTCCTTCACCTGAGTACGGGAATCAGTCACTGCTGGATTTTCAACTGTACTAGGTAAGCTCCTTGAAGGAAAAGACACAAACTTATAAATTTCTTGATACCAAGAAAGGTGGGTTTTTGATATTAGGTTAGCAGTTATGCCAATATTAAAATATCGTTGTTCAAGGGAGAGTTGCTATATAGTGTGGAGATCCAGTGATTGAAGTCTCAATTTTCCATAGGTTCCTTTGGGCACAGGTGCATAAAATACACAAACACTGCATTGCGCTGTTGTATCTAATGAAGGGAAACAAAGCAATGAGCATGTGAACTCTGATAAAGGGATTATTTCTCCTGAAGTTCAGAAAACTTTTCTTTTTTTTTTTTCCAGTGAGATTATAAACAAGTTTTTCATTGAGTCATAAATCCAGGCACTTCATCATTTACTTTCCGTTCAGATTAATTCGATCCACTCTTCTAGTAAGAGAAATGATAATATTAAATAATGAAAATATGTTTAAATAAGAAAACCTGATTACATAATAGGTGTTTGTTTTCCGGTTCTCAGGTGGAGGTCATGTAGTCACCCCAGAGCACGTAACACTGTTGCAGTGTATTTTATAAAATTATGTTTTGAGGAATATATCCTTTCTGATGTCCTCTGAAGTGCCCTGTACATTGTTGTATTATCACTGTACTTCATTAGATCATGCAAGCTTGTAGCTGGTGCTTGGGTGGCTGAGTGGAGGCTGGGTATAGATATTCCTAGTCTAGGAAAGCTGATTATGATCAGTAGCCTGAAATCAAATACTAATCTACAGCCTAATCCAAGCATGATGACTACATTAATCTGTGATGGGCTTTTATTTCTTTATTATGAGTTAAATATATAAACACAAAAGAATTAGCAAAGCCGCCTTGGCACGATTTAATTCTCAGAGCTCCCTCTGCTGGTAGTGAAAGATGACAATAAATTCACAGAACGCTTAAGAATGAGGGCAATATGTTTACTATTACTACAAATTTGCCGTTTATATTAGAGCTAAATTTATTGTTGGACACTTATTCAATATAACCAAATGTTTTGGTTTACAGCTAGCCAAGTTTTCTCACTAAAGATTAAGTGGTATTTTGTGGTTGAATTAATTAGTCTTTTCATCACAGAAAATTGAGCTGTTCTGTACTTAAAATAAATATTTGCCAGACTCATGCAGAGTAATAAATAACATCACTCATATAAATGATTACCAACAGCTTACATAAACAGAAATGGAATGTGTAACAGAGATGTAGTAAAGATTTAGTAGCTACCCAAACTACTTACTTCATCCTCCCCTATATAATTCTTACACAACATAAATACCCCCACATACCATCTGATAAAGACTTTCTGGACCATAATGTCCATTCGAACATGATACGTATATCACATAAAAAAATTAGAAAAAATATATTCAATTTGGAATTCTCTGAGACTGAGTAGTAATGTATGTAATGCTCTTTGAACTTTGAAAAATACTTCCATATTTATCCTCACATTTTACCCTAACAACCCTTAAGAGAGAGTAGATATTAGCATCCCCAATTGACAGACACAGACACTGAGGCCAGAGAAGTTAAGTGTCTGGCCCAAAGTTATCCACTTGTTGTTGTTAGGTGCCGTTGAATTGGTTCCGACTCATAGTGACCCTATGCACAACAGAAGGAAACACTGCCCAGTCCTGCGCCATCCTCACAATTGTTGCTATGCTTGAGCCCATTGTTGCAGCCACTGTGTCAATTCATCTCATTCAGGGTCTTTCTCTTTTTCACTGACCCCCTATTCTACCAAGCATGATGTCCTTTTCCAGGGACTGATCCCTCCTGATAACATGTCCAAAGTATGTGAGACGTAGTCTCGCCATCCTTGCTTCTAAGGAGCATTCTGGTTATACTTCTTCCGACACAGATGCGTTCGTTCTTTTGGCAATCCATGCTGTATTCAATATTTTCTCCAACATCACAATTCAAAGACATCAATTTTTCTTTGGTCTTCCTTATACACTAGCTAGTGGAAAAGAGCTTTGGCTTTTCCACAAGAGTCTAAAGCCTCTTTTTCTTGAGAGCTGTTTAATAAAAAGACGCCAAGAAAATTATTTAAATCACCTACTTTTTTTGTTTGTTTGTTTTAACCATGTTGTGTCGGATTGCCAGACCTTATTTCTGTTTCACAATACCCTGTTTAGTGAAGCTCTTAATGAGCCCAGATCCTCTGAGAGCTGTAGACAATTTTCAACTAAAGGGCCTGGCAATGGATTAGAAGAGAGAAGAAAGGGTATGAAAGAACTGGCAGGCAGGATTCTAGCCAGGATCTTGAGATCTCCAGCTAGTGGTCAGCTAAAACTGTGTAAATGTGGGCATTGTCCTCTCTTGAGATATTTTTCCACTTCAAATAGGACCACTTTACAATGATCCACTAGGCTGGTGCTTAGAGGATGTTCTGTGTTCTCATAATTCCAAGTTCCAAAATCATTTGGGAGATAGCAAGATTTGTCTGAGTGTACCCCATAATCTGGATTCTAATTGGGTCAGCCTCAAGGCAAAAATGAATGAATACCTCAGTTTCCAGGTGTCACGCAGGTCTATAAGCAGAGACTTTTTTGAAACCAAATCACGAACTTAGCTTTTTCCATGCATAAGTGAACAACCTTTTAGTAAAATTTAATGACAGAGTTGAGACCAAAGATTCTGGTCTAACTAACAATTCTCAGTAAAATAGGTTTGATGGTTTCGGTTCAGTGCATATCATGAAAGCACTCTGACACAATTGATAGGATGTTCATGAGGAGGTAATATACAGATCCACAGATTAAATTACTTTTCACCCCCAGTGATATTTATAGGGGTGATCTATCAAGGTTACAGGGAAGAATAGCGACATGACAGTAAGAATGCTCCCCCTAAGCTTATATGTTGGAACGTAAAGACACCTGCAGTTTTACCCTTTAAAGTATTACAGTTGACAATTTTTCATTACTAAATGTTTTGGTACAGGAAATCAGTTCTTAAGATTTATACTTGTTTTTCACATTGAATAAAAATGTAAAAATATATTAATTTATTTTCTTGTAGGATAGACACTACCTATATCTTAAAACAAGATAGTGTTTACACAGCAAAAAAAAAGTCAATTTATTTTTATTATAGAATAGATGCTATTTATATATTAAGATAAGGAAATAAAGACAGAATTGTGAAATTATTGTTTTCACAGCCATAAAATCCATTCAATTGCGATATATATATATATAGTTTTTAATTCATTTATTGACATGAAGTGGTCATAACATCATAAAGGGAATAAAGCAAGTTTCAAAATATTTATACAATATAATTTCCTTGTTTTTTTTTTAACTCTTCATGTATTCATAAAAGAAATACAATAATATGTCAACAATAGTTATCTCTGGAGAGTAAGATTATAGATAAAACTATTTTTTACCTTTCTATTTGATTTTCCACAATGAAGAAGTATTTACTATATAATTAAAAATGTTATTTAAATTTTTTTCTATAAAACATTAGTTTGAATTAAATAACTTCTTGACACTAGAAGGGAGCACAGTATTTATTAATAGAAAATACATTCATGTCTTTAATGACTGGCATTCTGTAGACAAACTGATAGGTGAGAATTTTTCTTACTTTCTTAAGTCCTGATTTCAGAATTCGGCATTTCCTCCTTGCAGGCTATTGACTTCGTAACTCCCTATTGCCAGATGTTGGTGGCAGTACCTTACCTCATAGAAAAGATTACTTTCCCTGTTCTGTACTTACCAGATTGTCACCGGATGAAGGGAGCAGTGTAGGTAGGATACCACGTGATCGCATTTATTCTTTATCTTTACATCCCCCACAGCAACTTGAAAATAGTAAGTGCTCAGGAATTAGTTGTTGAATTATATATATTGTTGAAGAACGTGTCATTTCCACTGAAGGATAAAAAAAAAAGAAGGATAGCATGTTTAAAGTCCAGGGATGGATAGGTGGCAGTAGTATCTAAAACCTTACATACAGGGCACTGAAACCCATTATGTACCCAAAGGTCCATCAAAGTTTTCCCCAAGGAGCGAGTAAACAACTGATCTCTCCATTTTAAACATGATTCTACAATCCTATATCCAAAGAACCACAAAATGAGAGTCAATATTTATCTCAATAAGCCTCAGGCACTATGAAAGATTTCATACTCAAAAAACATTTTAAATATATTCAGTATCTACCAAGACAGAAGGGTAAACAAATATTTTTAGCAAAAAAAGTTAAACGCAAAAGGGTTTTCAGCTTAGCCTACTGTAAATCAGAATGTAGCAGCATTCAATGACTTTAATGGTAGAAACTAAACCCAGACCTAAGGGTTTACTAATGTCCACCGTCGAAACCCACTGCTGTGAAGCGGATTCTGACTCATAGTGACCATATAGGACAGACTAGAACCGCCCCATAGGGTTTCCAAAGCTGTAAATCTTTACCGAAGCAGACAGCCACATCTTTCTCCTGCAGAGTGGCTGGTGGGTTTGAACTGCCAACCTTTTGATCAGCAGCTAAGCGCTTTAACCACTGTGCTGCCAGGGCTTCTAAATGTCCACTGTAGCTGCCCCAAAATTCAGTATTGAATTCATGGCAGTTCTATCGGAGTTTCTCTTCATTAAAGAGGGAAGATTTAGAATGACAGATGTATACGTATACTGTCAAATTAAGGAAACTGGGTAAATTTAACTAAAATTTTTATTTTGATACCCTTTTCTTTTATATAATTTCCCATTTTTGAAAGAGGAATTTTGCTATAAAACTAGATGCATATCAAATTACCTCTTAGGTCCAGAGAAAGGGAGAATTGTAAAACACACACCAAAAAAAAAAAATCCATCTCTAATTTAGTCGTGGTACCAGAGAACAAGATTAAAATGTACATTTCATAATTTTCAATGCACAGTAAGCTGAAGAGTCTATATTGCCTCCTAACTTGATTAAGGAGCATTTATTCAAACGCTTGAGTCCCTGGGTGGTGCAAATTGTTAACTTGCTTGACTGCTAACCAAGAAATTGGGAGTTGGAGTCCCACAGAGGCAACCCAGAAGAAAGGCCTGGTGATCTGCTTCAGAAAAATCAGCCATTGGAAACCCTAAGGAGCAGTTCTACTCGCACATACATGGGGTTGCCACAAGCTGGAATCCATTCCATAGCAACTGGTTTTTTGTTTTGTGTTTATTCAAACACTTGGCTCAGAATGGGCCGCCACAAAGCCAGAGAGGGACCTCTGAGAAGGTTTATACTAGGGAGCGGGAGGACATGTCTCTTCCTCAGCGCCTGAGTACAAACCTACCTTCAGAGGCCTAATGGGGGCCCAGAAGGCAAGAGGAGTGGCCAGAGTGGCGGCCCATTTAACCAGTGTCATCATTTATCCGCATAAGACTACTTCTACAGAGTCTCCACGTAGGTCCTCCTGCTTCAGTTGTGCAGTGGTGCCAGGAAGCTCCATTCCTCTGCCTCTCCTGGTCAGTACCCAGCACGGATGGGTGTGAAGAAAGGTGTTCTCCTTTCAGTGCTGAAGCAGAGTCTGACAAAAGCAAGAAATGGAGATTCGAGAGTAGCATACTTGGTAACCAGTTGTCCTCCCAAAGTGATAAAATATACAGTAGTTAAAATAGAAAGCTATAGCACCAGACAAAGATACGGAATTGACGTCCCATTTCTCTCTCCATAAATATAACCTTGATTTGATGAAGTCAGAGTTCCTGTGTTTTTTTTGGTTCTCTCCCAAAATGTTGAGCAGGATAAAAATTGAATATTCTATAAAAAAATATGAGAAACATCCTATTTTTAGGGGATATGTTTGAGAATCTTTAAGTGAACATTTGAGATTCTCAAAATGATCATTTGAAACAGGGTTTCCAACCTTCTTAAGTATGAAGAACTCTTTCTGATAGTCCTCATACTTTTTTGTATATGCTGATTGAAAAACTGCATGACAGTGAAAAGCTACTGCCAAGTTAGTGATTAATCTAATTTTAAATGAACTTGCATTTAATTATTCATAGCATGTACAGATGTTTGGAAAGTAGCAGTACTTCGCAGGACCAGGCAGCATTTCGTTCTGTTGTCCATAGTGTCGCCATGAGTTGGACCTGGCTCGATGGCACCTGACAACAACAGCAGTACGTCTAAGCGGGAGACACATGTACCCACGATCCATTCCCAGATCTTTTACAGTAACTCCAAGGACTCCTAGAAACTAACATCCATAGGCTGGAGAACTACTTCTTTAGAATAACTAAACTCGTGAAAATAATGAAGAACTGAAGGAAAATTAGACCATTTTAAATATGGGTATGTTTTAATTTGGTAGGAATCTAGAATTTAGTGACCGCCTTTTTTTAAATCAAGTAAATACTTAACTGGCATTGAGACAGGAGACTATATTTTAATCCAGGAAAAGAAATCATTAAAAACCAAGCCTAATCTTAAAAAAAAAGTTTGTTTTTTATATTTTTCTCTTTTATTCTGGAGGAAAAAAGGTCCAGGCAGAAACACGTAAGACGATTAAGTAGTAGAATCGTGTAGGGGTTAAGAGCCCAGTTTTGAAAGCCAGGTAAAGCTCAGTTTGAAGCCAGGCCTCAGCACTAGCCTGCTGTGGAACCTTGTATTACTTTCCTAGGCTGCCATAACAAAGAACCACAAACCAGGTGGCTTAAAACAACAGAAACTATTCCCTCACACTTCTGGAGGCTAGAAGTCAGAAATCAAGGCGTTGGGAGGGCCACACTCTCTCCACTGGCTCTAGGAGAGGGATCTTTCCTTGTGTTTTCCAGCTTCTGGTGGTCCCAGGTGATTTTTGCCTTGTGGCAGCGTGACTCCAATCTCTGCCTTTGTCTTCACGTGTCCGTCTTCCCTCTGGTGTCTGTGTCTTTTCTCCTCTTTTTAGAAGGACGCCAATCATATTGCATTAGGGCTCATCCTATTCATGTTAATGTATCATATCTGCAAACGCTATTTTCAAATAAGGTCACATTCCCAGGTAGAGGGGAAAGGACATGAACATATCTTTTTGAGGACACAGTTCAACCCATACCGTAACAGACCTTGATAAGTGTCTTTACTTCTCTGAGCCTTACATATTTCATGTGTAAAATCGTAATAATACCTATGTCAGAGGATGGTGATAAGAATTGAATGAAGCAATCTTAACTTTTTGGTGCATAGTAAGAGCTTAAAAAATGGTGGCTGTTATTATTATCAGTGAACTTTACATATTAATAAAGAACTCTAGTGGTGTAGTGGTTAAGTGTTTGGCTGCTAACCAAAAGGTTGGTGGTTCAAACCTACCAGCTACTCTGTGGGAGAAAGATGTGGCAGTCTGCTTTCGTAAAGATTACAGCCTCAGAGACTCTATGGGGCCATCCTACTCTGTCCTATAGGGTTGCTATGAGTCAGAGTCGACTTGATGTCAGGGGGTTACATGTTAACAGATATTCTAGTGAGAACTACACTTAGAAAGCTAACATTTGTTAGCCTACATAGAGAAAGGATAAATTACAGACAGCCAGCCCTAAAAGCTAGATTTCCAAAATGCAAAAAGTCCAGGTGGATAGGCATCCTTATTCTGCCTAAGTCAACTTCAGGAGCTGAGGGATGGAGATGAAATTTTATAGCTGTTTATTTTGTGCTTGGGCTCTTTGCTTAGATCACAAATACGAAAACCAGTAAAGCAGATGCTGTTGAGTCGAGTCCAACTCATGGCAATCCCACACGTGTCAGGGTAGGACTGTGCTCCAGAGAGTTTTCAATGGCTTATTTTTCTGAAGTAGATCACCAGGCCTTTCTTCTGAGGTGCCTCTGGGTAGACTTGAACTTTCAACCTTTCGGTTACAGTGCATTAACTGTTTGCACCACCCCAGGATGCCTACAAATCCCAGAGGATCTCTATGTTCCTGGTATTCTGGGTGCCATTTGCAGAAGAATTGAACCAACTTCTAGCTAGTGTTGCCAAAAAAAAAAAAAAAAAAGCCTGTAGACTTAATAGGATGTCTGAGACGATTGTGGTTTATGACAGAGACATAGCTTTTGGACCTTCTTATTGTTTGGGTAAAATTTATAGGTTTGGTTTGTAAAAGGAAGCCAGATTTCCACTTTTAAATAGGCACCATGTGTAGTATCCCCCTGCTAGCTTTAGAGATTGCTTTTTGTCAACAGGGATCTTAGATGGGCTCATATGCTGACGTTGCATTTTTTCTTTAATAGAACATTAATTCCTTTCTGCCTTCCCCTTCAAAAGAACAGCTGAAAAAAATATAAACCACAAACACATTGTGGCATTAAGTTAGAAAACTGAATTTCCACTTCTTATTCTTGTGTAATCCCGAATATTATGCGTTTCTTTTACCTTGACAATAAATAAGTATAAAAGGCCTATTGCTCCATATTGATGGGGAGAGCGGTAGAGACCTCTCAACTTGGAATTTTCTTTTTCTTGAAATTTATTAAAATACGTAGGAGTCAAACATTTAGCTTCACTTGAAATAAGGATTGTAACTTCAAGAAAGTGTCCTTGGCCCTTCAGGGATTTTCTTGAAGTCTGCAGAAAATCATGCTGATAGCACCTGAAGGATCAGGAGGGGATAGTTCAATTACAGCTGGGAAGTCGTGCAAAGAAGATCACAGTGCTCATTACCTCTGGCTTTCTGCCTTAGCAACTACCATGTACTACATCATGTGTGTAAATGTTCTATGCAGAATGCTTTTTTGTCACAGCCCATGGGGTATATAGCCAGGGCTAAGAGAAAGGTAACATAAGACATCCGGGATCCAGTTCCCTAACTTTCAAAATATTAAGGTTTTAATCATGAAACATACGATGAATAAAAACATTTAGATACACTGCAGAACAATTAATTAGTTAAACCATAAAACAACCCTGTAAGGAATGTAAGTATTGTTGCCATCTTCATCTGGATTTTTTTGTTTTCCAGTATTGTTGTTGTTGCTAGCTGCCCTCAGGTTGGTCCCTGGCTCATGGCAACTCCATGTCCAATGGATAGAAACACTGCCAGGTCCTGCACCATCCCAATGAGCAGTTGCAGATCAGACTGAGTGATTTATAGAGTTTTCATTGGCTAATTTTTGGAAGTAGATTGCCAGGCCTTTCTTCTCTGTTCCAGTGTAAAAGTCAAAAAAACCACTGCGATTGAATCAATTCCAATTCATGGCAGCCCCATGTGTTACAGAGTAGAACCATTCCAAAGGGTTTTCTTGGCTGTAAACTGTATGGAAGCAGATCGCCAGGCCTTTATTCCATGGTGCCACTAGGTGGGTTCGAACAACCAACCTTTAGGTTAGCAGCCAATTGCAAACTGCTTGTACCATCCAGCGACCTCTTTACAGAATAAGGTTTAAGAATTCATTTCAGAGTCACCCATCAAGTTAGACTCACCTTAAGGATAACAATGGAATTTGTGGATCCCTCTAATCTGTTATGGTCTCCTAAAATCATATAAGGCCTGGGCTTTACTCTATCAAATTGTTTCCTATTCAGTGTCCTATCATTCATAAACACATTCATCCATTTCACAAATATTTATTGACCTCCTACTGTGCGCTAGACACAAGGTATACATAGGTATGTACTTCCTGCCCTTGTGCAGGTTACAATCTGTGGGAGACACCCACGGTAAACAAGTAAATATATGATTACAAGTTGTAATAAGTGCTATGAAGAAAACGAGTGGGGAGCAGTGATAGATGGCAGGCGGCTTAAATAGAGAGGGCCTCTCTGGGGTGACATTGAAGCCACAACCTGCACGATGAGAAGTGCCCCCAAGCTTTCTAGGAAAAGGGAACAGTAGGGAAGTGCTCAGCATTCCTGGGTGTTCTAGGGACCCAAGGCAGACTAGTGTGGCTGAGGCAGAGTAGGTGGGGGCTGCCATCACTTTGAAGATGGGCTGGGCCAGATCATGCAGGACCTCATAGGCCAGGTTTTCTGAAGTGCAAACTTTGAGAAATTTTAAGTAGGGGAAGGACATGTTTTTAAGAGACCTCTCTCTAACTGCTGTATGCCAAATGGACTAAAGCTTAGAAACATTTGAACAGGGAAGACGGGCAAGGACTCATTTACAATCGGCATGTTCTTGGAGTAGTTCTCTCTCTTGACTTCAAAAGAAGCTGCAAATGCAGATGGAAGGTGAGCTCCAAGGCAATAAGCACTGTGCTCCTAACCAAACGTTATGTGATGTTCACAAGCTATACCCTATTACTTAATTTCCCTGAGCATCAATATCTCTAGATAAAGAAGATATTGCCTGCCTGGAAGAGTTACATTGTGAAGGACCTAACGCCATGCTTGGCACACAGTAGGTGCTCAATAAATCATTATAAGTTTCCATAAAATGTTATTGTTAGCTACCATTGAGTTGGCTCCTGACTTATGGCAACTCCGTGTGTTACAGAGTAGAACTATTCCATAGGGTTTCTTGGCTGTAATCTTTATGGAAGCAGCTCGCCAGGCCTTTCTTCTGCAGAGCCACTGGGTGGATTTGAACTGCCAACTTTTAGGTTAGCAGCCAGCCACAAACATAACCTTTAGGTTAACAGGCAACCCCCATATGTCTGTCAGTTTGTCGTACTGTGGGGACTTGTGTGTTGTGATGCTCAAAGCTATGCCACTAGTATTCAAATACCAATAGGGTCACCCATGGCAGACAGGTTTCAGCTGAGCTTCCAGACTAAGACACACTAGGAAACAGGACCCGGGAGACTACTTCTGAAAAGATTTAGCCAGTGAAAACCTTATGAGTCGCAGTGGAAGATTGTTTGATATAGTGCCGGAAGATGAGCCCCTCAGGTTGGAAGGCACTCAAAAGACGACTGGAGAAGAGCTACCTCCTCAACGTACAATCAATCTTAATGACGTGGATGGAATTAAGCTTTTGGGACCTTCATTTGCTGATGCGGCACAACTCAAAATAAGAAGAAACAGCTGCAAACGTCCATTAATAATCAGAACCTGGAATGTACGAAGTATCAATCTAGGAAAATCGGAATTTATCACAAATGAATTGGAATGCATAAACATTGATATCCTAGGTGTTAGTGAGCTAAAATGGACTGGTATTGGCCATTCTGAATTGGACAATCATATGATCTACTATGCCAGGAATGACAACTTGAAGAGGAATGGCTTTGCATTCATCATCAAAAAGAACATTTCAAGATCTATCCCGAAGTACAACGGTGTCAGTGATAGAATAATATCCATACACCTACAAGGAAGACCAGTTAATATGACTATGACTATTATTCAAATTTATGCACCAACCACTAAGGCCAAAGATGAGGGAATTGAAGATTTTTATCAGCTTCTGCAGTGTGAAATTGATCAAACATACAATCAGGATGCATTGAGAATTACTAGTGATTAGAATGTGAAAGTTGGAAACAAACAAGAAAGATTGGTAGTTGGAAAATATGGCCTTAGTGATAGAAACGATGCCAGAGATTGCATGATAGAATTTTGCAAGACCAACAACTTCTTCATTGCCAATACCTTTTTTTCACCAACATAAACAGCGACTATACACATGGACCTCACCAGATGGAATACACAAGAATCAAATCGACTACATCCATGGAAAGAGAAGATTGAAAAGCTCAATATCATCACTCAGAACAAGGCCAAGGGCCGACTGTGGAACCGACCATCAACTGCTCATTCACAAGTTCAAGTTGAAACTGAAGAAAATTAGAACAAGTTGACGAGAGCCAAAGTACAACCTTGAGTATACCCTATCTGAATTTAGAGACCATCTTAAGAATAGATTTGACGCATTGAACACTAATGACTGAAGACCAAATGAGTTGTGAAATGACATCAAGGACATCATACATGAAGAAAGCAAGAGGTCGTTGAAAAGACAAGAAAGAAAGAAAAGACCAAAATGGATGTCAGAAGAGACTCTGAAACTTTTCTCTTGAACATTGAGTAGCTAAAGGGAAAGGAAGAAATGATGAAGTAAAAGAACTGAATAGAAGATTTCAAAGGGCAGCTCAAGAAGACAAAGTAAAGTGTTATAATGACATGTGCAAAAGCCTGGAGATGGAATACCAAAAGGGAAGAAGCCAGTTGGCATATCTCAAGCTGAAAGAACTGAAGAAAAAATTCAAGCTTCGAATTGCAATAGTGAAGGATTCTATGGGGGAAATATTAAACGATTCAAGAAGCATCAAAAGAAGGTGGAAGAAATACACGGAGTCACTACACCAAAAAGAACTGGTCGATGTTCAACCATTTCAGGAGGTACCATATAAGCAGGAACCAATGGTACTGAAGGAGTAAGTCCAAGCTGCAATGAAGGCATGGGAGAAAAACAAGGCTCCAGGAATTGATGGAATACCAACTGAGATGTTTCAGCAAACAGATGCAGTGCTGGAAGTACTCACTTATCTATCCCAAGAAATTTGGAAGACAGCTGCCTGGCCAATCGAAAGAAATTTATATTTATACCTGTTCCCAAGAAAGGTGATCCCACCAAATGTGGAAATTATCGAACAATATCATTAATATCACACACAAGTAAAATTTTGCTGAAGATCATTCAAAAGCAGCTGCAGCAGTATATTGACAGGGAACTGCCAGAAATTCAAGCCGGATTCAGAAGAGGATATGGAACCCAGAATACCATTACTGATGTAGATGGATCCTGATGAAAGCAGAGAATACCAGAAAGATGTTTACCAATGCTTTATTGCTTATGCAAAGGCATTTGGCTGTGTGGATCATAACAAATTATGGATAACATTGCAAAGAATGGGAATTCTAGAACACTTAATTGTGCTCATGAGGGATCCATATATAGATCGAGAGGCAGTCGTTCAAACAAAACAGGGATTCTGTGTGGTTTAAAGTCAGGAAAGGTGTGCATCAAGGTTGTATCCTTTCACCATATTTATTCGATCTGTATGTTGAGTAAATAATCCAAGAAACTGGACTACATGAAGAAGAACAGGGCATCAGGATTGGAGGAAGATTCATTAACAATGTGCGGAATGCAGATGACACAACCTTGGTTGCTGAAAGTGAAGAGAACTTCAAACACTACTCATGAAGATCAAAGACCACAGCCTTCAGTATGGATTACACCTCAACATAAAGAAAACAAAAATGCTCACAACTGGACCCATAAGCAACATCATGATAAATGGAGAAAAGATGGAAGTTGTCAAGGATTTCATTTTACTTGGATCCACTATCAACACCCATGGAAGCAGCAGTCAAGAAATCAAAAGACGCATTGCAATGGGAAAATCTGCTGCAAACGACCTCTTTAAAGTGCTGAAAAGCAAAGATGTCACCTTGAAGACTAGGATTCACCTGACCTAAGCCATGATGTTTTCAATTGACTTCTGTGCATGTGAAAACTGGACAATGAATAAAGAAGACCAAAGAAGAATTGATGCCTTTGCATTGTGGTGTTGGAGAAGAATATTGACTATACCATGGGCTGGAAAAAGAATGAACAAATCTGTCTTGGAAGAAGTACAACCAGAATGTTCCTTAGAAGCAAGGATGGCGAGACTACATCTCACATACTTTGGACATGTTGTCAGGAGGGATCAGTCCCTGGAGAAGGACATCATGCTTGGTAAAGTAGATGGTCAGATAAAAAGAGGAAGGCCCCCAATGAGATGGACTGATACAGTGGCTGCAACAACGTGCTCAAGCATAACGATTGTGAGGATGGGTCAGGGCCAGTGGTGTCTTGCTCTGTTGTACATGGGGTCGCTATGAGTGGGAACCAACTCAATGGCACCTAACAACAACACCAACTTCTTGTGCCACCAGGCTCCTTTTTCCATAAAATAGTATCTTCTTACGACCCTATAAAATCTCTATGTTTTACTGATTAATTTCTCCATGTATAAGCTTATTGAGACATAGAAATTATTTAAATGAGTGTCTATCTTCTTGCTTGCATTTTTTTTATATCCTAGAGTAAAGGCTGACTTTTAAGACAAGAAAAATGGTCCTCTAGGAATATGAAAATCAGTCAGAGCCTTAAAATTTTAAAGTATGTTCAATGCCATTCTGGTATTAGCTTTTTATTTCTGGTTAACATGGAGACACATTTTACATCTCACTGATCCAGCTCATGAAAGAAAACAGGCTGGCATAAGAGAAGCACATTTTGTAAAGAAAGAGAAAGGCCTTTGATGAGAAGTAGCTTGCTCACAGTCTCTCTCTGTTTAGTAGTAGCTAACATTTGCTTAGCTCTTTGGAACAGTTATATGACTGGTCACATTTAATCCAGAACACAAGCTTGTAAGTAGGTACTATCGTGTCATCATTCCCATGCTACAGAGGAGGAGAGATTTAGTAACTTGCCAAAGGTCACAGTGTCATAAGGGACTGAGCCTGTGTTTCGCATCATTATACCATGCTGTCTCAGGCCACTGACACCAACTGAAAACAGTGCTTTGTCACTAGGACATTATGAAACATATTGGCATGACTAATAACTGTGATGGGATACAAAAGACTGTGGACTGAAATTTTGTATAAAGCTATTTATAAATAAGTTGTAAAGATCACAGATACTGCCACCAAGTGAAAGATCTAGGGAGTATCTTTGCATGATTCACTCAGCACCCACTGCCTGAGCTTCAGGAAATATTTTTATGTGTTGAGGTAATGTTTGCAATGGTTGTCCTGTCAAAGATGAAAAAAAAGCAGTTAAAAGTCTTCAAGTAGCAAAAATTTAAACAGATCCTAATGATTTATGCTCTGACAAAAAAGAAAGTGTTCTGCTTCTTCATTATGCCTAAAATAAAGAAAAATACGACTTTTTCACTTTTTAGTGATTTACAGACTACCCCACACTGCGCCCTCACAGGGCACGAACAAAGGGAAGACTGAAATAATAATGTAAAGGACGCCCACATCTGGTTGATCCTCCCAGGTGAATCGAGCCAAAGCCTGGTTTAACAGATGGACACCGCACTGTTTCCTGACGGTAAAATCACCAGATGTTTAGAGATTCCACAAGTACAAAGGCAGAAGGAAATGCGTTAATGATGGGGTTCTGGCATATCTTTCAATTATCTTACTTTTTAACACTACACTTTCTTACATGTCAGGTATATGTGCATGAGCCATGCCATTATTTGAATTTTAATTAGAGTTTTACTCTAAAATGTTTTGTTCTAAAATAAGAATCAAGGGAAATGTTCTTACCTACTGTCATCAGACTCTACCAATCATTATTCAAAGTTCGAAAAATTCCGTTGCTTCTTTTTCCGTTAGTTTTCGTCTGCAAAAGCCCTTAAAGGGTCCTGGGCCATGTTCTCCTGCCCTAGTGGTGATGGCTTGAGGGGTCTGCTTGGCTCTGTCTCCCTGGTTGTGCAGGGGAGCCTCTCTCCCCTGCTGTGGGGACCATAGCAGGCTTCCTCCAACATTTTACTAGGCTGTTTCTTTTTTTTTTTTTTAACCTGACTCTAAAGGGAAGTTGGTCCCAGGCTGGTTCAAGAAGGGGAAAGTGTGGCAGCCATAATGCTTAGGAACTGGCATTAGGCCTGTGGTGCCAGTAGGGCCTCAGGAGGGAGCTTATACTGTGGTGAGAGCAATAGCTATGCAGAGAGTGAGGCCTGAGCTTAAATTCAGGAGCCAACATTTACTAACCATGTGGCCTTACCTGTGAGCAAGTTACTAACCTCAATATCTTGGCTTTCAGTTTTCTCCTCTGTGCAACGGGGATAATAATGCATACCTTGTAAGATCGTGTTGACAAGAAGGTAAGGTAATGGACAGAAACTCACTTCGCACAGTACTTGGTATGGAGTAAGTGCTTAAATAAGAAGAAATCAGAAAGAGAGAAATTGTGTTGTGAATGCCCAGGTGAATATTGGTAATACTCAGGTAACATCCTTTTTGTCTCAGGATAGTTCCATTTTGATGCTTGGGATGGATTCGATTCAGCTTGATTGTTCCAAACCTGTCTTGATCGCTCCTATAATCAAAGCTCAGAGCCTTGGATTTTCCCCAGGTGGAACTTCTTATTTCGGACCTGAGACCAGGCTAAGGGGTCCACCCGCACAGCTGTCTTTTCGTGGTTCCTCTTTCAGATGTTCAGAAGGTTGGCCTTCTGGGTCCCTCTGAGTACAGAGATGAGCTACAATCAAAAGCGAAACAAAATAAAAAACAAAACCAAGTAGTTTCCTCTAAGGTTCTTGTCTCTATGCATTCAACAGCATAAATCTGCCCTTGGGTTAAGCGCCATGCTGTCTACTGATGGAAGACTAAGACGTACCCCTTAAGCAGCAAGACTGAATTTCCCTTTTTTTGTATTCTTTCTCAAACTACCTGCTGGGAGACTTTTTAATTAGTAGGCAAACAGTGATTCTCAGAAATTATGGATTCTTCCGTGTTCACAAGGATAGAGTTCCTAATGTTTTCCCAGCAATGGATACAACCATTTCCTACTTTTAAATAGTAGGCTAATCTGAATATTAACTACCTGCCAATTTCAACACACTTCTCCTATAAATATTTCCTTCCTGGGTAGAGAGGAAGCTCAAATGATGTGGCCCTGTGTAGTTCTTTACTTTCTTTTTTATGATTGGCACAGAGCACCTGATTATTTCCAGGTGTTTTAGATTTTCTCATGGTCTCCTTGTTATTTCTCCCCCCTTTGAGCTCCTTTGGCAATGAATGTGACCATGAGGTCCAAAGCTATAAAGGATGTGTTCACCACTTCCCTCTTATGTCTGTCTCTTTATTTAACCACAAGTTCACTGTCTTTATCCATGTTTAATTCCCTGAGGTATTCACACAGCATTTGTGTTGACTGCCTTAATTTTGATCTTCTCTAATCATTCCCTGCCAGATGGTAGTTAAAGTTTAATGGCCCCTGTAAAAATAGTTCCCTTTCTTCTTTCATCAGTCATGTGTGTTTACTTAGCTAACTGCTGGATGTTCAGAATGCACACAAAGTGACCACCAACAAAACGAATTCAACAAACACTCTAACTTAGTACTTTTCATGGTAGCTAAAGATTTTGCCTGCCATTATCCACTCAGCCATTATCCTTACCTTTTATGGTCATTCCTTTTCTGTTTTGTTAGTTTTCTTTCCTTTTTATCTCCATTCTCATGTGGTTTGATGGAAAGCCACAAGACCATGAGGCCTGGCAGTAATCAGTTTGCAACCATTAAAGTGTGTGGACATATTCAGCTCCAATAACATTTAAGTGCTAGATAGATAACATTTGGCATATCCACAGAGCTTTCCTTGCCACGCCCATAAGGTACGGGGGAGCATCACTCTTTCTGGTTTAGATAAAGAAGCAGAGATAAGTCACAGGAGGCCACACAAGAGGCTGGGATAAAAACTTGGCATTCTCAAGGAACAAAATAAAGAAGCAGGTAAATGTAACAAATTCATCTGTAAATAAACCTTATGCCCTTGGTGTCTTTAGTGCATACTGCTATCATTCCTGAGCTAGCTAGCTCAGAAATAGCAATTAAATACAGATTAAATTATATGCCATTTTACAGATGAAGGAACTGAGATGAGTAATGTTAAATGACTCTTGCCAGGCCACACAGACATCCCTAGGAGTATCCTGTCACTTAGATTTACAGTCAGTGTATAAAAATATGTAGGGGCTATTTGAAAGAAAAATAAAGCTAACCAAACAAAACATTGTCAGCATTTTTAGAGCAAGCATTCTGGGTGACTTTATATACACACACCACTTAAAGCCTATAAAATATAGGACTCTAGGCCAGGGATCAGCAAACTATAGCCTCAAGCCTCAATTCAGCCCATTGCCTGTTTTTGTAAATAAAGGTTTATTGGAACATGGTCACACTCATTCTTTTATATATTGTTTATGGCTGCTTTCTAAATGCCTGAAATTATGCCTAAAGTATTTACTATCTGACCCTTTACAGAAAAAGTTTGCCGACCTTTGTTTGAGGCCTTTGAATTATGGCAGTATATGTAATTTCTAGTAAATTTTTGCTGAAAATCAATCCAAAAGCAGCCGCAGCAGTACATCAATAAGGAACTGCCAGAAATTCAAGCTGGATTCAGAAGAGGACGTGGAACAAGGGATATCATTGCTGATGTCAGATGAATCTTGACTGAAAACAGAGAATGCCAGAAAGATGTTTACCTGTGTTTTATTGACTATGCAATAGCATTTGACTATGTGGATCATAACAAATTATGGGTAACATTGTAACGAATGGGAATTTCAGAACACTTAATTGTGCTCATGAGGAGCCTGACCATAAATCAAGAGGCATTTGTTCAAACAGAACAAGGGTATACCGCATGGTTTAAGGTCAGGAAAGGTATGTGTCAGGACTGTATCCTTTCACCATATCTATTCAGTCTGTATGCTAAGCAAATACTCTGAGAAACTGGACTGTATGAAGAAGAATGGAGCATCAGGATTGGGGGAAAGCTCATTAACAACCTGTAATTGCAGATGACACAAACTTACTTGCTGAAAGTGAAGAGGACTTGAAGCACTTATTAATGAAGATCAAAGAATGGATTACACCTCAACATAAGGAAAACAAAACTCCTCATAACTGGGCCAATAAGCAACATCATGATACATAGAAAAAAGATTGAAGTTGTCAAGGCTTTCATTGTACTTGGATCTACAATCAACGCCCATGGAAGCAGCAGTCAAGAAATCAAACGACGTATTGCAATGGGCAAATCTGTTCCAAAAGACCTCTTTAAAGTGTTAAAAAGTAAAGATGTCAATTTAAGCCTAAGGTGCACCTGACCCAAGCCATGGTGTTTTCAATTGTCTCGTATGCATGCAAAAGCTGGACAATGAATAAGAAAGACTGAAGAAGAAGTGATACCTTTGAATTACAGTGTTGACAAAGAATATTGACTGTATCATGGACTGCCAGAAGAAGGAACAAATCTGTCTTGGAAGAAGTACAGCCAGAGTGCTCCTTAGAAGCGAGAATGGCAAGACTTCGTCTCCTGTACTTTGGACGTGTTATCAGAAGGGACAAGTCTCTGTAAAAGGACATTGTACTTGGTAAAGCAGAGGGTCAGTGAAAAAGAGAAACACCCTCAATGAGATGGATTGACACGGTGGCCGCAACAATGGGCTCAAGCATAACAATGATTATGAGGATGGCGTAGGACGAAGCAGTGTTTTTCATTCTGTTGTGCATGGGGTTGCTATAAGTCCGAACCAACTGGACAGCACTTAACAACAACAACATATTATTTCTGGAATCCTGGTGGTGCAACAGTTGAGCACTCATCTGCCAACTGAAAGGTTGGCAGTTCAAACCCACCAGGCCTGTCCATGGGAGAAAGACCTGGTGATCTGCTCCCATAAAGATTATAGCCTACAAAACCCTATGGGCAGTTCTACTCTGTCATACAGGATCAGTATGGGTCAGAATCAACTTGATGGCAAACAAGCATACAGAAAATCTTATTTCTATTTAAATAATCAATTTATTCTTATGATTCAGGAATGCTTTTAGGTGTTATTGCTGAAAATTGTTTATAATGATGTTGATTTTAAATAGTATTTCAAATGCATAAGGATTCTAAAATCATCTACCAAAATGTTTCTCAACTGCACTGACCACTTTGAAGAGTTAAGAGTTAAAGGTGGTCAAAGCTTCTTTGTAATTTGGGAAGTAGCTGATGGCCACCTACATTCTAGAACAGGTAGAAATCTAGAATGTGGGCAAGAGATATCCTATTAACTGAGGAAAAAATAGGTGTAAGAAAGTACAAGAAGGCTAATATATGCTCGGTTTTGTAACTTGGAGAAAATCCCAAAATCTATCTGGGCTTCAGCTTCTTCATCTGTAAATGGATGCTGTGTATTAGCTGATCTCTAGAATGCCTTCTACCACTGACATTCTACTGTCCACATTCTACATAACTAAAGTGCAAGACTCCCCAGCTCCCCATCCCCTATTCCCCTCCAAACAAAGTCACTAGGTTCCCATGGGAATATAGCTAATCCCAATTTTTAAACAGTCCTGCCAGAAGTTTTGAATTCTAAGCAACTTTCACCTGAATCTCAGGGTGGATGAAGGAAAGATGATACTCTGAAATGAAGAGCATCAAGTACTGTCATGCCAAATATCTTATCCATAACTGTAAACATGGGAGACTTGCACCATTGGGACATGAGGAGGTATAACAAGACACATGAGAAAAAAGGCATCAACTTTCCACAACAGTTTTGAAGGTGGAAACTAAGAAATTTAACTGATGATTTTAGATTCTTTTTATATTAGAGCAAAGATCAAAATAAAACCAAAACTGTTGCCGTCATGTCAATTCTAACTCATAGTGACCCTATAGGACAGAATAGAACTGCCCCAAGGAGTGCTGGTGGGTTCGAACCACCACCCTTTTGGTTAGCAGCCATAGCTCTTAACCACTATGCCACCAGGGTTTCCAAAGCAAAGATAGCCCTGTAAAAATTAGCATGAATTTTTAAAGTAAAATGTTATTAGATGCCATTGAGTCAGTTCTGACTCATTGCAACCCTCTGTACAACAGAACGAAACACTGCCCAGCCCTGTGCCATCCTCATGATCATTGTTATGCTTGAGCCAGTTGTTGCAGCCACTGTGTCAATCCATCTCATTGAGGGTCTTCCTCTTTTTCACTGACCCTCTACTGTACCAAGCACGATGTCCTTCTCCAGGGACTGGTCCCTCCTGATAACATGTCCAAAGTATATGAGACAAAGTCTCACCATCCTCGCTTCCAAGGAGCATTCCAGCTATATTTCTTCCAAGACAGATTTGCTCATTCATCTGGCAGTCCTTGGCATATTCAATATTCTTCACCAAAGGTATCCATTTTTCTTCGGCCTTCCTTATTCATTGTCCAGCTTTCACTTAAAGTAAAATACAACCCTCCAAAGAAATTTTGTTCATGAGGAAGGAGCTTTGGATTATACACCCAGGATCCCTCTCCCACCTTATCTCCCCAAACCAAGAGCTGTTCAGTGATCTTGGTCACTGGGGAACTTCAAAGGAAAAGTTAGAGAGACATTGCCTTATAGGATGTGTGCTCTCCCCTTCCACTGTGAAAAACATCACTTGCACCTTCGAGTCAGTGCATCAGAATTTATATTCAGACCTATTACTGGGTCTTAAAACTTCTAGTTAGCTCTGGGAGTTTATTCTACCTGTATGTATGTAATGACCATTCAGAGTGGCCCAAATTTATGAATCCACAGGAGTATGTGTATCTTGTCCTTATGTGTTAAGAAATTCCTGTGGGTAGAATTCAAACATCATACATCAACCAAATTATCTCTAAGTTCCCTTCCAAGCAAGGGAGAGAGTGGGAGGAGGTAAGGAATGGGATGGGAAATAAACCAGGAGGTTCTGTCACTAACTCAGAATGTGGCCTTAGTCAAGAATAGCTTTGGGCCATGGTTTCTTCATCTATAAATTAGAGGCTTGAACTAGAGGCAGGCCCACATGTGACGAATGTGAAATTCTTAATAAATTATAACTGCTGTGAGAACGTTACGAGCATTA
Organism: Loxodonta africana; assembly: GCF_030014295.1. NCBI lineage: Eukaryota > Metazoa > Chordata > Mammalia > Proboscidea > Elephantidae > Loxodonta > Loxodonta africana. Next base: position 71,604,303 of record NC_087347.1, read on the forward strand.
TCTTCTACTCACTAGCCTGTGTCTGCCAGTTGTAAAAATTTGCCATACCTTTTTTAATATTGTAAATAAAAAAAGTGAAAAATTACTGATATTTTCACTTCTAATCCCTTATTTTAATAAAGAGTACTAAACACTACAAATGATACAAGTATTATAAAGCTAATTTTCAACACAGCAAGCAAAAAAAAAAAACAGAGAGAGGACTACATATTCAAATGAGCTACCATAATGAGACTCAACAGGCTTATGAAACAAAGAAGTGTATTTCTATCTCAAGTAATAGTGACAGGTGAGCATGCCAGGCAGGTGGGCAGCTCTGTTGCACACAGCTATTCAGAGACTGATGATAGTCCTCTCTCTTCCAAACATGACTTCCAAAGTCACTTTGGTTGTTGCCATTCCAGCCACCAAATAGAGGGATGCCTGAAAGCACAGGGCAAGGAATTCATGAGAAGTTGCTCACATCACTTCCACTTACCTTCCATTGACAAGTGCTTAATCACATACCCACACCTGGTTGCAAGGGAGGCTGGGAAATGGGAAGTCTCATGCCAGTCACATTTCCATTTTTATGGAAGAAGAAGAAAATGGATTTGGGTGGACAGATAATCCTTAGGACCATTGGTATGAAAGGGGGCTGAAAAGGCAGGCTAATCTGTTACCCAACAGGAGGTTATCCCAGTAATCAGTTACCATCAAGTTGATTCCGACTCATGGTGACACGATGTGTGTCAGATCAGAACTGTGCTCTATGGGGTTATCTGATGTTTTATAGTAAATTGCCAGGCGTTTCTTCCTAGTCGCCTCTGGACAGACTCAAACTTCCAAACTTTTGGCTACCAGCAGAGAGCATTAACTGTTCGTACCACCCAGGGACTCCTCTTTTCGTGTATTTGATCCTAACTTTTTTTTTTTTAGTTCTAGGCATTGACTATATCTCTTCCCAGTTGCTGACTTGTCTTTTCGCTTTTAAAGTGACTATTATGGAGATAGTCAAGCATATACAAAATACATAGAATAGTATAATGATGTACCCATCACCCAACTTTAACAATTACCAGCTCATGGCCAATCTTGTTTTATCTACGCTACCAATACCACTATCAGCCTAATAATATATAAAACCAGTGCCTCAATATCATCAAGTATCAGTCAATGTTCAAATTTCCTCAGTTTTTTTTATAAATATTTTTACAGGGTGTTTGTGTGAATCAATATCCAAAAAACCAATTACAATGAATATCCAATAATCAGTATCCAATAACCATTACAATTGGTTGATATATCTCTTAAGTACGTTTTAACCTACAGGTTACTCCTCCATCTTTCTTTCATTTTCTTTTTGGAAATGCTTTAGTTATTGTTGAAGAAGCTACGTTTTTGTCTTGTAGAGTTCCTAAGGTTGGAATTTTGCTGTTTGAGTATGTATGCAATGTTTCTTTTAGCAGTGTGAAAATGTTGTAAAATGGATTGTGGTAATGGTTGCATAACTACGAATATATTAAAAACCATTGAATTGTGCACTTTGAATGCGTGAGTTGTACGGTATGTGTAATCAGAAGGTTGTCTGTCAACTTGGCTAGGCCATGATTCTCAGTGGTTTGGCAGTTATGATGTAGTTTGGCAGTCATATAATGATATGATCACCTCCATGATGGGATTTGATATAATGTGATCACCTCCATGATGTGATCTGCTGTGAGTAGCCAATCAGTTGAAAGGGAGTTTCCTTGGAGGGGGTGTGCCTTGCATTTAATATAAGTGGGCTTTCTGGTAAGGCTCACAGGCTTTTGCTCACACTGGATCCTGCAGCTGGCTCCTGTTTATCTGACCTCCAGTTCTTGGGACTTGAGCTAGCAGCTTATTTGCTGTCTTGCCTGCCGATCTTGGGATTCATCAGTCTTCCCAGCCTGGAAGCCAGAGTCCTACTGTCCAACTTGCCAATCTTGGGTTCATCAGCCCCTGTGGTTACGTGAATCAGGAGAAGCCTCCAACCTGACCCACATTCCAGCCTCTACAACCGCATGAGCCATTTCCTCACTATAAATCTCTCTCTATATATATTTGGAGCCCTGATAGTGCAGCGGTTAAGAGCTACTGCTGCTAACCAAAAGATCAGCAGTTCAAATCCTCCAGTTGCTCCTTGGAAACTTTATGGGGCTGTTCTACTCTGTCCTATAGGTTCACTATGAGTTGGAATCAACTCAATGGCAACAAGGTTTTATATATATGTTTGTATGCTTTATTAGTTTTGCTTCTTTAGAGAATGCAGTCTAACACAGTATGTGAACTCCATCTCAATAAAGATATGAAAAAGGAAAAAAAAAAAATACAATTGAACAGAGGATGGTTGGAGCCAACACCAGCAGAACTCTTCCTCAGGCTCTTGTGTCTGTTTTTCTCACACATCTGCTTCAGATATTTTTCAGCGTAGAGGGGATACATGGTCAGTCATGGCTTCCAGACTCCTACCCACTTAACTCCACAACTAGAGAGAAATGAGATTTCTCTTTCCCACATCCAGTGAAATATCCCAGCAAAAGGCTCTGATTGGCCCTGCTGGAGTATTATTCCCACCTTCCAGGCCTATCTCAGCGGCCAAAGTAATTACGGATTATGATGGATAAATTTGGGCAAATAGGGTAAGGTGGGGCAGGCTACCAGAAGGGAAAGCATAGAACAAAAGAATTTTTTAAAGGAAGGAGAAAAAGTAGGCACCTACTCTAGGTACACAGTTCACATACACCCCCATTTCATTCTCCTTAAATGATTTGTTTCTAAATCACAGCCAAGCGTCTTATTCAAAAGTTCCTAACCCCAAACACTTGAACCTGAGTGACAGCAGTCTCTGTTCATAGGTCAACTTGCAGATGCCCAGTTTTAAATGAGGCAGGCAAACCTATTATAACACTTGTGTCCAAATGGGGACTATTCCTGTTAGTATTACAAGATACAAAAAGGTTACACAATTGCATGATTTTGTCTAACTTTATGATGACATTTACATGATTGCTTCATGACAATGACCAAGGCCAGCAACCCTCTGATAAATTAATTTCCTTTTGCACCACCTTGAATCATTCCATACAGAGGTTCGTGTACTGTACTTCAGAATTTACTTGTATTAATTCACCTCAATAAAAAATCTTTTTTCCTTTAGCTTCACATTTACTGCTCTTCTTAAAGCCAATTTTATCAACGAAACTTCTGAAATTGCCAGAGTACAAGGATGAATGTCAGAACGTCAAGGTTTTTAAAATGAACTCTGACAAAGCAGAAAAGGTCAAAGCAGATTTCTTCAACATGTTCAAATGTGGTCCTGATTATAAAGATTTTTACAAAGAGTATTTAGGTTATTCCTTAAAATGACTGTGTATTCTGCTATACTTGATGGATTAAACTTTGCCTGGAACACCCATCTCTCCAGGACCCACACCTTCTGCCAGGCTCACCTCTCCTCACCTGTCTGCTCAGCTGAGATGCTATCTCTTTCAAGAAGCCTTTCCAGGTCCCCCAAGACATAGCCAGTCACCCCTTTTATGTTCCCTCAACGTTCATACTTACCTCTATTATAGCATTTGTTGCACTGCATTGTAATTGCCTGTTAATTTGAGTATTTCTGTTCCTCTCCACTATAAGATAAACTTTCTGATCCTAGACAAAGGATCCCAGAGCCTAGCACAATCCTACAAAAAGTATATGATATACATTCGTTAAATTGAGCGACAGTTTTCAAAACAATTGCCCTATACTCTCCAAAACGGTCAAGGCCATCAAAGACTGAGATACTCTCTCAGACTGAAGGAGATTAACGAGATATGACCATGATCCTGTATTGGATCCTGGACTAAAAAAAAAAAAGGAATATTAATGGGATAATAGAAGGACACATTTGAGAGCTTTTATAATTGTAGGAACCTCAAATGTCATGTAGTTGTCACATTCTTGGCAGTCTAGTTAGGAAATACAGTTCATGACCACAACCTTACATAATCCTTTGTTTGCTGATTACACCTGAGCTTTGTTCCATAGGGTTTCAAATTATTCAACTCCATTTAACAAGCACTTACTGAGTGCCTGTTTTGTGCCAGGCACTGTGATGAGCACCAAGGATAGATGTAAATGTGGTAAGATATGGACTCTGTCCTTAGGGAGTAGCAGAAACTATAGGGGAGATAGAAGCTAAAAGAAAACAAAGAGTGGTGATACCTTTAGAAACGTGTTACCATTCACATAAGTACAAAACAAAGAAAGAGGCAACCCGCAGAGGTGTTTCCTTTCCTGGGAGGACAGCAGCCTCCTAGAAGAGGTGTCTGTCTGGATATTGAAGAATAAATAGGAATCTGCCAGGTAGACAAAGTTGGAAAGAGCATTCCAGGCAGAGCATGTACAAGATCTCAGAGATGGGAAACAACAGAATGAGTTCAGTACAGCTAAAATGAACAGCGCCCACAGAATGGGCTCTTTTTTTTAAATAGCTTCAGTAAGATATAATTAATAATTTACCCATTTAAAGGGTATGGTTCAGTATGTTTCAGTATAATCACAGAGTTGTGCAACTATCACCACTAATTTTAGAACTTTTTTACCACCCCTAAATGAAACCCCAGGAGTCCTGGTGGTGCAGTGGTTAAGAGCTCAGCTGCTAACTAAAAGGTGGGCAGTTCGAACCCACCAGCTGCTCCATGGGAGAAAGATGTGGCAGTCTGTTTCCATAAAGATTACAGCCCTGGAAACCCTAGAGGGCAGTTCTATTCAGTCCTAAAATATATGTTGCTTTTTTTTTTTTTAAATGAAATCCAGTACCCATTAGCTGTCATCCCCATCCCACACTCCCAGTCCTAAGCAAACACTAATCTGCTTTCTGATTTGACAGATTTCCTGATTTTAGTGTATGATCTAGTATATGGCATTTTGTGACTGGATTCCCTCATTTAGCATGTTTTCAAGGTTCATCCGTGTTATAGCATAGATCACTACTTCATTACTTCTTTTATTTTTTTGACTGAATAGTACCCCATTATACAAATATACCACATTTTGTTTATCCATTTATCAGCTAATAGAAATAGAGGCTGTTTACATTTTGGCTATTATAAATAATGCTGTTATGAAGTTTTTACATGGACATACATTTTCATTTATCTTCATTACATACCTAGGAATGGAATTGCTGGGTCATATAACAACTCCATGCTAACTTTTTGAGGAACTGCCAAGCTGTTTTCTTAAGTGGCTGCACCATTTTGCATTCCCATCATCAATGTAAAAAGGTTCCAATTTCTCCAAATCTCTACCAACACTTGCTATTGCCAATCTTTTTTATTACAGCCATCCTAGTGGGTGTGAAGTGGCATTTCATTGTCGTTTTGTTTGTATTTCCCTAATGGCTAATGATGTTGTACCTCTTTTCATGCATGTATTGGCCATTCATATATCTTCTTTGCAGAAGTGTATTTTCACTTTCTTGAAGTGCCCTTTGAAACACAAAAGTTTTTAATTTTAATGACATCAAATTTACTTTTTTTGTTGTTTATATTTTTGATGGCATATCTAAGAAACCACTGACTAATCCAAGATCACAAAGATTTACACCTATGCTTTCTTCTAAGAATTTTATAGTTTTAACTCTCACATTTAGGTCTTTGATCCATTTTGAGATAATTTGTGTATACAGTGTGAGGTAAGTATCCAAATTATTTTGCATGTAGATATCCAGTTGTCCTATTACCATTCGTTAAAAAGTATATTCATCCACACGTCTATGGTCGGCTAATTTTTGACAAGGGTGCTAAATCTAATCAATGGGGAAAGGAGAGACTCTTCAGTAAATGGTGCTGGCAATCTACATGCAGAAAAATTCCACAGGATCCATGCCTCAGACTCACACCAAAACAAATCCAAAATGGATTAAGGACCTAAATATGCAAACTAAAACCGTAAAATTCTTAGGAGAAAAAGCAGTGGCAATGTTGTCAGGCCTAGCTTTCAACAATGGATTATCTAATATAATAACAAAAACGCAAACAGCAAAAGACAAAACAAATAAATGGGACTTCATAAAAATCAAAAACCTTTGTGCATCAAAAAAGTTTACAAAAAAAGTGAAAAGACAAGCTACTGACTGGGAGAATATCTCCGGAAACCATATACCTGACAAAATCTAATAACCAAAATATACATAAAACTTCAACAACTTAACACAAAAAGATGAATAACCCAATCATAAAATGGGCAAAGGACTTGAATAGACATTTCACCAAAGAGGAAATTCAAATGGCCATCAAACACATGAAAAAATGCTCAGTGTCATTAGCCACCAGAGATGCAAATCAAAACCATAATGAAATACCACTTCACTCCCACTAGGGTGGCTAAGATTTAAAAACACACACACACACAGAGAATAACAAATGTTGGCTAGGTTGTGGGGTAATTGGAACCCTTACCCATTGCTGATGGGAATGCAAAATGGTACAGCCATTGTGGAAAACAGTGTGGCGGTTCCTCAAAAAACTAAAATAGAACTACCAGATGATTCAGCAGTTCCACTCCTAGGTATATACCCAGATCACTTGAAAGCAGGGAACAGAGACTTGTACACCAATGTTCATTGCAGGACTATTCACAATAGCCAAAAGATGGAAACAACCTAAATGCCCACCAACAGATGAATGGATAAACAAAATGTGGTACATAAATACAACAAAATACTACTCAGCCTGTAGGAGGAATGAAGTCTTGATACATGCTACAGTATGGATGGAGCTAGAAGACATTATGCTGAATGAAATAAGTCAATCACAAAAGGAAAAATATTGCATGACTTCACTTGTGTAAAAAGACAAGAAAAGCCAAATGTATAGAGAACAAAGTTTATTAGTGGTTACCACTTGTAGGAAGGAGGAGGAAACGGGGGGTTAATAATGATGGGAATATCACCTTGATTAAGGGTAGGGTTGCACAGCCAATTACTCTAATTGCTATCAATAATATGTACAACTGTAAAAAGTTGAATTGGCAATTTGTGTTGACAGATATATTCACAACAATGACCAAAAAAAAAAAAAGAAGAGTAGCTGCTAAGCCTGCTTATGTACAACCAAACACCTCAAGTGATTTGGTTCCTTGGTTTGGATGTTTAGGGTCATGGTTTCATGGAACCATGAAGTTAATTGGCCTAATGACATGTTTTAATACTTCTGTTCTACCTCCTAGTTCATCAGGTAGTGCCTGGGGTCTTAAAATCTTGCAAGCAGCCATCCAAGGCATAACAATTGGTCTCTATTCGCCTGAAACAACAGAGGAAGAAGGAGAGTCAGGAATAGGAGGAGGATATGGAATGTGTGGCTAATTGCCTCCATGAACAACTACTTCTTTTGCCACGAGACCAGAACTGGATGGTACCTGGCTACCATTACAGAACATTTTGATCAAAGATTCCATAGAAGAATCCTGATCAAAAGGGTGAAAATGAAGAACAGAATTTCAAATTCTCAGTCTCCAGACTTCCTGGAGCCATGAAAGTTGGATGAACCCCTAAAACTATTGCCCTGAGAAAATCTTCAAACCTCAAACCAAAAATATCCTTTGAAGTTTCTTGAAACCAACAATAGTTTAGCTTAACTAGTAAAAAATGTCTGCCTTGAGCATTATGGCTCCTTTAAGAAATATCTATATGGGATCAAATTGACAACAGCCAACTGGAAAGATTAGATAAGAACATTAGGGGGCAGTGAATTTATGTTAATGGGGAGGAACAACTCAGAAAAGGAGGGTAAGGATGGTTACACAACTTGAAGAATGTAATCAAGGTCATTAAATGGTACACGTAGAAACTGCTAAATTGGTGTATGCTTTGCTCTGTATATTCTCAACAAAAAAACAAAATAAATAAAATTGTATTAAAAAAAAGAATGTTCAAGAATAGTCCTCCATTGAATTACCTTGGCACTCTTCTCAAAAAAAAAGAAAGAAGAACTGACCATAAACGTTTTGTTTCTGAACATTCAATCCCGTTCCATTGGCCAACATGTCTATCCTTATTTTTTACTACTGTAGCTCTGGAACTGGAAAGCGTGAGGTATCCAACTTTATTCCTAGTTTTCCAGAATGCTTTGGCTATTCTGCATACCTTGCATTTTCATATAAATTTTAGGATCATCTTGTAAATTTCTGCAAAAATAAACCCAAAAAGCCAGCTATGATTTTGATAGGAATTGCAATGACTCTGTAGATAGAACTGGGGAGTATTGCCATCTTAATATTAAGTCATCCAATTCATTAACATGGAGTGTCTTTCCATATATTTAGATATCCTTCCTTTCAACAGTATTTTATAGTTTTCAATGTTCAAATCTGACATTTCTTTTGTTAAATTTATTTTTAAGTACTTTATTCTTTTTGATGCTGTTGTAAATGAAATTGTTTTCTTAATTTCATTTTCAGATTATTCATTGGTAATGTATAGAAATACAACTGATTTTTGTTCATTGATCTTGTATCCTGCAACCTTGCTGAACTTGTTTATTGGTTATACTTGTGTGGATTTCTTAGGGTTTTCTATATGTAAGATCATGCTTTTGCCAAATAGAGATAGCTTTATTTCCTCCTCTCCAGTCTGGGTGCCTTTTAGATCTTTCCTTGCCTAATTGCCCTAGCTAGTGTCTTCAGTACAATGCTGAATAGAGGTGGCAAGAACTGACATCCTTATATTGTTCCTGATCTTAGGGTGAAAGCATTCTGTCTTTCACCATTGTAAGCACAATGTTAGCTATAGGTTGAGAAACTCTTCCTTCTACTCCTAATTTGTTGAGTGTATTTTATAATGAAAGGTTGTTGGATTTTATCAAATGTTTTTTCTGCATCTATTGATATGATCATGTGGTTTTTGTACTTTATTCTAGTATTTCGGTGAACTGTGTTAATTGGTTTTCATATGTTAAACCAATCTTGCTTTCTTGGGAAAAATCCTGTTTGGTCATGGTGCATACTCCTTTGTATATGTTGTTGGCCTGGGTTTGCTAGCATTTTGTTAAGGACTTTTGCCCCTATATTCAGAAGGGATATTGCTTAGTAGTTTTATTTTCTTGTGATGTCTTTGTTTGGTTTTGGTATCAGGGTAATATTGGCTTTATAGAATGAGTTGGGAGGCATTCACACCTCTTCTATTTTTGGAAGTGTTCATGATGAACTGGTGTTAATTCTTGAAACATTTGGTAGAATTCACCAATGAACCCATCTGGTTTGGGGCTTTTCTTCGTGGGGAGTTTTTTTTTTTTAATTGCTAATTCAATCCTCTACTTGTTATAAATCTATTCAGGTTTTCTATTTCCTCCTGAGTGCATTTTGATCATTTGTGTCTCAGAAACTTGTTCATTTCAACTACCCAAAGAACCCATTGCCGTCGAGTTGATTCCAATTCATAGGGACCCTATGCGACAGAATGGAACTGCCCCATAGGGTTTCCAAGGAGCAGATGGCAGACTGGAACTGCCAATCTTTTGGTAAGCACCCATAGCTCACTGTAGCTCTTAACCACTGAACCACAAGGGCTCCTCATTTCATATAGGTTATCTAATTTGTTGGCATACAATTCTTCATAGCATTCCCTTATAATCCTTTTGATTTCTAGAAAGTCATTCTTTTCTCTCTCTCTTTTTATTTTTTTGTTAGTTTAGCTAAAGATCAGTCAATTTTGTTGATTGTTTCAAGAAACAACTTTCGGTTTTATTGACTTTTTCTATTGTCATTCTGTTCTCTATTTCATTATTTCTGCACTAATCTTTATTAATTCCTTCCATCTACTTGTTCTGAGGTTAGTTTGTTTTTCTTTTTGCAGCGCTTGAGATGGAAGGTTAGGTTATTTATTTTAGATTGTTCTTTTTTTTTTTTTAATATAGGCATTTACAGCTATAAACTTCCCTCTAAGCACTGCTTTAACTGCATCCCATACATTTTTGTATGTTGTGCTTTTGTTTTCATTCATCTCAAAAAATTTTCTAATTTCCCTTGTGATTTCCTCTTTGACTTATTGGTTATTTAAGAGAATGTTATTTAATTGCTACATATTTGTGAATTTTCCAAATTTCCTTCTGTCGTTATTTTCTAATTTAATTCCATTGAGGATTGAGAACTTACTTTCTGTGATTTCAGTTCTTTCAAATTTATTGGCGCATAAAAATGGTCTCTTAATCTGAAAGGTCATTAAGAACTTTTGAAGGGTTTAAGGAGGGAATGACAGGTAAATTATAGAAAGACCACTCTGTGAAAAGGGCAAAGAGTGGACTAGAAGAAGAAAGAACAGTTAATAGACTATTAATAATAATTCAGGCAAGAGATGAGAGGTCCCGGAACTAAGGTCGTGACATGGAGAGGAGAGAACAAACCCAAAATATATTCAGGAAGGAAAGTCACCAAAGATGAGAATTAGATATAGGAAAGAAGTTTAAAATGACTCCTGTATTTCAGACTTCAGTGACTGGGTAGATGCTGGTACCAGGTTTGTGTGTAGGGTGGATGGTAATTGTGGCTCAGTTTGTTATTAAGTTATATGGGTCTCAGATTCAGGAAAGAGGTCTGTGCTGAGTTTTCTTAAAAGTTTTTTTGGTATATAAAGGACCAGAGAAGCTAGAGGTATGAATGAGATTCTTGAAATACATGATTTGAATGAAAAGAGAAGAGAGCCTATGTAGGAAAGTTGGGGACCATGAACATTTAAGAAGAGAGCAGAGGACAAGAAGCCAGTTAAAGACACTGAGAAAGGGTAGTCATAGCAGGAGAACCCCCAGATGCCTGGTGTACAGAAGACCCAATTTAAGAAAGAAGGAGAAGTCAATGTGTGAATGCCCAAAGGAGTCAAATTACTCTGCTACTTGAGGATTACACACATGCCTCTGCTCAATCATTTTTTTGACAGCCTTCTGATAGTTTATTTTTTATCAATAAGCTGCTGCTGAACACCTCTTTTATTGTTCTTTCTTGGAGTTGCCTGTGATGGTCATCTGCCATTTCTACCTTTCAGGCATGTCTTCCACCTGCTTTTAAAACAGTTTTGGTAGAACTGTCAAACAAGGTGAGCCCACTTTCACCCGCCAATCAGGTCAAGAAGAGCAAGGCCTGTGATTTAAATGAAGCCAATCAGATGCTTAACTCCTAGATCTTGAATCTTGAACAGCAGTGAGTGATGATAGCTGACCAGCACTTCAGAGAGGTCCTAAAGAGACTGCACATTGTTTCCCCCTGTTTAGAACCTAGAGCTGCCCCAGTTTTTGTCTTGCCAGAGCCAGGGCTGGGACTAGGGTGAGGCAAGTGAGGTACTCAAGTGAAAAATTTAAGAGGGTGCCAGAAAGGCAATAGTCACAATAATAATATTTTAATGCAACTTTTTAAAAGTAATACACAAATCCATAATGAACAAAATATCAAATTTTTTAAGACAAGATTAGCATTGCTGACTTTTCCTTTTGCTTCAGGCTCCTATGTGGCTTGGCATGGCACTGCAGAATCCTGGTTGTTCACATTTTCCTTTGATTCCATGAACCAGTCCATATCCTTCTAATAAACTCCATCTTTCCATAAGTTAGCCAGAAAATATGTTCCTTACTTACAGTCAAAAAACTAACTGATATGGAGTCTGATGTTACACATAAAGGCACCTGGCAATTCCCTGGCTATCATGTAGTCCAATTCACAATTCTAATTTATCTGCCTTCTACTTGGAGAGGGACACCCTGGTAGTGTAGTGGCTAAGTGCTACAGCTGCTAACCAAAAGGCTGGCAGTTTGAATCCACCAGGTGCTCCTTGGAAACTCTGTGGGGCAGTTCTACTCTGTCCTATAGGGTCGGTATGAGTCGGAATCGACTCGATGGCAACAGGTTTGTGTTTTTTTTGGTACTTGGAGAGATCCTATGTTGTCCCTAATGCAAACGTTGAAGGCTTACCTGCAGAGTATTTAAAATCAGAAATAAAAAGTCACTAAAAGAGGATGATCTCAGTAATAATTATGCTGGATGAAAGAATTCAGACAAAAAAAAAAGTATGTGTTGTGTGGTTCTATTTATATAAAACTCTAACCAAAACCAAACCTGTTGCCATCAAGTCAATTCTGACTCATAGTGACCCTATAGGAACAGAGTAGAACTGCCCCATAGGGTTTCCAAGGAGCAGCTGGAGGATTCAGACTACTGACCTTTTGATTGGCAGTTGAACTCTTAACCACTACTCCACCAGGGCCCCTATAAAACTCTAGAAAATACAAACGAATGGATAATGACAGAAAGCAGTTCAGTGGTTGCTTGAGGAGGGAAGGGCAAGTAAGAATTACAACAGGGATTGAGGAAACTTTTGGGGGCAATGGATATGTTCATTATCTTGGTTGTGGTGATGGATCCAAGGTATATATATATGTCAAAACATATCAAATGATATACTTTAAATATGTGTAGGTTATTGTGTATCAATTATACCTCAATAATGTCTGTTTTTTTATGTTATCAAATGGCTTTAGACTTCAAAACAAAAAGTTTCCACCTTTTGAAGTTTCAAAAGTTTTACTTGAATCCTATCTAAAATGTTTAAAATTGATGTTTTAGATGTTTGCTGTTTTTGGCATTTTCCATTTCTCCCTTTCTCTGTACGGAGGTAGACTTGTTCACATAATTAGAAACTCTTCCAAGGAGACTGGTCCCATAGGAATGTTTCCCTAAGATTGTAATGGAATAGTAATTTAGTCTATGAACTACATCATATCCCAACTGAGAAGTTGCATGACAAGCATACCCAATGTGTTAGTCTCTTCACTTATTTCTTATTCAGGAAACTCTCCAGTACAGATGGTTCTCAGCTTTTGTGTAGGTTGTCTTTCCAAGCTCACTGTCCGTTTGTAATTGTTTGTTCACTCTTGGATCATATTTTCTCAAAGGAACAATGTTGTACATACTAGATAAGTCTCTAGGCGAATGCCCCAAATCCTATTTTAGTATAATCACAAATCCAATCTTGAAAATAAAAAGAAGTTAAAAAAAATTTTTTTTTGAAAAGTGTGCCTAGTAAAGGAATTAACAGTTAATTATTAAAGATTTATGTTTTAAAAATAATTTACCTGTAATCATCCTTGAGGGAAAGTACTTGTACAGAAAAGTTGTACGCTGTTAACGGAGACATCTGTGGAAATTCTAAAGGAGACTTCTAGGCACATTAAAGTGCTTTTAAGCTAAAGAATCTTATCTGATTTTCTATTCTTTCTAAACCCACTTAGAACTATGGCTTTCCTCATCTAACCAAGTAGGAATAATTGATAAAATTATTTTTGATAGTCACAATTTATTTTCAGCTTTGCTTTGGGTCTTGGAGCCAGAGGCTCCTTTCCCTGGTATTTGGGTACAGAACTCACAATCACCTTTCAAGTTCATTTAATCCAATATATGGTATAATGGTTAACACGCTTAGCTGCTAACCAAAAGTTTTGTGGTCTGAGTCTATCTGGAGATGCCTTAGAAGCTTCCCCTGTACAATCTCAGCATAATCAATATGCCTTCTTAAGGAAAAAAAATTTTGCAAGTCTTATAAAAAAAATTTTTTTTTTAATAAATCAGTGGCCTTCTTTCCTATAAATCAATGGATTTCTTTTTTGTTTGTGTGTTATACTTTTTATTTATTAATTTTAAAGAGCTCAAAGAACTGTTCATCTAAAAACTAATGTTCAAAGATCTCTTCATATCCCAGGCTTGATTATGAAACAAATAATATATACATTTTAATTTATAAACATCCCTTTTAAGTAACTGGAATTCTGTAGCAGAAACCAACCACAATCCCCAAACTATCTTTACAATAGAATTCGTTTGTATTATTAAAGTCAAATCAGAGAATACTCCAGAAAACTGGTAGTAAAAGGAAAAATAAGACTTATTTAGAAAAACAGACCAAAAGCCTAAATAAAAATAAAGCAAGAAACTATAATGATATCTTCAAACTAATAAATGCAGCTGATCCAAACCTTGCATTTTAAAAACATTGCATATGTAAAGACCTTTAGCATAGCTTCCCGCTCATCAAAGACAGAGTGCTTCTCTACATGCCAAATTACTATGCTGAGGCAGATTGAGGGAGAAGTACAATCAACCATTTGTTGATTATGTATTTTTTAATCATGTCCTCAAGCATCTACAGATGTAAGGAAGCATGTGGCCTCAGACTGGAGCTGTTTGCAAACAGCAGGATTGCCTGGCCCAAGAAATGGCACTTGCTGTGTGATGAAAGCCGCCCATCCAAAACCATGTTTGGTTAGCACCCATGCCCAGCTGAAATTGGCATAGCACATTTTCCATGGGCATGCTGCCAGCCTAACAGATGGGAATGAATGTAAGCCTGCCAGAGAATCAGTGTGTGTGGTGAGTTCACAAATGTGCTTAGATTCCATTCCAAGGATGTCGCATCTCCTTAGGCTGCCTGACAAAACTTTATGGCTTTCATGTCTTCAAATGGCATTAATGAATAAGTAAATAGTCCTCCAAATTGGTGGTTCTCAAAGTGTGGTTTCCTGGACTAACAGCATCAGCATCATCTGGGAAAGTGATAGAAAAGCAAATTCTCAAGCCTCACCTCAGACCAAGGAGGGGTAGGACCCAGCAATCTGTGTTTTAACAGGCCTACAGGTGATTCTAATGCAGCTAAAATTTAGTGCTATAAACACAGAAACCCTGGTGGCATAGTGGTTAACAGCTATGACTGCTAACCCAAAGGTCAGCAGTTCGAATCCACCAGGCGCTCCTTGGAAACCCTATGGGGCAGTTCTACTCTGTCCTATAGGATTGCTATGAGTCAGAATCAGAATCAATTCGACAGCAACAGGTTTGGGATTGGTTTGGCTCTAAACACAAAGGAGCCCTGGTGGCGCAGTGGTTAAATGCTCAGCTGCTAAATGAATGGTTGACCGTTCTAATCCACCAGCCACTCCATAGGAGAAAGATGTGGCAATCTGTTTCGGCAAAGATTTACAGCCTTGAAAACCCTGTGGGGCAGTTCTACTCTGTCTTATAGGGTTGCTATGAGTCAGAATTAACTCAACAGCAATAGGTTTGGGCTCTAAACACTGGTTCTCAAACATTAGAATTATTTGAGAAATGTTTTAAAATACTGATGTCTCTGTCCCAACCCCAGCAATTCTGAGTTTATTGATATAAAGTGCAGCCCGGGCAGCGAGAGTTTTTAAATCTCCACAGGTGGCTGTAATGTGCAGCAAATTTTGAGAAGCACTGCCCTAACTAATCAAAATACCAGCACAAGCTTCGAGGGGAAATACTTCAGACTTTGGTAAATGCAGATAAGTCTTAATTGAAAGAACATAGTTATAGATTTTTGCTTAAATAATTCTTTGATCAGTGGATCCCTTTATTTAAGCCCTTAGATAACATTTTCGTCACCTGTGGCTTTTAGGAAAACCCGATGTGCTCTGTGCATCCAGTAGTTGCTTTCACGATCACCCTTCCTCACTAAAATACCGTATTTAACTTTGCTCCTGATTTCAGTGTCTCTTTTCATCTCATTGAACTGCACATCTTCTGAAATAGTATTCCCAAGCCCTACTGTACTGGTATCTTACTTCTCTGTGTCTCCCAACACTGAACACTTACCTTCTTCCCAGCCAAGGAAATGATCTGATATCAGAGAATTTAAACTTCAAGCAATCCAAATTGAGATAACAAAAAGAAAAAAAAAAGGCCCTTTAAGCCACAAATTTACTCAGCATACTTAGTATTTATAAGTAGGTGACTAAGAAGGCTAGAGCAGGAAAACCTGAAATCTCAATTAATTTACTGTGCTTTCACAGCCCAACCCTTTTCACATGAAGGCATACATAGAAAATTATATTTTGTACATCTCACTGAAGTGAATGCAAGAGGCTGCTGACCAACTGGCCTCTCTGTTGAAAAGCTGTGAACCGATGAAAAACAAGATACGCAGATGAAATCTTAGTATGTCTATGGAAAATGAGATTTGGCAAACAAACAATTGTTTTCCCTTCCTATTTTTTGGCAACCAGACTATGATAACATGACAATGACAGCCCTTTGTACTACTGCTGACTGTTTGTTGAGTTCAACTTACAGTGATAAGAAACAATATGCAGCAAGAAGTTAAAAGATTAAATTTCCTGCAGCGGAAACTCAGTTCTGCCACTTAACAACTGTGTGACCTTGGACAAGTGATTTAATCACTTGTGTCTCAATTTACCCACCTATAAAATGGAGAAATAGTAGTACCTATCTAATAGGGTGTCAGACAGCCCCAGCAAGGAAAGACCTTCACTGTGCGTCCTGGCAAATAATCCGAAGAACTGACACATAGCCCTTTCCAGATTCATGAGTTCAGGGAGGCTTACTGACACGGGCAAGCAGCTGCTCTCCAGTGGCGGCAGGCTTAAGTATTTTCCACAATCACCTAGCAAGGGACCAAGCTTATATACCATTCCAGCTGGGACCAAGGCTCATTGTTTTCTCCCACGTCCTTGGGCAGTCAGTGTTCCCAGGGAATTCACGTCCAGGCCCAGATGTTTTCCTTCTTGTTGCTAAGGCATTCCTTGGCTTTGGCCCCTGGCCCAGTCATGCCACTCCAGGTGTTGTACCTTAGCCTGAATCCACCCTAAATGCATCACCAGCATGCTTTGGGGAAGAGCAAAGCTGATTCCATTAGGGAGGGGATGCATATAGCTGAATAGCGTTACCCTACATAGGGTTATGATGAAAATTAATGAGCTAACATATACAAAACTCATTGCTCTTGAGTCGATTCTGACTCATAGTGACCCTATAGGATAGAGTAGAACCACTCCTTCGGATTTCCAAGGAGCAGCTGGTGGATTTGAATTGCTGACCTTTTGGTTAGCAGCCATAGTATGCCATAGCTATTAACCACTGCACCACCAGGTCTCCTAAGATATGCAAGCACATAGTAAGCTGTCATTAAGTGGTCACCATTATTATTAGCAGTAGTTATATTTGATGATTCTGTTGGGTGGACTTATTGCTACCCCACAGCTTTACTTCCTATGTCTCAGTTTCCCCTGGCTCTCCAACAGATGGATCTACTGAAGGAGTGATAGTCAGCTATTGTAACAGATGGACAGAAGTCCAGAGCGGTTGTGAGGCATACTCTGCCCTCAGAAAATGAGGCTCCAGTCTGGGTTCAGCACAAAGCCCCTAGGCCCGAGAGAGGGGTACTGACCCAGTGGTTCTCAGCTGAGGGTGGTACCACAGGATAGGATGTCTAAAAATGTTTGGGGGCATTTCTGGTTGTGTAATGGGTGAGAAATGGTACTGGCATTTAGCCAGTGTTGCTAAATTTTCTGGAATATACAGGATAACTCTAACTAAAATTGCAATAGCACCCACAGTGAGAACAAAATCAGAATAAAGCCAGGGCCCATAACTTAAGGCATAAGACAAACCACCAGAACAAGGACTTAACAAAAGGTAAGAATGAGCACCAAAGTACAAACTGAGGCCCATGGCAGGGATGTTTATTAGGGAGTACTCTTGAGATGGAAGCCTGTAGAAAGAAGGGAACAGAAGCTGGACTGGGCAGAGGGAGAAGCCAAGCTACCTCAGCTGACATCATGGGAAAGGCTGGAACTAGAAAAGCCCTTCAAAATTGTCTCAAGTTGGGCCCAAGTTAAGGAGCCCTGGAGGCACAGTGGTTAAGTGTTCAGCTACTAACTAAAAGGTTGGCAGTTCAAATCCATCAGTTGCTTCTTAGAAACCCTATGGGGCAGTTCTACTCTGTCCTATAGGGTTGCTTTGAGTAGAATTGACTCGAAGGCAGTGGATTTGGGTTGGGTTTTGGGGAAGGTTATGACCTTTGGACAAGGCAGTTAGAATTAGGTAATTTCTTAAGGGGTTGACATCTGAAAGCTGCCTCCCAATAGCCCTCCTTGAAGCTGGGTTAACAAGTCCTTCATTGAATGAGGATCTGGCTCGGCATTCACAAGATGGACAAAGTATGTAAAATAATATTGAAACCCAATGGTCGGTGCTACACCACTATCTCCCAGTTCAGCTTTGCAGTATGAATGCCCTGATCAGAACACATTAGTTATATGTCCAGAGTTAGGTTGTTGTAGGTCTCTGAAATATGAAACTTGCACGTGCTCAGGACAATGTCCACTTAGCCTTACTTGGTGTTATGGACTGAATTGTGTCCCCGCAAAAGATTTATTGAAGTACTAACTCCCAGGACCTGTGAATATGACTGTATTTGACAATAGGGTCTTTGAAGATGTTATCAGTTAACTCGAGGTCATAACAGAGGAGGATGGGTCCTAATCCTGTCTGAGTGGTATCCTTATAAAATGGAGAATAGATAGAGAGACAGACAGAGAAGGATGACAGCCATCTGCAAGCCAAAGAATGCCTAAAACTACCAGAAGCTGAGAAAGACAAAAAAAAAAAAAGATCGAGTGCCTTGCCCTGCCTGCACTGTAAATTCATATGAACACTGTAAACTCTAAAACAATAAATTTCTGTTGTTGAAAGACACTCACTTTCTGGGTTTTTGTTATGGCAGACATATGAAACTAATACACTTGGGATAGTCTAAAGAGAGGATTGGTCAATAGAGCTGTGGAACTTTTCCAGACTTTACAGCAAGACATTGGTTGTCCTACTGTCTGTTCTTGTCTCCTCTAACCCAAAAGCAGGCAGTTAACATGTTCAACCTTAAGGCTCAGTCCCACCCAGCTGGGGTGCTAAAGAGAACCAACCAAACATGACTGTTTTACGCGCTGCTTCCCTCTCCTTTCTTCAAACTTGTCTGGAAGGAATGAACAGCAGCCTTCCACACTAACCCAACATAAGAATTCAGCTGGTAGAAGTGCGTTTTTGACACCCTCTCTGGTTTATTCAATGGTTCAGCTCTGACTTGAATGTGTTTGCTTGACTGGGACTCTGTCAGTCTACCTAGTCTGGGTCAATCTATTTTCTTTTGGATATGGACAATGTCCCTGATCTCCATGTGTTGTCTGGAATCCTATTTTAATCTGAATCAAAATGATGTTACCCATTGAGTATTGCCAGAATATCTACTGGTCAGAGAATCTTGCTGCAGGATCTCAGCTCACCTTAATTAGAGTCCTGAACTTGGATCTTTTGATTGGTATTCTGGTTCAGCTTCCTTGAAAACTGGCCCTGTAGTAAGGGCAGTCCTTCAAACGTTTCGCACTATGAAGCTTAAGCTTACTCTCATGTCCTCACTGGCTAATTACATACTCTATGATACTCGGAAGATTCTTTAAAGGATGTTTCCAAAGAACTGGCTTCAGGAATCAAATTGTTACAGTAATTCTATTCTGGGCATATAGAGATGACAGAACTTTCCTTGTTTCCTTTCTTCCCAAATCTCAGTCTTTCACCCACAGACAGGGGTTGTTTATTTCTTGCATCAAAGAAGTGTTCTTCTAAAAAAATCAACCCCTTTGCTAGAACACAGCAAAAGACCATAGCCTAACATCTCAGACTCCCTTGGGGCCTCCCACTCAGGTTTGGTTTCCTGTCTAATGCATATTCCATCTGCAGTTGATTGCACACAATGAAGAGTCTATGCTTCCCAAGCTGTTTGGGATAACTTTAGCTCCAATAAAACTCTAAGTGGTGTGTTTGCCCCTTATAGGCCCACTGTATAAATAATATCTTAACCATTCAACACCAATATTACCCATTTAAAAAGGATTCTGCAAGCAGTAATACGCCCTCATATCATTCCTGTTCTACTTAGTGCCTTTGGTTGCAAGGGGACAAAGATTCACTCATTTTGTCAAATAATGGTTGTTTATTATAAGACTCATAGATGGAGGCCAGAATCTCATGAGAATCAAAAAACAGGGACTAGAACAGAAACTAGAACTATACCCAAAGTCTCTCAGGTACAAGAGCTCAGAATCTTCTGTCAAGTACTCCACCATTTAACATGACTCACCTTCTCCCTGGCTCTGTTTCTCTTCATATGTCTTCTTATTACTCCTCTTATTACTTCCTCTTCTTCTCTATGGTTTCTCCTTCTCATGGCTTCTGTTAATTGTCTCGTCTTCTTCACAGCTTATCTTTCCTATAAGCTTTGCCTCAATTCTGCATTATACTCCTTCTATACATTCTTTCACACCAGTTCCTACTATTACCCACCTGATATTGTTTCCCAAATCAGATTCCCATGAGTGAGCATATGATTGGCCCAGCTTGACCCTATTTGAGTAGAGTTTTTTCAGCCAGGCTACTCCAAAAGCTGGTTTCCAGTCTATATTTTGACTCCCTCTCATTCAAACAGAAATATGGAAGGCACATTTGTATGATACAAAGCATAGCCCCCTTCATCTACCTCTTTAACAGAGGTGGTAGACAGAAAACACACTGTATAGCCATGTCCACTACAACCTCATTTTCCATTTCTTCCTTCTTTATGTTCTAGAATAATAATTCCTTTCTAGACAAAGTCACCATGACTACATCCAGGTCAATGACATCTTTGACATCAGTATGATTCAGAGGCATCTCTACTATCTGGTAGAGCTGAAGACCAAATAACTGATCTAGAGATTGTGTAAGCAGTAGCACTTGTAGAAGCCTTCCTTGTCCTAGGGCCCACCAACATCTATCCATACCAGAGAGCATGCTTCAATTGAGAACATAGTACAAGATCAATTTAAAGCACAGAAGAAAAGTCTTGGTGATCTGCTTCCATTAAGATTATAGCCAACCAGCCCAGGGGGCAAGGACAAGAAGGCAGGAGGGGACAGGAAAGCTGAACGAATGGAAATGGGGAACCCAAGGTTGAGAAGCAGAGAGTGTTGACACGTTGCAAGGTTGGCAACTAATGTCACAAAACAATATGTGTATTAATTGTTTAATGAAAAAATAATTTGCTCTGTAAATCTTCATCTAAAGCATAATAAAAAAGAAAAAAGATTATAGCCAAGAAAACTCTATAGGACAGTTCTACTCTGTAACACATGGGGCTGCCATGAGTCAGAATAGACTCAATGGCAACTAACAACAACAACAAATGGCACATTTTCACCCTAGCTGGTTAATTACTATAATCCTAATTTATTGAACAATATCATTAATACCACACACAAGTAAAATTTTCCTGAAGATCATTCAAAAATGGTTGCAGCAATACATCGACAGGGAACTGCCAGAAATTCAAGCTAGATTCAAAAGAGATGTGGAACGAGGAATATCTTTGCTGATATCAGATGGATCTTGGCTAAAAGCAGAGAATACCAGAAAGATGCTTACCTGTGTTTTATTGACTATGCAAAGGCGTTCAACTGTGTGGATCATAACAAATTACAGATAACATTGCAAAGAATGGGAATTCCAGAACACTTAACTGTGCTCTTGAGGAACCTGTACATAGACCAAGAGGCAGCCGTTCAAGAAGAACAAGGGGATACGTGTCTTAGTCATCTAGTACTACTATAACAGAAATACAAGTGGATGGCTTTAACAAAGACAAGTTTATTCTCTCACAGTCTAGTAGGCTAGAAGTCCAAATTCAGGGTGTCAGCTCCAGGGTAAGGCTTTCTCCCTCTGTTGGCTCTGGAGGAAGGTCCTTGTCATCAGTATTCCCTTGGTCTGGGAGCACCTCAGGGCAAGAACCTCAGGTCCAAAGGATGCGCTCTGCTCCCACCACTGCTTTCTTGGGGGTATGAGGTCCCCCGTCTCTCTGCTGGCTTCTCTTTTATATCTCAAAAGAGATTGGCTTAAGACACTACCTAATCTTATAGACCTCATCAATATAACTGCTGCTAATTCACCTTGTTTCATCATAGTGATGGGATTTACAACACATAGGGAAATCACATAAAATGGTAGATAATCACACAATACAGGGACTCATGGCCCAGCTAAGTCAACAGACATTTTGGGGGGACACAATTCAATCCATGACAATATGGCATGGTTTAAAATCAGGAAAGGTGTGTTTCAGGTTCTTTCATCATACTTTTTCAATCCGTATCCTGAGCAAATAATCCAAGAAGCTGGACTATATGAAGGAGAATGTAGCGCCAGGATTGGAGAAAGACTCATTAACAACCTGGAATATGCAGGTGACACAACCTTGCTTGCTGCAAGTGAAGAGGACTTGAAGCACTTATTGATGAAGATCAAAGACTACAGCCTTCAGTAAGAATTACACCTCAAAGAAAATAAAAATCCTAACAACTAGACCAATAAGCAACATCATGATAAACAGAGAAAACACTGAAGCTGTCAAGGGTTTCATTTTACCTGGATCCACAATCAACAACCATGGAAGCAGCAGTCAAGAAATCAAACAATGTATCGCATTGGGGAAATCTGCTGCAAAAGATCTCTTTAAAGTGTTAAAAGCAAAGATGTCACTTTGAGGACTAAGGTGCACCTACCTGACCCAAGCCATGGTATTTTCAATCACCTAGAATGCATGCAAAAGCTGGACAATGAACAAGGAAGACCGAAGAAGAATCAATGCCTTTGAATTATGGTGTTGGCAAAGAATATTGACTATACCATGGGCTGCCAGAAGAACTAAAAGATCTGTCTGGGAAGAAGTACAGCCAGAATGCTCCTTAGAAGAGAGGATGTCAAGACCTTGTTTCATGTGCTTTAGACATGTTATCAAGAGCAGCCAGTCCCTAGAGAAGAACATCATTCTTGGTAAGGTAGAGGGTCAGCGAAAAAGAGGAAGACCTTCAATAAGATGGACTGACACAATGGCTGCAACGATGGGCTTAAACATAGCAATGATTGTGAGGATGGCACAAGACTGGGCAGTGTTTCCTTCTGTTGTACTTAGAGTCACTATGAATCAGAACCAACCCAACGGTACCTAACAACAAGGTAGTAATGTTTCCAGGCAATAACCATCAATGACTACTAAAACCATTAAGTGAAAAGCTTATGGGGAACTTTATAACGGATGAATCAGGCTGACTTCACTGATCGATTTTAAAATAAAAAGACAACCAGATATTATGTCCTTCCTAAATGATGCACATAAGAAGTACACAACAGCACCTGTGAAAGAGTCTATAGAAAAAATATGATTTTTTACAAGAACAAAAAACCACGAATCTACCATTGTTTTACACAAATAATGCGCACCTCCTGCGTTTAAACAATTTGCCAACCACACCCTCCCCCCATGAGATATTTTCGTAAGCATGCTATACTAGTTTTTTATAGGAACATGTAAAAAAAAATTGGCATAGCAGCACTTACGTAAATACCTCACTGCAGAGGGCTCAGCTGGCAAAAAATCATAGAAGGCACATGTTATTTGCATAAACATACGGAAGCCTCTAGCTCTAACTACCAATTTATAGGAAACATTAGATTCAAATGAAACATGTTAAACAACACCATGAGGATAAAATTAGCAAAAGTCCAGAATGTGAAAAACTCTATATGACATACAATTCAGTTTCTTCAACTAATAAGTTTGAAAGAATATGGAGGGAGAATCTATAGACTAAAAGAGATTTAAGAGACATATCAACTAATCGCAATGTGTAGAACTTATTCAGATCCTTAGTTTCAACAAACCGTTTAAAAATATTATGAGACAATCAGGGATATCTGAACACTGGCTGTATATTAGATGTTAGGAGATTATTGTTAAAGATTTTAGATGTGATAATGGTATTATGATTACGTTTTTTAAAAAAAGAGTCCTTAAAACCAAACAACAGTTTAGCTTCACTAATAAAAAATGTCTGCCTAGAGCTTTATGCTCTTTAAAGAACTATCCATATGGAATTAAATTGACAACAGCAACTTGAAAGATTAGATAGGAACCTTAGGGGGCAGTGTTTATGTTAGCGGTGGAGGAACAACTCAGAAAAGGAGGGTGAGAATGGTTACACAACTTGAAGAACGTAATCAATGTCACTGAATTGTACATGTAGAAATTGTTGAATTGGTGTATATTTTGCTGTATATATTCTCAACAACAACAGCAGAATAAATAAAATAAATTATAAAAGAAGATATTACAGCCAGGAAAACCCTATAGAGCAGTTCTACTCTTCAACAACAACAAAAAATGAAAGAGTGCTTATAAAGATTCAATCAAAGTATTATGGTATCTTGGAAACTCCATAGACACATCCAAACTCCCTGAAGGACCGAATTGTCTCGGGCAACATCTAGCTCAATTGGCGTAACATATTTTATAAAGAAAATGTTCTACATTCTACTTTGGTGAATAGCGTCTAGAATCTTAAAAGCCTGTGAGCAGCCATCTAAAATACTTCACTGGTCTCACCCTTTTGGGAGTAAGGAAGAAAGAAGAAAACTAAACATACAAGGGAAAGATTACTCCAAAGGACTAATGGACCACATCTACCACTGCCTCTACCAGACTGAGTCCAGTAAAATTAGATGGTGCCCAGCTACCACCACTGACTGCTCTAACAGGAATCACAGTAGTGGGTCCTGGACAGAGCTGGAGAAAAATATAGAACAAAATTCTAACAAAAAAAGACTAGACTTACTGTCCTGACAGACACTAGAGAAGCCCTGAAAGTATGGCCCCTGGATACCCTTTTAGCTCAGTAATGAAGTCATTCCTGAGGTTCACCCTTCAGGCAAATATTAGATAAGACCATTAAACAAAATCATACCAAAGAGGCACAACAGTCCGGGGACAAGGACTAGAAGGCAAGAGGGGATAGGCAAACTGGTAACAGGGAGCCCAAGATCAAGAAGGGAGAGTGTTGACATGTCGTGGGGTTGTTAACCAATGTCATAAAACAATATGTGTACTAACTGTTTAATGAAAAACTAGTTTGTTCTGTAAACCTGCATCTAAAGTACAATAAATAAAATAATTATGATTTCTGGAATTGATTTCAAAATAACCTGGGTAGTGGGGAAAAGGAGTAGATGAGAAAGAGAATAGAAGAAACAAGATTGACCATGTGTTGATAACTGTTGAAGCTAAGGTATGGGTGGGAATTTATCATATTATTCTCTTTATATTAGAAATTTCCATTATAAAATTTTAAGTATCATCTTTTAAAAACTGAGTTCTATGTTTACTGAAATTGAAAGGCTGCTAATACACGTTAGTTAAATCAAGGTATAAGTTTTTATTTAAGAAAATTAAAAACTATATTAGTATATGAGATCCCTGGGTGGCACAAATGGTTTGTACTCCTTTACTAACCTAGAGGTTGGTGGTTCAAACCTACCCAGCAGCACCAAGGAAGCCTGTTAATAGTGATTACTCCTGAGGAAAGAAGCAATATTGGGTAGGCAGGGTGTACAAGAACTATAGTTTTCACCCAACATAATTTTATTTTACTTATAAGCCTGTATTCATGTATTACTTATATGAAAAGAGAATTTGTTTTGCTGTTTGTTTTTAAGAAAAAGTCCACACATGCACATGGAATGAATAGGACAAAGGTCAATATTCTGGCAGACCAAATAGTCCAAATTAAATAAAAACTCTGAGGCAGGAGAGTTGTAATGTGGGAAAAAAATGAGCAGATTTCAAGGGTAATGCTGTTTGTCCAGATAACTCGAGGAGTAGCAGTAACAAACAGAGACAGTGGAGAAGATTTGGTCCTGATTCTTAACCTTCCCCCACCCAAATTATTTTATTTCTCATTTTTAGCTATATCTGGGTAGCATATGTTTTACTGACATGTGTAAGAAGTAACTAAAGACTCAGCGGTCCCTGTGGGCATTGCTAGAGCAAAGCAATCAGAGTTACAAAGAGACTGTTATGCAAAGGCTATTTGGAGGATGGAAAGGGGACTATTTCGGTCAGAGCAGAGAGTATAAATAGCAGAGTAACAACGGAAAAACAAAAATTTAAAAAATGTTTTTAAAGAGAAGAAGGCTTCTAATGTTATGTTAAATAGTATACTTCTTATTCTAGGTTTTTTACTAAAGAAATATCTTGGAAAGTAACACACACAATTATATGTAATAAATGAATGAAATGCTTGTTGAATGAATGAATGCCACATAAATATAAAGAAGAGACAAAGGAAACTAAATAAAAGTAGATTAATAATAGTAAGATACTGGACTAACTAGAGTGGTTGCAGTGGTGAAAAGGAAAGAAAAAGATGTATCTAGACTTGTTCCCCAGTGTCACCTGGATAGGACCCCCATATGGTCAAGACTTGTGACTCTGGGAAGCTGAACACTTTTACTCCCTAGGAAGCCACAGAAAAATGACTCATCATAGAACTGACACTGTCTCCCATTCCCAGGCCATTACTTGATTTTCCTTCCCTGCAGAACCACATCTTTAATGCCTCTCCTCTAGCTTTTCTCTTCACACAGGATTTTCTACCCTCACAGCAACTTGGAATCAATGGAGCCCAGCCTGGAAATACATTCTTAGCTCTTCTTCCAGAAGTTGGTGTGGTTGAGAAAGTGTTCTGTTGCTTTATGCTAAAAGCATTTCAGTAGTACTATTATATATGGAGCCCTGGTGGCACAGTAGTTAAGAGCTCAGCTGCTAACCAAAAGGTCAGCAGTTCAAATTCACCAGCCACTCCTTGGAAACCCTACGGGGCAGTCCTACTCTGTCCTATAGGGTTGCTATGAGTCAGAATCAATTTGATGGCAATGGGTTATATATCAGCTTCCCGCATCTACCTGTCTAGAAAGATCCATCTTCCTGTCTGATGTACTTCTGTACAGTTTCCTGGATACCTGGGGTTTACCCTAACTGCCCAGATGTTGAATGCCCAGAATTGGCCTTGTCAGCTGGCTAGTATACCTACTCTGCTCTTGAAGATTCTGTCATCATTTCTCATGGCGTTTCCCTGCTGTTCATCTCCCTGACCTCGTACTAAGCTAAGGCCCATAATAAATGACCCAGCCCATATAACCTCAGCTGCCTGAATCCTAAAATCAAGGCCCCATCTCATCTCCTAATTTGGACTCCCAGATTAATAACCCATGCCTATGGTTTAATATTAGACAAACCATTAATGTAATCCACCATATAAATAAAACAAAAGACAAAAACCACATGATCTTATCAATTGATGCAGAAAAGGCATTTGACAAAGTCCAACACCCATTTATGATAAAAACTCTCACCAAAATAGGAATTGAAGGAAAATTCCTCAACATAATAAAGGGCATCTATACAAAGCCAACAGCCAACATCACTCTAAATGGAGAGAGCCTGAAAGTATTTCCCCTGAGAATGGGAACCAGACAAGGATGCCCCTTATCACCGCTCTTATTCAACATTGTGCTAGAGGTCCTAGCCAGGGCAATTAGGCTAGACAAAGAAATAAAGGGCATCCGGATTGGCAAGGAGGAAGTAAAATTATCTCTATTTGCAGATGACATGATCTTATACACAGAAAACCCTAAGGAATCCTCCAGAAAACTACTGAAACTAATAGAAGAGTTTGGCAGAGTCCCGGGTTATAAGATAAACATACAAAAATCACTTGGATTCCTCTACATCAACAAAAAGAACATCAAAGAGGAAATAACCAAATCAATACCATTCACAGTAGCCCCCAAGAAGATAAAATACTTAGGAATAAATCTTACCAAAGATGTAAAAGACCTATACAAAGAAAACTACAAAGTACTACTACAAGAAACTAAAAAGGACATACTTAAGTGGAAAAACATACCTTGCTCATGGATAGGAAGACTTAACATAGTAAAAATGTCTATTCTACCAAAAGCCATCTATACATACAATGCACTTCCGATCCAAATTCCAATGACATTTCTTAATGTGATAGAGAAACAAATCACCAACTTCATATGGAAGGGAAAGAAGCCTCGGATAAGCAAAGCATTACTGAAAAAGAAGAAGAAAGTGGGAGGCCTCACTCTACCTGATTTCAGAACCTATTATACAGCCACAGTAGTCAAAACAGCCTGGTACTGGTACAACAAGAGGCACATAGACCAATGGAACAGAATTGAGAACCCAGATATAAATCCATCCACGTATGAGCAGCTGATATTTGACAAAGGCCCAGTGTCAGTTAATTGGGGAAAAGATAGTCTTTTTAACAAATGGTGCTGGCATAACTGGATATCCACTTGCACAAAAATGAAACAGGACCCATACCTCACACCATGCACAAAAACTAACTCCAAGTGGATCAAAGACCTAAACATAAAGACTTAAACGATAAAGATCATGGAAGAAAAAATAGGGACAACCCTAGGAGCCCTAATACAAGGCATAAACAGAATACAAAACATTCCCAAAAATGACGAAGAGAAACCCGGTAACTGGGAGCTCCTAAAAATCAAACACCTATGCTCATCTAAAGACTTCACCAAAAGAGTAAAAAGACCACCTACCTACAGACTGGGAAAGAATTTTCAGCTATGACATCTCCGACCAGCGCCTGATCTCTAAAATCTACATGACTCTGTCAAAACTCAACCACAAAAAGACAAACAACCCAATCAAGAAGTGGGCAAGGGATATGAACACGCACTTCACTAAAGAAGATATTCAGGCAGCTAACAGATACATGAGAAAATGCTCTCGCTCATTAGCCATTAGAGAAATGCAAATTACAACTACAATGAGATTCCATCTCACTCCAACAAGGCTGGCATTAATCCAAAAAACACAAAATAATAAATGTTGGAGAGGCTGCGGAGAGATTGGAACTCTTATACACTGCTGGTGGGAATGTAAAATGGTACAACCACTTTGGAAATCTATCTGGTGTTATCTTAAACAGTTAGAAATAGAACTACCATACAACCCAGAAATCCCACTCCTCGGAATATACCCTAGAGAAATAAGAGCCTTCACACACCCATGTTTATTGCAGCTCTGTTTACAATAGCAAAAAGCTGGAAGCAACCAAGGTGTCCATCAACGGATGAATGGATAAATAAATTGTGGTATATTCACACAATGGAATACTACGCATCGATAAAGAACAATGACGAATCTGTGAAACATTTCATAACATGGAGGAACCTGGAAGGCATTATGCTGAGCGAAATTAGTCAGAGGCAAAAGGGCAAATATTGTATAAGACCACTATTATAAGATCTTGAGAAATAGTATAAACTGAGAAGAACACATACTTTTGTGGTTATGAGGGGGGGAGGGAGGGAGGGTGGGAGAGGGTGTTTTACTGATTAGTTAGTAGATAAGAACTGCTTTAGGTGAAGGGAAGGACAATACTCAATACATGGAAGGTCAGCTCAACTGGACTGGACCAAAAGCAAAGAAGTTTCCGGGATAACTGAATGCTTCAAAGGTCAGCGGAGCAAGGGTGGGGGTTTGGGGACCACGGTTTAAGGGGAATTCTAAGTCAATTGGCAAAATAATACTATTATGAAAACATTCTGCATCCCACTTTGAAATGCGGCGTCTGGGGTCTTAAATGCTAACAAGCAGCCATCTAAGATGCATCAATTGGTCTCAACCCACCTGGATCAAAGGAGAATGAAGAACACCAAGGTCACACCATAACTAAGAGCCCAAGAGACAGAAAGGGCCCCATGAACCAGAGACCTACATCATCCTGAGACCAGAAGAACTAGTTGGTGCCCAGCCAAAACCGATGACTGCCCTCAGAGGGAGCACAAAAGAGAACCCCTGAGGGAGCAGGAGATCAGTGGGATGCAGACCCCAAATTCTCACAAAAAGACCATACTTAATGGTTTGACTGAGACTAGAGCAATCCCGGCGGTCATGGTCCCTAAACCTACTGTTGGCCCAGGACAGGAACCATTCCCGAAGACAACTCATCAGACATGAAAGGGACTGGACAGTGGGTAGGAGAGAGATGCTGATGAAGAGTGAGCTATTTGTATCAGGTGGACACTTGAGACTGTGTTGGCGTCTCCTGTCTGGATGGGGGGATGGGAGGATAGAGAGAGTTGGAAGCTGGCAAAATTGTCACAAAAGGAGAGACTGGAAGGGCTGACTCATTAGGGGGAGAGCAAGTGGGAGTACGGAGTAAGGTGTATATAAACTTATATGTGACAGTTTGACTTGATTTGTAAATGTTCACTTGAAGCTCAATAAAAGTTATTAAAAAAAATAAATAACCCATGCCTGGAATCAGACAAAAGTTTGACTACTGTCTTAGTTTCCTATTGCTGCTGTAATGAGTTACAAGCCACAAACCTGGTGGCTTAACAACATATATTTATCATCTTACAGTTCTGAAGATCAGGAGTCTAAAATGCGTTTCTGCAAAAAAAAAAAAAAAAACACGTTGCCGTCGAATCGATTTCTACCCATAGTGACTCTAAAGGACAGAGTAGAACTTCTTCATAGGGTTGAAATGGGTCTCGTTGAGCCAAAATCAAGGTGTTGGTAGGGCTGCATTCCTTCTGGAGGATATAGGGAAGAATCCATTTCCTTCCTTTTTCCAACTACTAGAGGCCACCCACATTCCATGTCTCATAGCCCCCTTCCTCCATCTTCAAAGCCAGTAATGGCCAGTCAGGTCGTTCTCAAGCTGTATCACTCCGTATCTGCTTCTATCATTTCTCCTCTGACTCTGAATCTCCTATCCCCCTCTTTTACATATAAGGACTTTTATAATTATATTGGGCTCACCCAGACAATCCAAGGTGCCTTGGTGGCACAGTGGTTAAACACTCAGCTCCTAACTGAAAGGTCGATGGTTTGAACCCACCAGCTGCTCCACGGGAGAAAAATGTGGCAATCTAATTCTGTAAAGATTACAGCCTAAGACACCCTATGGGGTAGTTGTACTCTGTCCTATAGGGTTGCCATAAGTTGGAATTGACAGCAGTGGGTTTGGTTCTTTTTTTTTTTTTTTTGGTTACCCACATAATACAGAATAATCTCCTCATCTCAAGATTCTTAACTTAGTCACATCTGCAAAGTTCCTCTTGCCATTATAGGTAATATATTCACAGGTTCCAGGGATTAGGATGGAAACATCTTTGGGAGGCCATTATTCTGTCTACCATAACTACCCTTCAAAGGATGTATCTGAAGAAGCCACAGTCTTTCTATGGAGGAAGAAACTGTCACTTCAGTTTGCCCTGAGTTTACCCTGAACTCCTTGTACCTAGTCCCTTCCTCCTAGTTTATTCTGCAAAGCTCTCAACTGTATGATCAATTCAGATAAACTGACATTGATCAGATACATGAATATACTGTAAAAACATCAATGGGATGTTTTCAGTTTAGGAAATTAGAAGATAGTAAAGAAATGGAAGACAGATTTCATTAACTGATCCTGAGAAGTTTAAGTTGTTAGGATCCAAGAAAAGACTAGGATCTAAGGAAGGGTTTGTACACAGTCTGCCATAGTCCACTAAGTTTTCAGGAAGAGGGACTATCTACGTGCTATCTGTATTGTTGTATATTCATGCACCCTCTGTTAGCCAGAGGTCAGGGGATGCACAGACCAGAAAGAGGATTATCTGACAATAAATCCTTCTACCTTGAGCCGAAGTCTTTGCAGTGGTGGATAAGAAGTGACCAAAATCATAGGAAAACATAACCTACCTCCTAAAGTAACACATCAGTTTTATGGAGCATAATAGGGGGGAAATTAAGTAATTTAATTGGCAGTTTAAAACATTTTAAATTAACTCAATCAGATACACAATACAGTTAAATGTAAGTGCTGCATAATCTATTAAAGACAATTAGAAAGGGGTCCTTAAAGAAATTCCAAGTTACAATGACCCTTTAAGGCTACATTGCTACAGGGATCTGTTTGTGCTCCTCTGTGGATAGTTCTCCGGTAGAACAAGTTGAGAGGACTCCCTTAAATGGTCAAGAAAGGCAGGTGGAATTTGAACAAAGAACAACCTGAATCAACTGACAATAGAATTTACAGTTAAATAAAATGTGGCCACTATGAATATATGGTCATTCTCCTGAAATAACTGACCAGCTCCATAAGATTATGGAAGACTGAGCAAAAAGATGGCCAGGTAAAACACGTGCTTTCCAGTATGTGGCTTTCCGAACTGTGCTGTTCTCGTCACAATGATGAAAGGAGACGCTCTAAACTAGTCTTCAACTACTATGTACTCTGCTTGGCTTTCCTGTGGTTATTAATCATGGGTGCTTTCCTGAACATGTTTATTTCAAGTTCAAATACAAATTTTTACATTTAAAACTTGTACATCTTATTCATGTTCTCCTCTAGATCAAATCAAAGAAGAAAATCTCAGCAAGCATTCTAATCTGTGAATGCATATTGAGGCTTCCACTTAGAGACTCCATTTTGTAGAATGTGTGTTCTTGATGATTTGCCTCTGAAAACCACACTTCCCTTAAAATTACTACATAACCATTACTACTTTAAGCCAAGTTACCTGGCTTTGAGGTAACCATATATCATATAATACTAGGACCAGGAATCTGACCGTGAAAGACCTAAGTGGGATTGGAGTAGCAGAAATTTTTCTTAGAAAGTGAGAGTCTTCTCAAATATTGTTAGTGTTGTAAAATTTATTATCTCTTAACTAGCAGCGTGATGTCTGGTTAATATCTACTGACTATGGATGGACTTAAGTTCTTGAAGAATAAGGGCTTACACTTGCAATTGATGATCTTAAAAAAAAAAAACCTGAAATTGACATAACACCTCTGACAGGTATTATACAAGAAACTGCAGTTTCAGATAGGAATGTATACACACACAATGCTTTCAAACACAGACAGTCATACCATAGATGGAATAAACTAACCAAACGTGATTCCGACTCACAGTGACCCTATAGGACAGAATAGAACTGCCCCACGGTTTCCAAGGCCGAGAATGACACTGGACCAGGCAGTGTTTCCTTCTGTTGTACACAGGTCACTGTCATGGATTGAGCTGTGTCCCCCAAAAGTGTGTGTCAACTTGGCTAGTCCATGATTTCCAGTATTGTGTAATTGTCCACCAATTTGTCATCAGATGTGATTTTGCTATGAATTGTAAATTCTACCTCTATGAAGTTAATGAGGTGGGATTAGCAGCAGTTGTGTTAATGTGACAGAACTCAATCTACAAGATTAGGTTTTGTCTAAAGTCAGTCTCTGTTGCTATATAAAAGAGAGGAGAGAGCAGAGAGACAGCAGGACCTCATACCATCAAGTAAGAAGCACCAGGAGTAGAGCTCATCCTTTGGACCCAGGGTTCCTGTGCTGAGAAGCTCCTCGACCAGGGAAAGATTGATGACAAAGACCTTCCCCCAGAGCCAATGAGACAGAAAGCCTTCCGCTGCAGCTGGCACCCTAAATTTGAACTTCTAACCTCCTAGACTATAAGAGAACAAATTTCTGTTTGTGAAAGCCATCAACTTGTAGTATTTCTGTTATAGCAGCACTAGATAACTAAGACAGTCGCTATGAGTCAGAACCAACTCGACAGCACCTAACAACAATCTTCACAGAAGCAGACTGCCACATCTTTTTCCCATGGAGCCCCTGATGGGTTCTAACCACTGACCTTTTAGTTAGCAGCCCAGCACTTAACCACTGCACCATTAGGGCTCCTTACAGATGGAATAGGGTTTGAATATAATTGGAAGAGTAATGGGTAGGTTTACTGTCTGAAAGCATCTCCAACCTCCTTATCGTCTAGTAATGCTTCCCTTTGGTTTAATTAATACAAGCACCACAGAGGAAATAATATATTAAATTTTATCAATGACATAAATTATTAAAACTTTCCTAATGTATTTGGCTTTTAAAATATTAAAGTAATTAGTGCTTATTGTAACATATCAAATAATACAGAGGCACGTAAAGAAAAAAGTTAAGTTTCTCCCATCCTTCTCCAACCCCATTGCTCAAAAAATTTATTTAGCACCGACTATGGATCAAGGACCAAGGAGCCCTCGTGGCACAGTGGTTAAGAGCTATGGCTTCCTAACCAAAAGGCCAGCAATTAGAATCCACCAGCTGCTCTTTGGAAACCCTATAGGGCAGTTCTACTCTGCCCTATAGGGGGCTATGAGTCAGGATTGACTCAATGGCAACTGGTAACTATGGACTAAGCATGTTCTGGAGTGCGTGGATATAGCAATGGGCAAAGCAAAGTTCCTGCCTTCATGGACTTATATTCTAACGAGGAAACCAGTCAACCAACCAACCCAACAAATGAACAATAAATAATGTCAGGTAGCAATAAGTGCTATGAAAAAAAATAAATAAAAGATAGGAGATCCAGGAAGGGCTCTCTGCAGAGGAGACATTCAAGCAAAGACCTGAATGAAATGAAGGTATAAACAAAGTAGATAACAGGGAGAAAGGTGTTCTAAGCTGAAGGAACAAAAAGTGCAGCTCCCAGAGGCAGGGTGTGGTTGGCATGTTTCAGAAACAGCAAAGGGGCCAATGTGCATGAAGCAGAGTGAGCAAGAAGTTGTCTTTTATCAGCTCACAGAAACTCTTTGTAATTACCCTCTACAGTTCTGCTACTAACTAAAAAGCAAACAAGCCCATTGCTGTTGAGTAGATTCCAACTCCTGGCGACCTATGTTTACATGTTTGTCTTTTAATAAATTCTTTAAGCACATGACAATATAAAACACAGATTCCTTTATAGGCACGTAAAAATGTCCAATTATTTTGAATAAACTCATGTTAAAATTTTTTAAATGTTCCCTGGGTTGTCCAAGTTAGAATTTTGCAATATCAAAAAGAGAAAGAAATTTTGGAGGTCATTCTAATTTGTCTCAAGAGACTCAAGTCTTAGTTAAAAGAGAAGAGTAATAAAATTATTGAAAAATTTTTGCATGTACTCAGCACTTTATTACTAAGAGAACATTTATTGAGCGGCTATTATGTGCAACACTGTTACACGCTGTGGAAGACATAAATATGAATTAGACCTAATCCTCACCCTGAGTATTTTGCCATCTGCACCAGTTATTAATTTATGGCCTCTGAGTTCCAAATCCATCCTTTTTTGCCTTGCTTTGTTCTGTTTTTGTTTTGTTTTGTTTTGTTTTTTTGTTCTGGGGCTTAACCCTGTAGGCATTTGGCCTTTGACAGCTGGCAACATGTGAGGGTTTGTCAATAGAGGGCGCTGGAGGGACATTATCAGGTCAGAGCAGGAGGAAGGGACTTTATTTTGATGCGCTGCTTTCTGTGCAGAGCCAGCAGGGTGGTTTGCAGGAGGAGCCTGGTGATGTTCACCTCAGCAGTCCTCGTGGTTCAGTTATGGCCAGTGCCTCCCACCCCCTGCAAGTTTCTTCACCACAGTTGGACCGCACACTTCTGTGGCAGCCACATGGTCTTCTCTCTTAAGTTTCTTCTCTCCCCCAAGCCAAGAGTAGTAGCTGCGTCCTACAGTTACTACTTCTGTACTCCTTGGAGTCCAACCTTTCTAGTAGTTGAACACCTTTTACTAGTTAACAATTCTTTATATTAAATTCTCCTATTCAAATTATTGATGTAGTTTCTGTCTCCTGATTGGTACATGGCAGGTATACCATCCAACAATGAAGAAAAGACATTCGTAGATTAATGGAAATTCTGTGGGAGAAGGCCATTTCTGCTGTAATCACAGCCCAAAGACCAAAGAGCCTCAGAAATGTAAATCTATAGAATCAGGTATGGTTAGGATTGTGATCAGCTGCATGTAACAGAAACCTAACCTCAACAGCTTACCAAATAGGGTTTTATTTTCTCATGTAACATTAAGTCCATAAACAGGCAGTTTAGGGCTGCTGCAGCTACTCCAAAAAAAAAGCATTGAAAATCCAGCACTTTTCTAGTCTGTGGCTTCTCCATCTTTAACACGTGGCTTCTGTCTTCACAGTTGCAAGATTGCTGCTACACCCCCAGACATCGGTCCATATTTCAAGCAGGAAAAAGAAAGGGCAAAGGTAAAAAGAAGTGAGCCAGCTGAAGCTATGCTGCACATATCACTGACCATTCCTAACTGTAAGGATTCAAACATGGCAAGGAATTTGGGGGCAGCCCAGGACCCGGCAGCATTTCTTCTTTTGTACATAGGGTCGCTATGAGTCTAAACTGACTCAACGGTGCCTAACAACTGTAAGGAAGCTTGGGAAGCTCAGTACTTTGAACTGGGACTACAGTCCTGTAAGTAAGAAAGAAGGGGAGAACAGATGTTGGATAGGCAGCTAGCTGTGACTACCCCAAATTAATTGAAAACTTTAGTGAATTACTTTTGAGATGGGCCAGATTCAGCAGAGGGACTTAATCTCATATCCATATACTTGTTCATTTTCTTTTAATGTAATTAATATAGTTTTTCTATATTATCACTGTTATATAAAATTATTTTCCCTCAATAACTAGTATAAATTTCCAGAAAAAAAATGATAGAATAAAATTTATTTTATTAGTGTGTAATTTTATTTTCATGTAACTCTTTTATTTAAATTTTAGCCTAGAGCATCTGGACTTCTGAGAGGTTATGGAGAGAGAGACTTGCTTTTACTTACTTACTAAATTCTTTGGGGTCCATTTAGTAAATATTTTATTCCAGCGTACTGAATGGCATAAAAGTGGCTTAAATCATTTGTAAAGGAGCTAAAAACAAAGTTGAAGACAAAATCTTCTGCACCAGAAAGTGATTAGTAGTCGAGACAGCTGGTAGATCTATGAGTGCTAGATTTTATTTAAAAGGAGCCAAGAAATCTTTTCTATCTAAATCGTCCCATCTCTCAAATCCTAGCACAAATGTGGCCCTTCCTGACCAGGCTGATCTATGTTCTTAAGCTATTTCCCTTAGCTAGTCCTGGAACATATATTAATTTGTATTTTTCTCCAGTTTTTCATATGCCCCAATTATATTGTGAACTCCTACATTTTCCCTGTATCCTTACTATACTCAAAGACAGGATGTTAATAGTTGCTTAAGGAGCACACCTCAGTTGATTGGTCCTACTGAATTGGTGCCTAGGATGATGTAGGTGGTTAATGTTCTTGGCTGCTACCAAAAGGTTGGAGGTTTAAGTCCACCCAGAGGTGCCTGGGAAGAAAGGCCTGGCGATCTACTTCCTGAAAAATCAGTCACTGAAAACCCTATGAAGCACAGTTCTACTCTGACTCACATGAGGTCGCCCTGAGTTGGTGTGGACTCAATGGCAACTGGTTTTTTACAGAATTAGTGCAGATTTACAGGGGTATTTTTTAAAGATACATTGATACCAAACTAAAGCCAGCAATAAGAAATTAAAACTTCTATAGGAAAAATGAAATATTATAACTGAGCCCAGAATATTTTAAAATCATATTTCTGATTTTTACTTCCACAAGAAGTAGTTGTTTTTTGGGTTTTTTTTTTTTTTTTTTTTAATCATACCAGTATAATAATGTTGGAGAAAATTTTTCAGGCTATTAAAATTAAAACTTTAAAAGTAGGTCATTTAAAAATCTTTCCATGTGATCAGGTCAGAATTACCTTACAAGAATTAACAATTATAATCCTACTTTACCCCAGTACTTCAAGGAGAGGAGAGTCAGTCACCAATACATATGCTTCTCTCTACCTGGTTTGCTAAGAGCCACGCCTAGAATTCTATAGTGAAATCCTCCATATTAAGAGGCTGCTACCCTTTTTTTTTTTTTTTACCCCTACATGGATCTCAAAGGAGTAGTAAACATTCAGTTGACAATATTTCCTGTTCCAGTCATCTAGTACTGCATAACAACCTATCTAAACTTAATAGCTTCGAACAACAGCGCTTTTTATTGCTCTTGACTCTTTGAATCAGGATTTGGGCAGAGCTCATTGGGGATGGTTCATTTCCGTCCCATGTGACATTGGCTCTGAAGGCTTGACAGCAACCGGAGAATACAAGATGGCCTCGCTCACATGTATGGAGTGCCTCAGCTCTCTTTCATGTGGCCTTTTTCTCTCCATGTGGTTTCTTATCATTCAACAGTCCAACGCAAGTTTCTTAATATGGTGGCTAGCTTCCAAGGACAGAACGAAAGCTACAAGGTCTCTTTAAACCTAGCCCCAAAAGACCCACACGGTCACTTCCACTGCATTCTAGTAGTCAAAAGAAGTCACAGGGCCACAGTCACAGATTTAATGGAAAGAGGAAAAGCCTCTATTGCTTGATGAGATGAGAGGCAAAGTCACATTGCAAAAAGGCATGCCAAAGAGGAGGGATTGTTGTGGCTATATTTGGAAAAGATCTAACATACTTCTCTCTATATTACCATTCATTTCTTCCCCATGCCAAGTTTATCTGATAGTGCCAAATTATGATGTCTCATAACTAAATATGACTATCTCCACAGTCTAACAAAAAACACAGTGAGGATTAAATACTTCACAAAGAGTCCCCTGTTCATCTTTATGGCTTCGCTTTAGTTCTCTCAGAATGTGCCTTTTTTGTCAAACTTCCTCGGTGCAAATATCTACCCCCCTATCAACATGGGTCAGCGTCACTCCAAAATCCATTCCCCTTCTTCTATCAATGCAAGTTTTAGGATTAAAAACCAAGCAAAATTTGAGTTACTTTTTATCTAGAATAGTACCTTGCAGGCATGGCCATGGTCAGGGTCCTCGACAGAATAGGCTGAGCTTCAGAACCCTAGGTCTGGTCTCTAGCCTCCAACTTGTGTGAGTTAATATATGCTTTCTCATTCTTCATCTAAAAGGAAACAAACAAAAAACCCATTGCCATCAAGTAGATTCCAACTCATAGCAACGCTATAGGCCAGAGTAGAACTGCCCCATAGGGTTTCCAAGGATTCAAACTGCTGACCTTTTGGTTAGTAGCCGAGCTCTTAACCACCGCACCACCAGGGCTCCTTTCTTCATCTAGCAAGTAATTAATGGATTATTTCTGCCTGTCTCTCTCACATATGCATACACACAATTCTCAGAGATGGAACATCTGTTCTGTGAACACCTGATATTCTTCCACAAATATTTAGAACCTTAACAGATAGAACCCACAAGGAGGTGTTCTCTTCTCTCCTAAGCCAGTTCATCTGCTTACTGACACGTTGATAGTGCAGGGCCCCAGGACAGGCTGCAATTATCCCTGCCACAGGCAACAAGCCCATATGCACCATGGAAATGGCCCTGTTCAAATCCTGGCCTTCTCCTCTGCCCCCTCTTCCACAGTTACAGCTACTGATTTAGTGCTGAAGAGGTTGGAACTTCCCCCAAACCATCTCTGCATAGAAATCCACTTGAAATAATTTTTCCCTAAGAGGATCTATTATTGAAGTATAGGGCATTATTGTTTATTCTATTTTAGACACCATAGGATACCACATACTTCAGGTAAGAACTGAATACTTAAGAAAATATACCAATATCTCTTTGAACTGAACATGTGAATTCTATTTTATAGGTTAAAGGTTAAGCCTAAAATGATTAGCTTTCATGCAGTTTGTGAACCACTTGCATTTGAAATTGGATCAGTGACAAAGTCTTATTCATTCTTCAAATGTTAGTTCTGAGGCCTTCTTCTCAAAGTCACTGCTAGCTTACATTGCTAATTAGAAAAAAATTTATCCTCTGGGTTGATGCTGGCCCATGCCAGGACACTAGACAAAGCTGGCTAGATGTCAGTCTTTAGTCAGTCCCTAGGCTGGGCATTCTAGATGTTTGATCTTCTATATTGACTTGTATCACTTCCAGCAGCCATTTGTTAACAACTTCTAAGTCAAGTTTACGAAGTCAAGGCTATAAAAAAACAGAGGTTAAGGGTAAATCATTTTTGTGAGCCATTTCTGCATTCATCGGAAGAAAATGATTAGCCCAAAGTTACTAAAAAACAGGTGTTTGGTGAGTTTTTAAAATACCCAGGCTTTTTTCAGTCCCAGGTCCTATATGAAATACATCACAATCCCTTAATTCTTCCAATCACAGAGTTGGAAGAAAAGTTGATCTCTCTTAACTTTACGCAGAGGCAACTTTGTGCCCAAAGTCACAGAGGTGTTTAATCTATTCATTCCCTCATTCCTCTGTCTGGGTACTTCTGGGTCGGGCACTCTTTCGAGCGAAAGATTA
Source organism: Loxodonta africana (assembly GCF_030014295.1). Classification (NCBI taxonomy): domain Eukaryota; kingdom Metazoa; phylum Chordata; class Mammalia; order Proboscidea; family Elephantidae; genus Loxodonta; species Loxodonta africana. The sequence continues at coordinate 71,644,262 of NC_087347.1, forward strand.
ACTGTATTTCTGGAACTCTTTTCTGGATTCTCTTAAATAAGCATATTCATTTTGCTGGGGACCCTAATTTCTTTCATCAAGTACTGAATGTCAATCCACCACACACACGCACTGTAACACGCTCCTATTTCACAGAGAAGAAAGACCAGGGTCCTTTTACTAAAAGGAAATAAATCCATTGCCATCGAGGCGAATTACAGCAACTGTTAAAAAGCCAAGTCTCACAAAATTTAGCCCACTAGCCTCCTGACAGCTCAGATGAAAGGTGATGCAGCCTGTCCAGCTCTACCTGCTAGGGCTAGTCTTCAATTTCTTCTTTTTGGTGCCCCCTTTTTTTTTTTTTTTTTTTTTTTACCAGTTCCCGCCCGCCAAAGCGTCATCAGGTGGCTGTCAATGTCCTTCCCGACGGGGTACCAATAAAGTTGCTACAAAATGACCTTGAGCGTTTTCCCTTCTGCCCCCGATTCCCCGCCTTCTCCATCCGGGTGCTGCGGGGCGGATAAGAGCAGAACCGCGCCTGCGCGCACAGCGCCCCTCCGTCGACCTCTGCCGCTGCTGCTGCCGCTGGGAAAGGTAAGCGGCGGGCGCGGGAGCCGGGCCCAGTCCTGGCGGAGCAGCGCCCGGTGGGAACCCATTCATTCTCTGGCACCTCCCTGGTTGCAGGGCCGAGTCTGCCGGCGTGCACGAGAGCCTGAGGGTCCCAGGTGGGAAGGGCAGGCCCCTTGAGGGCACTTGACCTCAAGCTTCTTTGCCTCCGCAGAGAGGAAGCGGGAGAGGAGCCCACGCCGTGTGTCACCCAAGTCCTGTAGCCGCGCCGCCTGGAAGAGTGTAAGATGTTCGCCTGCGCCAAGCTCGCCTGCACCCCCGCTCTGGTACGTAGCCCAGGCTGGGCCGGGGCTCGGGAGAGGGGAGGCCAGGGGCCGGGCCTCTTGGCCCTGGAGCGTCCACGTTGTGGAATGGGGTAACCTCCGGGCAGGGCATACCGTCCTCATGGGAACCGCTTTACGCTCGCCTCTTAACTCCTATGACCTTTTCTTCCTTCCCTCCTAATCCTGCGGGCATCTCACTCCCCTCCTCCCCTGCACCAGGGCGGTGGAGAGCCGCCGGGGCCTAGCTGTCAGGCCCTCCTCGGTGCAGGTCAAACCCTCCTTGATCCTCCAACCCCTCCCCGGTCACTGTTGGGTAGGGGTCAACGGGAAGGTTGGGTGCTGTGGAGGATGTAGGGGGCTGCTGAGGCCTAGCGCGCCGCAGCAGCGCTCTCCGCTGCCTGTGTGTAGGTCAAACTCGCTCCTGCAGAGGGAGGGACTTTGCCTCGCCCTGTGTGGGCGGAGGAAGGTGGCGCGCAAGCCCAAAGTCAGTCTTTCTGCCTCTGGGATATTATTTCGTAACCGTTTTTGGAGACTTTAGGTGAAGTGAAGATCTGGGGGATTTGTCTTGGAAAATCAGAACTTGGTTCTGAAGGGGTTTTCTGTGACCTTAGTTGAGTGGACATTCAAGGGCAGAGAACCTGGACTGGAATAGGTCCTTATGGTCAGAGTATTTCATCGATTATTCTTACACTGATGTGGAATTACTCAAACTGCTTTTGTATGGCATGATCTAATCAGCATATACTGATATCTCAAAAGTGGTCGGTGCTCATATTAACTGACAGGCTATTTTAAATGACAAGTATTTATTGTGATACTCCTAATACACTTGTTGGTCCACTTAAGCTCCCCAATAAATGTGAGGTGTTTATTGTTATTTTTCTGAGCTGAATTGTGGCGATACAGTAATTAAAATTTTAAAAGCAATACTTTAAATTGTTCTCTTTTGAACTAATTGTTAGAATTTTTGTTCGGAATAAAAATGAATTGTATAGCAAGCTTTAAGACTTCATTGGCAACGTCAAAACTTGATTAAAATTGCTTCATGTATTGAAAATGACCAAACAGCCAAGATAAGTAAAAGTAAATACAGAAAAGCTGTGACTTCTCCTTTCTGCTTCATTTTTGCTGCTTGCTTTTTGAGAATTCATGGTGCAAGAAGAGCCACAGAAGTCTTGTCCATTTCTTACTTAATACTTAGAATCTTTTTTTTTTTTCTTTTTCATCAATAGATCCGAGCTGGATCCAGAGTTGCATACAGACCAATTTCTGCATCAGTGTTATCTCGACCAGAAGCCAGGACAGGAGAGGTAATAGCAGTAATAAGAAATGAGGCAATACTACCAAGTAGGTCTTACGGCTTTTTTGTTTTGTTTTGTTTTTAGGTCTTTCGGTTTAGCTTAGAGTGGGGGGAAAAAGCTCATTAATGAATGATCTGAGGGCAATCCTTTTCCACCCTTTTATCCAAAACAATATGTAGAGCATGAGCCAATGAGAATTTTCCTGTATCCAAAACCTACCCACTTAAGTTGGCCAAGAACTATTACATTCAGTATTTATATTTAAGAATATAGTTTTGAGTTGTTAACTGTATTTAAAGTTATAATAGCTACAGTTTATTGAAAAGCCTCTATCTGGCCACTTCACTTATGTTAAAAGGTATAAACCAAACTGGTTGCCGTCAATTCCGACTCATAGTGACCCTATAGGACAGAGTAGAACTGCCCCATAGAGTTTTCAAGGAACATCTGGTAGATTTGAACTGTTGACCTTTGGTTAGCAGCCATGACACTTAACCACTACTATGCCACCAGAGTTTCCCTATAAGGTATAGACATTGTTATTCCACTCCCCAAGCCCTTGCCTTTTCTATTGTGCCACATTGTCTCCTATTCAAACTCAGCTATAACACAGAGTAGTTATCATTTTGGCAGTACAGGAATTAAAATAGCTAACTGTAGTCACTGATTTGACCTTTGCCTTTATGTCCTGTTTCTCTAGGGCTCGACAGTGTTTAATGGGGCCCAGAATGGTGTGTCTAAGCTAATCCGGAGGGAGTTTCAGACCAGTGCAATCCGCAGAGACGTTGATACTGCTGCCAAATTCATTGGTGCTGGTGCTGCAACAGTAGGAGTGGCCGGTTCTGGTGCTGGTATTGGAACAGTCTTTGGCAGCCTCATCATTGGCTATGCCAGGTAATCATTAGTATCTCTAGTTTAAGAACCCGCTTGAAGAGCTAGCGGTAATTGTCACTGAAATAATAGCTCTTTGTATTAAGTGCTTACTCTGTGTTTTGCACTATGTTTTGAAGGCTTCGTGTACTATGTCAACCCTTACAACACCCCTTTTTCAGTATAATCCAGTTTACCTCTGAAGGACTAGAGACAGAAATGTTACTACTTGCCCAAGGTCTTGGCTAGTAAGTGTCAGAAAATACATTTTAACTCAGTCTGACTTCAGTGTCTGCACTCTTTATAATTAATAGAGCACAGTCTCCAAAAGTATTGATTTCCATTTTATTATCTCTAATATCGAATTTCTAAACTATCAGATCTTAAAAGGTATAGAACATACTTTCAGAGGGATAATAACAATGTTAAGAAGAATTGTCAGAACCCCTCAAAATGGATGAGAACTAACCATTTACACTGACACAGAGAGACACCTCCCTACCTTTTCCCATATGTTTGGGATTGGGGAAAAGTGTCAAAAGCAGAAGCAAAAGTGATCTAAGCAAATACTCCTCCAACAGACTTTACAGCTTACAAACATTTTACACACTGGTAATGCGGTTCTTCAACATTTATCAAACATGTTGAAACTCAAAAGTAACAATCATGTGTTGTGTCTCTTTTAGAAACCCTTCACTGAAGCAGCAGCTGTTCTCATATGCTATCCTCGGATTTGCCTTGTCTGAAGCTATGGGTCTCTTTTGTTTGATGGTTGCTTTCTTGATTTTGTTTGCCATGTAACAAGAATTACTGCTAAAAATGTTGGCATTCGTATTAATTATGGATATAATTCTGTGTATCTTACTGTGACTCCGAAAACTAGTGTTGGTGTCGTGGAAATGTACGTATTTCCAAAGTCATTTCATTAAAGATGAAAACTTTAATTTTTGCTGTGATTTGTACTTATCTAAATTTGGTTCACCACAAGGAAGAACATATACTTGAGCAGATGCTGTACAGTTCAGGGGATGATACACCAATTGCCTCCCTGAGGAAAAAGATCTTGAGGTAGTTTCTTATGGGAATTCTTTTATATACTGTCCAGCCCTTGTGGTGTAGTAGTTAAGTGCTACAGCTGCTAACCAAAAGGCCAGCAGTTCAAATCCACCAGGCGCTCTTTGGAAACCCTATGGGACAGTTCTACTCTGTCCTCTAGGCTCGCTATGAGTCAGAATTGACTTCATGGCAATGGGTTGGGTTTGGTTTGGTTTGGCACATGTAACTTACAGAACTTTTGCTCATTCATATAAAGGAAAAATAATGAATACTTTAAGCCAAGTTGCTAAAGCAGTGCTTAAGGCTGGTGCTTACAAGTGTTTATAGGAGTGCTGGGAACGATAGTTGATGCAATGGTATTTTTAATGCTACATGTTGCTTCTTGGTCAGACCTCTGTTACAAGGAAGAAAGTGGTGCTATTATAGAATAACTTAAGGTTTTCCCCTAGCAAATATACCATTGTATCATTTGTCATCTCAGTTGCAGGGTTTATATGAAGGGTAACATGACAGAAAAGTTAAATTTTACTCCTTTAATGTCCTCTGCCTAATTTGATTTCAGCTGAGAACAGCTATCTAAGTTACCAGTGTTTCTCAAAGTGTAGTGGGAAGACCACTTGCATGGAATCACCAGGGTGCTTGTATAACACATTCCTAGAGTGCAGACCTACTGAATTAGAATCTTTGGGCATGAGCCTTAACAGTCTGCATTGTTAAAAAGGTTCCCAGGTAATTTTCGTGCATACTGCTATTTGAGAATCACTGACTTACACATAGCCAGGGTTGGATTAACCAGTGAGCGCTGTGTGCACCGGCTTCCATTGAGCAAGGCACACATGGCCATGATTGTGTTTACTCGCTAATCTGTGGTGAACAAGTTCACATGGGTGTCACCACATCTTTGATGTGGTGGGGACAAGTGAAATTGTGCAGTGCAGCTGGTAGGAAGGCACAGTTGAGCCCATGCGTACCTCACTTATTGAGTAACTGGCCCTACACATTGCAGATTCATTCCTAACTTCTATGAAGTGAAACAAGAAGCTTAAGGCCAAAGAGCCACAGATACCACTTTTTGACTGATTAGTCTCCGTCAAATAAATTCCTGAAGCTGTCACTATTTTCTTGAAAAACATTACCTAATATTTGAACTCAGCAATGTAAATAAGTACTGTACTATCATATAATCCAGCAATCCAACACTCGAGTATATACCCAAAAAAGTTTAAAACAGGCGATCAAAACAAACTTGTACATAATTGCTCATAGCAGCAGTATTCATAATAGCCAAAAGGTAGAAACAACCTAAATATCCGTCAACTAATGAATGGCTAAACAAAATGTATATCCATACAATGGAGTATGATTCAGCTATAAAAAGAAATGAAGCACTCATACATGCTACAACATGGATGAACCTTGAAAAGATGGTAAATGAAAGAAGCCAGATATCAAAGGCCATATACTGTATGATTCCATTATACGAAATACCCAGAATAGGCAAATCCATGGAGACAGAAAGCACTTAGTGGTTGCCAGGGGTTAGGGGGAGTGGCCACTTCATTAGTACAAGGTTTCCTTTTGGGGTGATGAAAATGCTGTAGAACTAAATAGTGCTGATGGTTGCACAACATTGTAAAAGTACTAAATGTCACAGAATTGTATGCTTTAAAATGGCAAATTTGATATATATTTTACCACAATAAAAAATATGTATGTAACAAAATCATACCAAATTTTAAAAATCATAGGGAAATACTAAGGTTAATTAGTACTCTGCAAGTTCATTTTTAATAAAATCAACCTTGCTTACAACCTGTTGTAAGTGCTAGTTTGATGGCTGAAGAGGCATTGACTGGAACAGGTTTCTTGCAAGAGATACTTACTCCAGCTGAGGGAATTCCCTGAGAAATCAAAGGGAGATACCTGGGCTGTGCCCGCATGGCCTCCATGTCACTGAAGCAAAAATAAAAGTCTGTAGAAAAATAAGTATCTGACTTAGAAGTATAACTGCGGGCTATCTTATCTAGAAGGGGAAAGGAAATACCGCATCAGAGGATAACATCCTGGAATATATCCCTCCACAAATCAACACCATTAGACCACTGTGATTCAGGGTTTTCGCTGGATGATTTTCAGAAGTAGATCACCAGGCCTTTTATCCTCGTCCATCTTAGTCTGGAAGCCCCATTGGAACCTATTAAGTATTATTCGGTGCCGTAAAGTCATTTCGACTCAGTGACCCTACATACAACAGAACGAAACACTGCCCAGCCCTGTGCCATACAATCCTTGCTATGCTTGTGCCCATTGTCACAGCCGCTGTGTCAATCCATCTTGAGGGCCTTCCTCTCTTTAACTGACCGTCTACCAAGCATGATCTTCTCCAGGGACTGGTCTCTCCTGATGACATGTCTAAAGTATGTGAGACGAAATCTTGCCACCCTTGCTTCTAAAGAATGTTCTGGTTGTACTTTTGAGACAGATGAATTAGTTCTTTTGGCAGCCTATGTTATATTCAATATTCTTCACCAATATCGTAATTCAAAAGTGTCAGTTCTTCCATCTTCCTTATTCATTGTCCAGCTTTCCCATGCATATGAGACGATTGAAAATACCATGGCCTAGGTCAGGCACACCTTAATCCTCAAAGTGACATCTCTGCTTTTTAACACTTTGAAGAAGTGTTTTGCAGCAGATTTACCCAATGCAATATGTCGTTTGAATTCTTGACTGCTGTTTCCATGGCTGTTGATTGTGGATCCAAGTAAAATGAAAATCTTTGACAGCTCCAATCTTTTCTCTGTTTATCATGATGTTGCTTATGGGTCCAGTTGTAAGGATTTTTGTTTTCTTTGTGCTGAAGTGTAATCTGTACTGAAGGCTGTAGCCTTTGATCTTCTTCAGTAAGTGCTTCAAGTCCTCTTCACTTTCCGCAAACAAGGTTGTGTCATCTGCATATCACAGTGCGGTGCTGTTAATTACTTTTGTGTGTGGCCTTTCTAGCCATGGTCTTATAACTCCCACTCAGGTGACAGCGTGGGACTGTGTGATAGGGTAATTGTAGCCCACCAAGAGGATTGGTCAATTTGCTTTTAAAGAGAGCCAGTTCCAGTGCAGAGAGAAGGATCCCATCACTACCAGGGAAGAACAGCCAGGAGCCGGCACCTCCTTTGGACATGGGATCCCTGCGCAGGGAGGCTCCTGGGACCAGGAGAAAGAGAGGGAGCAAGCTGTAACCCTGAAGACGGTAAGAAACAGTGGCAGGAGAGACCCAGCAACAGGAGACAGTGCTGTGGGCTTCCTGGCCCACTGAGAGAAAGCTAAGTGCCTCTGGGCAGAGGCCAGGGAGAGGCATGCTTTCGAGCCAGGCTGGGAAGAGGCTGTCCTGATGAAAGAACTGTATACTTGAGTGTTCCTGAGTCCTATTACTTTCCTAATAAACCCCATAATTGTGACTATGGTTTGTGAGTTCTGGCCATTGCAAAGAATTATCAAACCCAGCAGAGAAGTAGAGAGTGCTCTGGGAGGGAAGGTTGGTGTCCGAGTTTGCAGAGAGGAGGTGTGTCTGACCTCCACCTCACAGGAACCAGCCTTGGGGTGTTAGTCTTGGTTCTCCTTTCCCCTTGTGGGGTTGGCGGAGGTCAGATACCGCCCCCATGCTGTTTCTACATGCAGGTTGTTAATGAGTGTTCCTCCAATCCTGATGCCATGTTCTTCAAACAGTCTAGCTTCTCAGGTTCTTTGCTCAGCATACAGATTGAATAAACCAAACCCACTACCATGGAATCAGTTCCATAGGATTTCCAAGGCTATAAATTTCTATGAAAGCAAACTGCCACATCTTTCTCCCCAGGAGCCACTGGTGGTTTCAAACCACTGACCTTTCAGCTAGCAGTCAATTGTTTTAACCGCTGCACCACCAGGGCACACCTTTCCTGATGTTAAACCACGCAGTATCCCCTTGTTCTGTTTGAACAACTGCCTCTTGGTCTAAATACAGGTTCTTATGAGCACAATTAAGTGTTCTGGAATTGCCATTTTTCTTAATGTTACCATGATTTGTTATGATCCACACAGTTGAATGCCTTTGCATAGTCAATAAAACAGATGAATATCTTTCTGGTATTCCTTTCAGCCAAAATCCATTTGACAGCAATGATATCCCTCGTTCCATGTCCTCTTCTGAACCCTGCTTGAATATTTGGCAGTTCCCTGTCGATGTACTGCTGCGACCATTTTTTAATGATCTTCAGCAAAATTTTACTTTCATGTGATACTGATGATACTGTTCGATAATGTCTGCGTCTGTTGGGTCACATTTCTTTGGAACGGGCACAAATACGGATTTCTTTTAGTCAGTTGGCCAGGTAGCTGTCTTCCAAATTTTTTGGCATAGATGTGTGAGCACCACCACTGCTGCATCCATTTGTAGTAACATCTCAATTAGTATTCCTTCAATTCCTGGAGCCTTGTTTTTCAACAATGCCTTCAGTGCAGCTTGGACTTCTTCCTTCATTACCATCGGTTCTTGATCATATGCTACCTCCTGAAATGGCTGAATGTCGACCAAGTCTTTTTGGTAGAATGACTCGCTATTCTTTCCATTTTCTTTTGATGCTTCCTGAGTCATTCACTGTTTTGCCCATTGAATCCTTTACTATTGCAACTCGAGGCTTAAATTTTTTCTTCAGTTCTTTCAGCTTGAGAAATGCTGACCTTGTACTTCCCTTTTGGTTTTCTAACTCCAGATCTTTGCATATCTCATTATAATACTTTGTCTTCTCAAGCCACCCTTTGAAATCTTCTGTTCAGCTCTTTTACTTCATTTCTTCCATTCGCGTTCGGTATCATAGCAACTGGCAAACCTTCACGGACAGACGGTGGTTGCTGAGCATGAGGTGCATTGGTTGGGTCCAAACCCAGGTCTCCTGCGTGGAAGGTGAGAATTCTGCTTCTGAGCCACCAGTGCCTCACATCCCTCTACTTTCTATTTTATTTTATTTTTTATTTTTGTAATGAAGGTTCTGACATTGATATTATACCATTGGAATATGTCTACTGTCAGCAGAAAAGCTTATTGTGCACCATCGTCATATGAAGTACCAGTTCCCGTAGCTTATGAACCTTCCAAGCTGATAATAGCCAGTACTTCTCATAAATTCTTAGTTTATCAGAGGCTAATAAAGATGTTATATTCTTAATCAAATGCCAAATGAAGAATTATCCACATTGATCAGTTTAAAACTCCAGCAGGAAAGACCACTTAGGGTGCTAATTCAACTTTATTTAGAATGTTGTTCCTAAAGGCAATGATGCATTTCAGATTTTCAAGCATACTTTTTATTTGATAATATATTCAAAAAAAAAAAAAACCAAACCCAGTGCCATTGAGGTGATTCTGACTCATAGAGACCCTATATCACCTTTCCTTAATGCAGAAATGTGACATTTTTAATGCCTTTCGGTTTGACTCCAATCTAATCTGAGTAGCACCCTGTAAAAAAGACAGGAGAGACAGGCAGAGGAAAGACCGACATTGAAGATGTACCTACATGCCAAGGAACTCCCGAGGATACCACAACCCAAGAGAGACAAGAAAGAATCTTCTCCCTAAAGCCTTCAGAGCGAACATGGTCCTGCTGACACATTGAATTCAGACTTCTAGCCTCCAGAACTATGAGACAATAAATTTCTGTTCTTACAAGTCACCAATTTGTGCTATTTTATTACAGCAGCCCTAGGAAGCTAATATACTTCCACTTTCACTTTAGTTTTCAGTATATATATTTGGGCTGGATCTTAGTAGAAATTTTAAGAGCAATAACAATAAATGAATTAACCCCATTATACTTCGAAACAAGGTAGAAATACCACATTCTGTGCTCCCTAGAGGGTTTTGAGAGCATTTAAAGGCCACCATTGGTTCTTGTGGTATTTAATAACAGGGGCTTTTCATATAGAAGTGTTTTCTTCAAATAGCCTCTTCCTGTATCTAAGGGATACCAGTTTTTATTCAAAAGTCATACTGGGTTATTAAAGGATGTTCATCAGACCCTCACTAATTCTCCTAGGAGTAAGTTGGGTTGATGGAGCAATAAGACAGGCAAAGAAGGGGTTCAGGAGTTTCCCACATTTGTAAAGAGAAGACTGTAGAGAAGTTTAGGGCTTTTGAAGATATTGCAGAATGAGGAAGTGAGAAAACTGAAGAGGAAAGCATTTAATGTAGATTATGGAGTGAGACTGTTGTTTGGTTTAAAGAAGAATTCAGGGGGTACTTTTGGATTAAGGTTTAAAGATTATCTCAAGGCAGTAGTTTTGGGGGTTCAACCAGCCTCAATGGCTCCAAAAAAGTCTGGATTCCATGAGAATTTGAAATTTTATTCTGCATTTTCTCCGTTCCAGTCAGGATTCCTCTATAGAATCATTGATAAAAACATTCAGTAAAAAAAAGCTTAGTGATAGTAGGCATTTCTTCTGGTCTCACGGCAAAGGAGGCAGTTATTCTCGGACACAGTTAGCCACACATTCCATTTCCCCCTTGTATTCCTGACTGTCCTTCCTCTGTTGCTTCAGGCGAATAGAGACCAATTATTGTACCTTGGATGGCTGCCTGCAAGCTTTTAAGGCCCCAGGCGCTACACAACAAACTGGAAGATAGAACAGAAGCACTAAATACAGTATTTGGCTGATAAACTGGGGTGTCCCAGGAAACCATGACCCTAAACCTCCACCAAGAAACCAAATCCCATTCGATATTTGGTTATACATTAGCAGTTTCAGCAGCTACTCTTGTTGTTGTTGTTGTTGTTGTTGTTGTAGTAAAATAGATACCACACAACACTTGCCAATTCAACTTTTTATAGATGTACAACTTAGTGACATCAATTACACCAATTGGTTGTGCAACCATTACCCTTAATCAATGCAAATTTTCCATCACCATAAACAAACTAAACAGTTTACCTTAATTTGCAAAGAATGTCTGCCTTCAGCATTGTGCTCTTTTAAAGAACTACCTATATGGGATCAAACTGAATACAGCAGCTTGAAAGGTTAGATAGAAGTTTAAGAGGCATTGAGTTTATGTCAATGGGGGAGAAACAATTCGGAAAAAGGAGGGTGACAATAGTTGTACAACTTGAAGAATGTAATCAATATTACTGAATTGTACATGTAGAAATTGTTGATGCATGTTTTCCTGTGTATATTTTCAATAACACTAGAAAAATAAGATGAAGTATATAAAAATTAAAAAAGACTAGTTCATGGATCAGAACTGGAAATAGCAACTACATGCATTGTGTGCCCAGTGAGTGTTTTCTCCATGTATAGGAAAGCCACAGTGAAGGAACTAGATGTTGTGGAGCTAGATGTATGGAGATAAGGTGAAACCTTTTGTTAACTGTCAGGCTACCAACATGTAACAGATTTGCGTCATTTCCACCTGTTTTTTCCCTTGATCTCCTTTATTTTTTTGCACTTTAGGTATACCTTCTGTCTTAGTTTCCTAATGCTGCTGTAATAGAAATACCACAAGGAGGTGGCTTTAACGAACAGAAATTTATTTTCTCATACTTCAGGAGGCTAGAAGTCCGAATTCAGGGCACTGGCTCTAGGGGAAGGTCCTCTGATGCCTCTGGGGAAAGATTTTTGTCTCTTTCCGCTTCTGTAGCCCTGGTGTTCCTCATCTCTTTGGCGATCTTCATGTGGCATCTGTCTTTCCCCTATTTGTGCTTGCTTTGCTGCTCCTTAAACTCTGAAGTGATTAGGTTTAGGATACACTCACATGGATATGGCCTTATTAATATAACAAAGGAAACCCTGTTCCCAAACATATAGGGGTTAGTCTTCCAACACGTATTTTGGCTGGGCACAATTCAATCCAAAATACCTTCTCTTTAGAAAGGTCGCTAAAATTGCATTCTCAAAACAAATCAGAGTACTATTCATATTACTAAATGATTCCTCTCTTGTTTAAGAGGACTTACGAAAGACTTTCTTTAAAATAGCCCGTTCCCCTAGTACACTTTGTAGATAATTAACAACTTGGCAACTGACTGGAGAAGCAGGGAAGAGGAGGAGTTTAAAACCAAAGCTGTTGCCAATTGATAATGAATCAAAACTGGAGGAAAGAATTTCATCTCTTTAATGTAAATGAATGGAAAATAATTGTTTAAAACAAAAAACTATATTAATTGACACAAAGTTCTTCTGAAATGACATAACATTTATAGCTCTTTTTCCCACGTTGAAAGTTCCGGGGCCTGGAGGAGAGAAGCACCTTTATAGTGAATGCATTCTAGACCTAATAATTTATGATCTGTCGTCTCACATTTTGGACATCATTATGTTCATTGGTAATCTGAGCTGCTGCAGTTTTGTTGATGCAATTAGTGATACACTACACTACACCACACCAACACCACTGCAGTGTTACTGAGGTTATATAGGGATGGTTCTTCCATTTTCATCTGAGAAGTAAACAGTGTTAATTATTTGGCAAATTTCATGTCTCTTGATAATGAAAATTAGTTTTAAAAGAGGACTGAGTTGGCTCGCATACATGTATAGAGGCCAGAAACCTGTTAAAAAGTCCAATGCCGTTACGATTTCACTTTTATGCCAGATGCCATTATTGAACTGCAGGTTCATTAACTCTCAAATAATATCCCCCAAAATCCTCCAACAATTTCCATTTCGTTTTGGTGTAGAGATATTACTTGAGAGCATATTATAGGCTAATACATAGACTTTATTCATAATTTTAACACAGACTAGAAATCAGCATTTAATAAATGAAAAAACATAAGGCACCGCAATAAACTTGCTCTTTTTAAAAAACAGTAACGCATGTTTTTGCAAGGACCCCTTATTATGCTTTTCACCTTGTGCCAATGTCTCCAATTTGTAGAATAATCACTATTACTACAGTAAACACTGAAATCTTTAAGTTGTATAAAGAATCATAAAACAACATTAAGAAGAAATCTTTTCATCACTGTCCTTTCTGTGTTTTTTGGTGTGCATCTGTCATTGCAAAGCAGCAAAGATGGCCTTTTTTTCCCCCCTCACACTAATCAAACGTTCTTTTCCTCTTTTCCTTCCCTGCCCCCTATTGTGGTAAAAATATATATGACAAAACATTTATCATTTCAACATTTTTTACGTGTAGATTTCAATAATACTGTGTTCATCATGTTGTACAAACATCATCACTGTCTGTTTCCAAAGTTTTCCATAGCTCTTAACAGATCTCAGGGTCCCCCTTTCCTCCTCCCTCCTACCCCAGGTAAACCACCGATGAACTCTGGTCTCTATACATTTGCCCCTTCTAAATATTTCGTGTAAGTGGGATCATACAATATTTCTCGTTTTGTGACTTATTTCACTCAGCATAATGTTTTCAAAGTTCATCCTTGTGGTATCATGCATCTGGACTTTATTTCTCTTTATGGATGAGTAATATTCCATTGTATGTTTACACCACGTTATGTTTATCCATTCATCTGTTAATGGACGTGTAGGTGCTTTCCACCTTTTGATTATTGGGAAGAGTGGTGTAATGAACATTGGTACACAAGTTCATAGCATTTCTGCTTTCAATTATTTGTGGTATATACCTAGAATTGCTGGGTCATATAGTAATTCTATGTTTAATGTTTTGCGTAATCACCAAACTGTTTTCCACAGCAGCTGCACCATTTTACTTTCCCACCAGCAATGGGAGGCATCAGTGGTTCAGTGGTGGAATGCTCGCCTTTCATGCAGGAGACCTGGTTCAATTCCTGGCCAATGCGCTTCATGCACAGCCACTACCCATCTGTCAGTGGAGGTTTGCGTATTGCTGTGATGCTTAACAGGTTTCAGTGGAGCTTCCAAACTAAGACAGACTAGGAAGAAAGGCCTGGTGATCTACCTGAAAATCAGCCAGTGAAACCCTTATGAATCACAAGTGATCAAGGGGATAATGCAGGACCAGGAGGTGCATGGGGTTGCTATGAGTCAGGGCCAACTTGATGGCAACTTACAACAACAACCAGCAATGGATGAGGGATCTAATTTCTCCACATCCTTGCCAGCATATGTTGTTTTCTGTTTTTGTTTTTTAATCATAGCCATACTAGTGAGGGTGAAGTGGTGTCTCATTTCCCTAAGATACTGAGCACCTTTTCATGTGTTTTTTGGGCATTTGTATATCTCCTTTGGGGAAATGTCTAGTCTTTGCCCATTTTTGATTGAGTTGTCTTGTTGTTAACCTCTTGGACTTTTTTATATATACAAAACCAAAACCTATTGCCACCGAGTCAATTCCAGATCATAGTGACCCTATAGGACAGAGTAGAACTGCCCCCATAGAGTTTCCAAAGAGCACCTGGTGGATTTGAATGGCTGACCCTTTGGTTAGTAACTATAGCACTTAAACACTATGCCACCAGTGTTTTCTTTTTATATATGTTGTTGTTGTTAGGTGCCATCGAGTCGGTTCTAACTCATAGCGACCCTATTTACAACAGAACAAAACACTACCTGGTCCTGCACCATCCTTACAATAGTTATGCTTGAGCCCATTGTTGCAGCCACTGTGTCGATCCACCTCGTTGAGGGTCTTCCTCTTTTCTGCTGACCCTGTACTTTGCCAAGCATGATGTCCTTCTCCAGAGACTGATCCCTCCTGACAACATGTCCAAAGTATGTAAGATGCAGTCTCACCATCCTTGCTTCTATATATTAAACTGGATATTAAACCCTTATTTATATATGGTTATATATTTATATATGGTTCCCAAAAAATTTCTCCCCAAAATCCTTACAACTGGACCAATTGGCAACATCATGATAAATGGAGAAAATATTGAAGTTGTCAAGAATTTTCATTTTTCTTGGATCCACAATCAACACCCATGGAAGCCGGAGTCAAGAACTGCATTGGGCAACTGTGCTACAAAAGACCTCTTTAAAGTGTTAAAGGGCAAAGATATCACTTTGAGGACTAAGGTGTGCCTGTCCCAAGCCATGGTATTTTCATTCAGCTTATACACATGCAATACTGGACAATGAATAAGGAAGACTGAAGAAAAATCGATGCCTTTGAAGTACTGTGTTGGTGAAGAATATTGAATATACCATGGGCTGCCAAAAGAACAAACAAATTTGTCTTGGAAGAAGTACAGTCAGAATGCTCCTTAGATGTGAGCATGGCGAGACTTCGTCTCAAGTACTTTGGACATGTTATCGGGAGGGACCAGTCCCTGGAGAAGGACATCATGCTTGGTAAGTAGAGGGTCAGAAAGAGATGAAGACCCTCAACGAGATAGATTTACACAATGGTTGCAATGATGGGCTCACTGATAGCAACAATTCTTAGGATGGCAGAAGACTGGTCAGTGTTTCCTTGTGTTGTACACAGAGTTGCTGTGAGTTGGAACTGACTTGACAGCGCCTAACAACAACTCTTCACTTTGTTGATAAAGTCCTTTAATGCATAAAAGTGTTTAATTTTGATGCTGGGAAAAAGGAGCCTGAATCAGTTCCACTTACAGCTTAGTAAAATTTCAACAAACGCCGCTCAGATTAAAAGCTTTTTCGTCTTATCCTCTTTCCCTCTTTAGGCATGTAGGGGATTTGGGGGTAACTACCCGGGGCAGTTCTACTCTCCTATAGGGTCGCTATGAGTCGGAATCGACTCGACGGCACTGAGTGTGGTTTGGTTTTGACCCAATTCCGTCTCTCCCAAACCTCAGCTTAACCTAAACTCCCCTTACCATAGCTTTTACTCACGTCTCCACCATGGGCCAGGAAGTGACAGCAACGAAAACTACCCGGTTCCCAGGGCTGGCAACTCACCGGCTTTCTCTCTCCTCACTCGCAGCCTTTCCTGAACTCACCTCTTCTCCCTGCACACCACTAATCCCCTCCGAGACCTCAACCGCCACCTGCTCCCGCGCCCGCTAGCTGCCAATCACAGCCTCCGGCAGCTCCAGGGTTACTGAGAAATCGTTAAGAACTCGGCTGCTAACCGATAGGTTAGCGGTTCAAACCCACAAATTGCTCCGCGGGAGAAAGGTGTGGCAGTCTCTTTTGGAAACCCTATGGGCCAGTTCTACCCCGTCCTATAGGGTCGCTACGAGTTGAAATGGACTGGAAAGCAACGGGTTACTGGTCTCTGTACTCCCGCCCCCTCCAGAACTGCTTCCCGCCCTTCGGTCTCCTTGTCCAATCACCAGTGCCCAAGTGTTTTTGGTTCCCGCCCCCTCCATCCCCACCCTTCTGAGTCCCGCCTCCTTCGTCAAGGCTGACGGAACCACCTGACCCGGAGTCGCTCCTTCCGAAGGAAGGCAAGAAGGGGCGTGCGCGTGGAGGGGAGGGGCATGAGAAGAATGGGGAGGATGCCGGGAGTGGGGCGGGGAGAAGGGTTGTCAGTCCGATCTCGCGAGAGAGGACGGAAGCCTGTGGGAGCCCGTGGCCTTTAAAGTACGGTTCAGCCCTTTCCTCCAGGGGTGGTTTGTAAACACGGGGCTCCGGGCAGCCGAAGGGCGCATGCATTAGTGACCTGGAAAGGTGAGTAGTGATGGGGAGACTGCTGCAGGACTGGAGACTGTGGGGTACCGAGAAAGAAGGCGCTAACATGGCGACGTCGCTCACCACAGTCCCCACCCCCCGCTTCCCAGCACCTCGGGCGCCCCTGCCTCCGTCCCTAGCCCTCGGGGCGACTGTGGCTGTGCTGCCACCTCAGCAGCCTGCCGGCGTCGGCTTCAGGAGGCTGTCTAGCCCGGCCGGACCTTTAGGTAACTGGCGTTCGTTGTTCCGGCCCCTCCCCGCTCGCGCGCTTTCCTAACGAAGAGGAAAAAGAAATAACGGCTCCTCTCAGACCCCTCCCTCCGATTTATCTTCCCCTTCTTCGGTCGGCTCGGAGGCTCCTGGAGCACAGGTCGGATCTGCCGAGGGCGCGGGGAGACCTCCCTCGGCCCTTAGCTTGGGCAGGAAGAGGGTCGGCTGTGGTCTCCCCACCCAAGACCCAGCGGCCGGGACTATTTGTATGTGGGGTGTGGAATGGGGAGTAGATCGGCATGTACGGCTGAAAACAGGGTCTGGGTCCCTGCCTGCGGTGAAACCTGATGGAGCGAATGGTATGGTGAGCCTGGGAATTAAGAGGCCCGGCCTTTTCTGTCCTTTCTGCCACCCTCACACACTCGCCACCCCCCTCTTTTTCCCAGTGGGGCGGGGCTGAGGTGTGGGTGCGGGTTGATTCTGGCGTTTTCCCCCATTTTTTATCTCTCTGGGTGGACACCAGAGCTTCTGTAGGGAAATAATCTGTGCTGTTTATCGATGCCCCAGGGACCAGGACAGAAAGAGAGATTGTGTGTGTGTGTGTGTGTGTGTGTGTGCGCGCGCGCTCCCGTGTGTGTGTGTGTGTGTGTGTGTGTGTGTTTGCTTGTTTTCTACGCACGCTGGTGTAACCGAAGCTAAGGAGAGGGCGGAAGAGCTGGGGATTATTTTTGTGGTCTTAGGTAGTATAAAGGAGCTCTGGTGGAGCTCGTCTGCTAACCAGAAGGTTGGGGTTCGAACCCGCCAGCCAGGAGGAAGATGTGGCAGTCTGCTACCGTGAATATTTATTTACAGCCTTGGAAACCGTATGGGGCAGTTCTACTCTGTCCTATAGGGTCGCCATGAGTCCCAGTCGACTCCATGACAGTGGGTTTGGTTTGGTGGGTAGGTAGTAAAAAAAAAAAAGTCTTTTTTAATAGGGAGTCTTAAAACTGGTGAGGCCGAGAGTAAAACTACTGTGAATATGATGGAGTGAAACACATTACTTAGACCTATTCATTTATTCCTAAATTATAATATGCAAGTAGTTTCTTAGTAATCTTAAATTACAGAAACAGTAACAATGCATACTATTAATGTATTTGAAGTCAGAACAGAAACTGTTTCTCTGAGCACACTTTTTGTCCTATATGAAGAAATTCATAACCATTGACATTGTCAGTGGCAGCAGTTCCCCCTCAGAATCTTTAAATAACCGTATAACCTTGGTCTATTGAACCAAAATTATGAAGGTGCGACTTTATTGTAAGAAGTCAACCCTATGTGGGTTAACTGCCCTGAATTACAAATACAGTAGCAGTTATATTTTGTATTTAAATTTGTCACACTGACTTCAGGCATCCTCTGTAAACACTTTTTTCAGAAACTGGAGGAACATCCTTTCAAGTTTTTTTTTAAAAAACTAGATGCCCTTCTGCAGATCAAGAAAGTTCATGGACCTTGAAGACCTTCGATAATAATCAAGAATCCTTAGCTTTGTAATATAATTTGTAAGAATCTTTCAAGTTTACAGTGGTGTGTATATTGCTTATCGGGTCGCTATGAGTCGGAATGGACTCAACGGCAGTGGGTTTGGTTTGGTTCGGGTTTGTGTGTTGCCTAAGGAGGCCTGGCAGTGAAGTGGTTAAGCACAAGGCTTGCTAACTTTAAGTTCTGGGTTCCTGTGCACCAGCTGCACCTTGGGAAAAAGATGCGGCAATCTGCTTCTGGAAAGATTACAGCTTTGGAAACTCTGGGGCAGCTCTGCTCTGTCCTGTAGGGTCACTATGAGTCGGAATTGACTGACTGGACGGCAGTAGGTTTGGTTTTTTGGTTTCGGTGTGTTGCCTCCCTAACAAATCTTTAATCTTGCTTTGAGAGGATGCCACTGCTATTCTTTTAAAATTATTTAGAATATAATGTTGTAATTAAAATGTAGGCATTTTGTATTTTAATTGTCGGTAAGGAAGGCGCTTTCAGGAACTTTTCGTGTATATGTTTTTAAGGTACGCAATGCCTTATACAGATTTTATTGCATTTGTTGGAAATCTCTTTAAATACCATGTTAGAATGTTTATTTGGTATTTGGGCCACTATATTATCTATTAAAAATCATGCAATCCAGAAATTATTGCATTTACTTTTTTACTTGAAGTATTTGTTTCTTATTTTTAAATTAAATTAACAGTAGAAATAGTTACTATGTCAGCTGTTTAATAGATAATTGGGGGGATTTATTGGTATTTAGAGTTTGGAAGCTGTAGTAGTATAACATAAAAATTATATGCTATACATCGAACTTCTAACTAGCATTAACTCTCAAGAAATCATCCACACTTTTTCTATCTAAATTTTTATATTTTGGAAAAGTTGGGTTGTAATGATTTATATGTTCTCTGCTGGTATAGGGTCACAGAGTCGGAATCGAGATGACAGTGGGTTTTTTCTGCTGGTAAATTAAATTCAAGGATCGTTTTAGATCAGGGGAATAATCCCACCGTGCATACTGTTTCCATTTTGCCTTTGAGCTCTTCATTCTGATATGAAATCTGCCTTTAAGCTGGCACTTCTTTTTTTGTGTGTGTGTTTTTGTTGAAATGTCCTTAGAGAGGATAAAGTAGTTGAAGTCTTTCTTACTTAAAACAAAATGTCCACCAAAACCTCTCAATTTAAAACAAACTGAGTAACAGTTTCAAGAATTATTGGATATTCAGCTGATCCTCATAAAAATTAATAAATAACAGTACTAGTTATGCTATTTTTTGTAATTCAGATGCACCCCTAAAAGCCTTTGCATTTTATAAAAAAACAGTTTAATTTAGTAGTTTAGTGTTTATCTTATATGTATTCAGTGAGGTTAAGAACTTGTCTAAAATGCATCATATTCTCTTTATATAATTTTTAATGATCAGGTAGTCATTATTAGATAATGTCCATCAATTTATATCTAAGAGAAAACCCCACAAAACATTTTATTTCATTTTTTCTGTTTCTCAAGCACAAGAAAAAGTTGGAGTAAGGTATAATTTCATTAAAAATTTATTTTCATTTTTAAGCATGTTTAGTGATGCTTTTTTTCCCCCTTGGCATTTTTGTCAATAGAAAAATAAATGATGTGGTAAAATTGTAGTAATTAAAAATTCCCCCCCCACAACAAGAAAGGATATAAATAAACTGCTTTGGGGGCTAGGCCTATTCATTCATGTCTACATTCTGTATCTTAACAAAGACAATTGGCAACCATTTTTCTTCTGCCTTGATGCCCAAGGAGTAGAAAGCACTCCCGAAAGTAGTAGTGGCTTATTACCACTGAGATCCTCAATGAGATTGGTAGGAAAAGATGGTGGGAATGATTGTAATTGGCAAAATACCAAATGTATTTTGGTTCCTTTGAAAGTCTGTGGTTGACTTTGTCTATAATATTGGCCTTAAATTTGTAAATATGTTCCCTAAATATTCTTTAATTTACCTAATTGAACCTAAACTCTGTCACTGTAATTTAATAGCTTTGTTCTTCCAGTTTATTTATTGAGCAGCTATTATAGCAGTGTAACTAGAAATCAACTTCAGTTTTGCCATGCTAACTGTTTTCATTATTTTTCTTCTATTTTGTATATATACATTATAGTGTTTACAGAATTACAATGTAGCTTTATGTTTTTTTTAAATAGTATCGGCATTTTCCCATGTTATATAACATTTACAATGTCTAACGGTTTTGCAATCACTCACCAAATGATGTATTAAATTTGCTCAATTTTAAATGCCCAACAGGAGAGTAGTTATTATCAGTTTTTGTATATTTTAACATTGAATTGAATATCATTTAGAAATAATATGGCCTACCCCTCCTGACATACTTGTGCTACAGTTTGAAGGCAATATAGCAACCACCTATTTATTTCGCAGCCTTAGGAAAGTTGGGTTTTCCCTAGGAACTGTAACTTGGGGTGGAACTTATAATTGTAGATTTATCATAAATCCATGTGAAAGAATATCTCATAGTTGTGGTCTGTATATGCCTCTTCCCCTCAGAATTTTTCTATATAAAACTTGAGCAGTACAGCATATTCATATTTTGAGGTGATAAAATTGTGATACTATAATTTCCATAAAATCTTCTACGATAGATAAGTACATTTTATATATCTACCTTGAACAAAAATAATGCTGTGAACATTATATATATAACGCCACTACCAAATCTAAAATGATGCTATTAATAAAATGTCCATTGATACGTTAATATTCATAACCATTATCTGTAAATTATTTGTATTTTTCTATTATAATTTTAAATTATAAGACAAGAACTTGCTTACCTTATACCTAGGGATCAGAGGTCTGGTAATAATCAAGACTCACTTAAAAAATAAAGTTTAACTTAAAAATTTGGGTTATTGAATTTTTATTAAAGAATATTTTGAGGTATTGATCTGATTTCATTATTCACCTACTCATAACATACTTTCATGAATACAGTATTGAGAAAAGTCTATGATGCTCTTTATGTTTTGTATCAACTTTAAAGAGTTTCATCAGAACCTTAATGTACTCCTAGAGTTGTAATATGTGTGAAGGGCATCTGTCATGTCTATTGTGAGTGGGGAAAACATTAAGAACTGCTGCTTTTCTCATTAAAGCTGGGCTTATCTTTCTCACTTCTGAGAACTTTGATTTCCTTACATTGATGAATGAACTGAACGTTGTGTACCAAATAAACTTACAAATAACATCAAATCCGTGGGTTAAAGATTAGTGTAAAAATCTTGTCTAAAAGTTAAATTAAATATGCAGTTCTTAGTTTCTAATTTTAAAAATAAACAAATTGATAAGATTAGACATTAAGTAAGCATTAGGAAAACACATGTTTAAAGCCAAAGTAAAATATGCCAAAACTTAGAAGAAACTTAATAGATGATACTAGGGTGCCATGTACTGTACTATGCATTTTACATATATTTGTTTTCATTTGTTCTTTTTGACAACCAGTAAAAACGGTGCGGTGGCGTCTGACCTCCTCTAACTTCACAAGGACAAGGAGAGCAAATCAAGATCAGCAGCCCAAGGCTAATAATTCCTATGAGGTGGAGGTCAAACATACCTCCACTCACCAAACTTTTTACCAGTTCTGACACCAGCCATCTCTCCCATGGTACTCTAATTCTCTACTGGGTTCGATAATTTATTGCACCAGCAGACAGAACTCACAGACAATACTCACAACTGTGAGGTTTATTAGGGATGTGACAGGTTACAACTCAAGGTCAGCATCAACAGGCTACAACTTGGGTTCAGGATCAGGAAGCCTGTAGGGAAAGTCTCCCTTCTTCAGTGCAGGACAGCTCTCAACCATGCAGGCCTTCTCTCAGCCTCCTCAGGACAGGGCTCCCCTCTTGGCCCTTGGACCCTGGCCCCATTCACGCCTGGTCTCTGCCCTGCTTGGGAAAATGTTACAAAGCTCTTTAGCCCTGCTGACAAGTGTCCAGAGGCACCCTATTCTGCGAGGAAACCTCTTGCGCAAAGGCATTCAGCTCTCTGGCTCCATGGGTTGGTGAGCCTCGCTCTTTCAAGTGCCCAGAGGTACTGCGTTCTGCTGACAAGCTTCATGCCCAAAGGCTTTCAGCTCTCTAACTCTGTGTGTCGGCAAGCCCACTGTAGCTGCCTTGCTCTGTGTCCTGGGAAGTCCGCTGTGCCATCTCACATAGGTCTTCTGATTCTCCTGCCACTGTTTTATCTGCTGCTGCGTCTCACCATCTAGCTGCATCTCTGGTGTTACAGTTTTCTGTCTGCTGAGCCTGGAAGGTTCTTAGCTCAGGGACTCCAGGTCCAAAGAACTTGCTCCACTCCTGGCTCTTCGTTCCTGATGGTAGTGAGGTCCCCACCTCTGCTCTGAAATGTGCTCTTTTTTAAGCCTAGTGGGATGGCAAAAAAACAAAACCAAACCCAGTGCCATTGAGTCGATTCCAACTCATAGCGACCCTATAGGACAGGGTAGAACTGCCCCATAGAGTTTCCAAGGAGCGCCTGGCAGATTCGAACTGCCAACCCTTTATTTAGCAGTCATAGCACTTAATCACTATGCCAGCAGGGTTTCCAAGTACAGAACTAATAGATCCCCTCATTAGGGTTTCATGCACCTTACTCGTGTGGTCCCATGCTTAGCAGGCTGTCCAGTCCCCTTGGTGGGCCACAGGTATCTTATTTGCAGAGTTCCACCCAATCATTTTGTGGGAGTCACAAAGACCATGGCTAGGAGGGCAATATTATGTAATTCACTGCACCATAAACCCTAAAGCTAGTGTATTTGTTTTTCATTTCTTACAGGAGAGGTTCTTAGTGAAATAATACCATTTAAAATTTTCCTAATACCTTAATCTTATAAGGGGAATAAAGTATTAACTCATGGCTACAGGTTCTCAAACTCCTGGATTTAGGTTTGTTATTATGACCATATCGCTATTCAAGATGAATTCTGGGATGATTTTGCTTGCATTTTGTGTTTCTTTACCAGCTATAAGAAGGAAAGTATAGCACAGAGAAAAATCGGTTTTTATAAGTTATTGCTGATTTTGAAGCTGTGGGGCACAAGCCTTTAAAATTTTTGCTCACTGTATTAGTTTTCTATTGTCTAACAAATTTCCACATACTTAGTTTAAAACAACACCAATTTATTATTTCACAGTTTTTGTAGGTCAGAAATTCAGGTAGGCTCAGCTGGTTCCTTTACTTAGGGCCTCACAAAGCCCAAATCAAAGTGTGAGCAGGGCTACCTTCCTTATTAGAGTCTCTGGGGAAGAATTCAGCTTCTAAGCTCTTTCAGATTGTTGGCTGAATTTAGTTTCTTCAGCTTGAAGGACTGAAAGTCCCCGTTTCCTTGCTGGCTGTCAGCTGGGGGGTGATCGTTTCTCCTGGAAGCTGGGATGCTTTCCATCTGGCCACCTTCAGTAATGGTGGGTCAAGTTCTTCTCATGCTTTTAATCTTTCAGATGACTTGTGCTGAATCCAGCCAGGGAAAGTTTTCTGGCTTAAGGGTTTGTGTGATTACATTGTGCCCACCTGAGTAATTCAGGATACTCTCCCTGTTTAAGATCTGTAATTGTACATCTGCAAAGTCCCTTTTGCCATGTCATGTAATGTATTCACAGGTTCAGGGATTATGGCATGGAGATGGGGCTGGGGGGGTGTGGGATGGGGAGGAGGGGATAGGAAGGGGGTGGTCCTGCCTACTACACTCACATACTCCTGAAAAGAAATTTGATAAATTATATACTCTTGAACATTTCTGAGTTTATTCCTAATTTCTTTTATCATAAGGTTAAATAGCTTCAGAGAGTATAATTATTGGCTTTTCTAAGTATTGACAGCACTCATTTATAAGTACCCAGATAGGGTAGAAATTTGATACTGTATCATTGGTTTAAAAAAACAAACTCAAATTAGCTCATCCTCAGCATAAAGTAGCTCGTTGTCAACAGCTGGAAATTTTCATTGTTCCTTCTTATTTTTTTCCCACGTCTCCAAAATAATTTTACTTGAATCCAGTGTATTTCTATGTTTTAAGGTTTTTTATTGATCACTTTATGATACTTCTTTTCCACAAATATGCACGTGTATGCATAACAAAGTTTCTTACTGATTTCTTCCTTGCTTTCGTGGAAATCTTCCATGAAGACAGTGCATTTTGGACAATATTTGGGGAAAGGAAGAGAGAAAGTACAGTATGTCAACACATTGTACAGTATGTCTGAATTCAAAACGTTCTTAAACACAGGCTTTGCCTTTAACGGAAGTTACACTTTGCCTTTGACAGAGTATTTGTAAGGCAGACAGAGACGCAAGTAGGAAGGTTAATGGTGCCTTGATTAAAAGAAGCTTTAAGACACTTTAAATTATACCTTTGTTTTGCTCCATGGTGGTTTTTACAGCCAGAAGCCATGTATTGTAATGAGATTTGGAATGGGTGAGAGATATGGGTTCCTTTTGAAAAGTAGGACAGTGAGGACATGGGGAAAGTAGTCAGATCATTTTTAGGAAAGCAGACGTTTTAGGAAGAGAAGTTGAAAATAGAGAAATTGACTTTCTTAAAACTATCCTGGGTAAGGAAACCCTGGTAGCATAGTGGTTAAGAGCTACGGCTGCTAACCAAAAGGTGGGCAGTTCGAATCCACCAGGCGCTCTTTGGAAACTCTGTGGGGCAGTTCTCCTCTGTCCTGTAGGGTCACTATGAGTCAGAATCGACTCAACGGCAACGGGTTTGGGGTTTTTTTTTTTTAATTATCCTGCGTAACAGCTCCAATACTAGCTGAAACGTTGGTGGTTCTAAAACACCCAGAGGGGAGCCTTGAAAGACAGGCCTGGTGATCTGTTTCCCAAAAGTCACAGCTTTGAAAACCCTGTGGAGCAGTTCTACTCTGTCTGTATGGGGTCGCCGTGAGTTGGAATTGACTTGATGGCAAATAACAACGTCAAGCCGAAGTATCCCTTGGAAAGCCTTATTGTACCCTCAATAACAGATACCCTAGTATGAACACTGCCACCTTGGAAGACTGTCCCCCTCCTGCATGGCTCCTGTCCTCCATCAAGGAGAGATACTACCACCTTTTCTGTATACCATCTGGGCTTACCCTTGAGTATGTTAGACTCTTCTGAGTCCATGTCCAAGAGAGGATTAATTCCTTTCTCACACTAACCCTATCTTTTGAACCCTGTTTCTTGGCATAGTATCTGCTTTTGCCAGAATACTTGCCATTAGCAGTGTCTGTACCCTTCCGTGGAGGTCCTGCCCCCTGCCTGCAGCTCAGTTATATCCAAATACAAAAAGTACACAGTACCTAGGGCAGAGTAATGATAGTGAAAGAGATTTTTTACACTTGTATCTTTAAAGTTACCCCCGCCCCCAAAAAAGAATACATTTTAAATGTTTTTCAAAGTCTGAATGATGAGCTTAACATTACTTGTGTCTGATATCAACAGTACAGGTCAGGTTCACTAGACTAGCTTAGAATAGTTACCCTTTGAGGTTGAAGATAAGACCAGAAGTTTATTTTGATGTTTTCTAGGATGTTCTTGATCCTTTGTGAGAAACTACTGAAATAAGAATATGAGCATCTCCATACAAATGGGACAGCCTAAATCCATCCATAGAAAGTAGACATTTCTCTGAAGGAAACAGTTTTCAGAAATGTGTCTCTGCCTAGAAGATGTGCGCCTTTCCATTATCCCATAGAGTCATTTGTTGTTTGAATTGCTGCTCCCATTTTATAGTCCCCGTTTTGCATTTGTATAACTAAGGGTCCTCTTCACGTCTTTTTTCCTTTATAGAACAGCCTGTAGATAAAACAATTTTGTTGCCACCTTTGAAATGAGAATCTTTCTTGCTTCTGGCATTCACAACAAAGTTTCAAACATATTAAGGCTGTTTCAGCCAACCTTACTCAAAGTAAAGCGCGATCCATCTTTGTAACAGTCCACGCAATGGGGAAATTTCCCAAGTTCATATTTGTCCTAGTAATGGGAACTCAGCCCTGAGGTAATAGTAAAGTCTACTTTCACTTTTAACTTCTTGCGCCCTCCCCCCATCACTGCCTTTTCCCAGTGCAGTTGGTAACTGAGTTTTCTGCCAAGTTTTTACCTGATCTTACCTTGGACACTGTGACTTACATGATGGTCCTTTGTCATTTCTGAGTTTTGTGAACGGCTTATATGTGTTTACCCTCCCAAACAACAATGATTTTGGTTGTTTTTTTTACCCTTACATTGTCATTCTGGTCTTCAGATTTTTCCGTTCTTTCCCCTCTGTCACCTACAGGTTCATCTTGCTTATTTAGAGAAGTCTTTATGAACATTGTCTTGTTCTTGGCCACTGGCAGGATCTTCTGCTTTTGAAAGCTCACTTCAGTAGACTGCCAAAGCATCTCTATGAGGTATCCAGTCATTTTAGGATGAGATGGAGTATGCTGACAGAAACAACTAATTGTCCAGCAATATTCATTCCCTTTTTTTTCCTTATTGTAGAAGGTCCAATTTTTAGCTGAGCATATAGCTGAAATGCGACTAAGTTCTATACTGTGGAATGTAAATACAACTTTCCTATGAGATTTCAGAAAAGCTTCTTCAGAGGGAGGCTCTGTGTTCATCTCTCCTTTCTCCTTCCTGCTGTCTGATCAGCAGATATCGTGGCTAGAGCTTGAGCAGTTAGTTTAAACCACAAAGGGGAAGCCATGGATTGAGAATGGCAGAGCAACAAAATAGGAGCCTGGCTTCCTGGTGACCATGGTTCTGAGCTACCTATGTTTATCCTTCTGAATCATGTAAGCCATTATTATTTTGTTTTCTGTTACTCACAGCTGACCCTAATCCTCACTGATAAAGCTATTAAAAAAGTCAAATATGCTGTTTCCAAAAATGAAGCACATATACTGGGTCCCATGGATGTTATGGTATGGTACTGACAGAATAAAATCTGTGATCTCTAAGAATTTTGATATTTAGGTTCCACAGTGCCATTTCATCTATCATCTGTCATCTGTGACTTGCCCCCCCCCCCCCGCCATGTCTATCGTGGTGAAAAGCTTCATTTTGTTTCTTCCATGTTTCAGCAAGTTTCCATTGCCCTCCTTCCATCCTGACATTATGACACCTCTGATATGTAGCATGTGCTAGGCATTATGAGACTCCACAGAAAAAGCATCTTCCTGGAATATTGCAGATTTGGTAAGGAACCTTAATTTTTATATTAAATAATATGGAGTAGAAGGCAGAAGTCACATGTACTTTTAAAGATGTAAAATGAAAATATTTTTTAAATTTCATGTTGTGTATCAATGAGTTAATTCTGACTCATAGTGACCCAGTGTGACAGAGTAGAACTGCCTCATCGGATTTCCTAGGTTGTAATCTTTACAGAAGCAGATCACCAGGTATTTTCTCTCCTGGAGCGGCTGGTAGGTTTGAACTACTGACCTTTCAGTTAGCAGCCTAGTGCTTGACCGTTGTACCACCAGGGAGTTGAACTGCATGAGACTATTTCTTTAAGGTTCCTCAGGGTAATGAGTTCACTCTTTTCTGCCTCTCCTTTGCCCTAGGAATACTTAGATGGAAGTGTAAGAAGCACTGCTTACTTGATAAGAGCTGAGGGATTCCTGGCAGCTGAGTGAATAAAGCTCATGGCCCACCAGCTAGAAAGGTAAGAGATACGAAACCTTTAATGCGAAGTATTCCTTTTATTTGGTGATTGTCTTTCAAATATTACTGAGTTCAGCAGATGTTTCCCAAACAGTAGGCCTCAGAATACTAGTGTTCTACCATGTTGACAGTGTTTAGTTTAATTAAAAAAAAAAAAAAATCAGGTTCACCAAATCTGGAAATGTCCTTTTGGAGATACAGTGCATATCAGTACATAAAAGCACACTGAAGACTTAAAGTATTTAATTTTGTTTAACCCAGAGGCTCTTAAGCTTACCTGTCTAGGGTAACCTTTATAGCAAAGGGTCCCAACATGAAGGTCTCAGTCCTCCCAGAATTTTAAAACAATAGTAACAGGTGCTAATTCATGAGGTATTTTCTGTATTTCAAAAATATTTTGATCAAAAAGTATTACTGTAAGGCTGTACAGGCAAAATGTCAGCTGTATTTGCTTTTGGACTTAATTATATCGACTAAGTTTAGTAATAGTTGTCTTATGTTGATCAGAAACATTAATTGGAAGTTATATATTCATTCAAACTTTATTACTGTGTGCCACCCACAGGGTGCTGATGTTAGAGATTATAAAGTACAATGGTTTCTGCCCTCAAGCCATTTACAGTTTTGAGATGTAGCTTCTAAAAAATGAAGGGAATTGTCTATTTAATAAACATGGTCTAGCATACAAAGTCTTTCAAACCCGTGTAGTCTGGCGGTAAACTTTGTCAGCTATCAGGAGACACAAGCAAATTGGTCTATGATGGTGTACCTGAATCTGGAGGTTCAAATAAAAAGAGAAGCCATGTACAAATGCAGTTACTTTAATTTTGACAAAAATTTAAGAAGTAATTTAAATGCACATATGTATTTGAAAGGAGCCCTGGTAGCCCAGTGGCTAAGCACTTCACCAGCTACTCCGGAAGAGAAAGATGTGGCAGTCTGCTTCTGTAAAGATTTACAGCTTTGAAG
Organism: Loxodonta africana; assembly: GCF_030014295.1. Classification (NCBI taxonomy): domain Eukaryota; kingdom Metazoa; phylum Chordata; class Mammalia; order Proboscidea; family Elephantidae; genus Loxodonta; species Loxodonta africana. Next base: position 71,673,318 of record NC_087347.1, read on the forward strand.
ACCCTATAGGGTAGTTCTGTTCTGTCCTGTAGGGTTGCTATGAGTCAGAATTGACCCGATGGCAGTGGGTTTTTTTATCTTTGAAAAAGTGAAATTATTTTAAGCAGGAATAAGGAAGATTGGGTGGCAGCACTTGACAGTTTTTTGCTACACACTGATAACCTGCGTTGAATACTTTTGAGCTACTTGATCAACTTAAGTATCAAGTCTTCTGATTTGGTTAAAAGTGTTCTCCACGAAATGTAGTTTCCATGAGGGCAGGGGCTGTATCATTGTACCCTAGAGCCTATCACAATTCCTGTCCTGTTACATGTGGTCGATAAATATTTGTTGACTGAATGAATAAGTAAATGAGAGATGTGAATTTTAGGGGAGAGGAGTAAGGAAATGGGGGGAGATCAGAGTGAGAGGTGCTAACTGTGAAAGGGATGGATGAGTGGGAAGTAAGAGCATTCTACACTGAGGGAGGGAACTGATTAAGAGCCTGTATAACTAAAGCCCAGAGATCCAGGGGTAGCATGATACTGGGCTGGGAGGCAGGGGGCCAGTCCATGCAAGGGTATGGAGACAGTGTTAGGGATTTGAGTCTTTATCCTAAGAGCATTTTTTTATAACTGGACTTTTTTTCTCATTTTTATTGGCATTGCTTACTGTCAGACCTTCATTATCTCTCCGGAACTATTGCAATAGCAGCTTTTACTGGCTTTCCTACATGCAGTGTTACCTTTTCTCATCCATTCTCCACACTTGTTTTAATGATCTTGCAAAAAAAATGCCCTTTGATTATCTCATTTACCTGCTTGAAATCTTTCCATTTCTTATAGCAGGAATAGGCAGACTTTTTCTTTAAAGGGCTAGATAGTTAATATTTTAGGCTTTGTAGATTTCACATTTGGTCTCTGTCACATATTCTCCCCCCCACCCCCGACCATATAAAAATATGAATTTCTTAGCTAAAGGCACTGTGCACAACAATTTGGCCCAGGACCATAGTTTACTAACCCCAGCCTCATAAACTCAGTGGAAGTGGTAGGGGTAGGAATCCAGACTCTCTACCATGGTATTAAAGGCCCTATAAGATTGCTTTGCTCTCTGGCCTCACCTCTCATCGCTTCAGACTTGTGTCTCATAGCCATCAGAAGTTCTTAGAGGTCCCTCGACGTACTCTGCTTTATTATGCTTCTACATGCTGTTTCCTCTGCCTGAGAGCTCACCCCTGACTGGCTGGTACCTCTTCCTTTGAGAAGATTCAGCTAAGGCATTACTTCCTTGGAGTAGCCTTCCCAGGCCCTCTCTAGGGTTCATTAGGAACTTGTCTTAGTTAGACAATAGAAACTTAATCAGATAAATTCAAGTTAAAAAAAAAAAAAAGAGTTCAGACTAAGGATACAGGAGACTTTCACGAGACCTAATCACAAGAGCATATCTGGGCATCAAGAGACCACTTTCTGTCCTCTTGGCTGCATGATTTCTCATCTGTATTTTTCTGTGCCTGCTCCATTCTGGCTTTCACGGAATCTTTACCAGTGTAAACATGACAGAAAATGATTCTGAGAATGATTTTTAATCTGTAGTGCCCACCTCTGTGTGACTAATTCTTATTATATATTTCCTGAATAGATAATCTGATTGGCTGAGCTTGGTCAGGTGTCCACCCTGGTTCATATGAGGCAGGTATGTCAGGGTTATGGCTATATAGGATTGCCCTTTGCCAAGCTGTTGGCAAGTCATGCTCTCCTGATTGGGATATGGATGCTTAGGAGAGGTGACCAGCTCCAGTGTACTGCTTCTCCCCTATGTTCCCACAGTGCTCGAGTATATCTTTATTATGATACGTGTTGTCGTTGTTAGGTGCCGTTGAGTTGGTTCTGACTCCATCGCAACCGTATGTATAACAGAAGGAAACATTGCCCAGTCCTGTGCCATTCTCACCCTTGAGCCCATTATTGCATCCACGGTGTAGTGCCTTCCGACCTGAGGGGCTCATCTTCCAGCACTGTATCAGTGTTCTGCTGCTATTCATAAGGTTTTCACTGGCTCTAATTCTTTTCAGAAGTAGACCACGGGTCCTTCTTCCAACACACAAGCCCCCACGGTAAGACAGACGGACAGACACATGGGGGATTATGGTATATAGCACTGACTTAATATTTTTGTTTTTTTTACTTCTTAATCTTTTTTACTAGTCTGATTATGAGATCGGGGACCATATCTCTTCTCTTATTCTTAACATAGTAAACCAAAAAAACCAAACCCGTTGCTGTCAAGTCAATTCCAACTCATAGCAACCCTATAGGACAGAGTAGAACTGTCCCATAAGGTTTCCAAGGAGTGGCTGGTAGATTCAAACTGCCGACCTTTTGGTTAGCAGCCATAGTTTTTAACCGCTATGCCACCAGGGCTCCTGTTAGCATGGTTGTTCTTGTTGTTGTGAGGTGCCATCGAGTCGGTTCCAACTCATAGTGACCCTATGCACAACAGAACGAAACACTGCCCGGTCCTGAGCCATCCTTACAATCGTTGTTATGCTCGAGTTAACATGGTATCGGGTATAAAATAGGTGGTTTTTTTCTGAATGAATTTCTTAAAATAAATGACTTGTGTATTGGAAATGATGTACAGGATATGTAGCATTTACTGTTACCCTTACTTTAGAAATTTACTTTGAAATTTCAGTGCATGCTTTAAAAGAGGTTATAACATTTATAGTTCTATAACCAACTAACTCGAAGGTTAGTCAAATTCGCATTTTAGAATCTAGAGCTTTTTGAAGTTGCCAGAAGTTGATTCACCCTCTTTTCCCTTTTATAAAGATTTTTTTTTTACCTATTTTCTATGAAGTGAATTGGTTTCCTTCTTACCTGTCTTTGGTAGAAATGTAAGAAAACAAATATTTTCATTAGCTGAATCATTTGAATGATAGAATTCAAAATAGTGTTGGAATATTGATACTACAGCCTAAAGGATTTCTATTTTCCTTACAGATTTGACTCACATTTCTTTCTTTCTTTTTTTTTTTTTAAAGGCAGCCCTAAAACTAATAGGATAAATAATTGTCTGGTATTACCCATTGAGTCTTTATTCAGATATGGAAACTGTTCCACTAGAGTGTGCTTCTGTTTGCTTTTAACCTTGCAGTACAAAATATAGTTTTTTAATTCCTTGACATATCTCATAACTTGAAAATTATAAACCAGAAATGAGCAAAGAATTGTTAAGAGAACCAGTATATTTTGTACTGTTTTCTCATAACTCTTGCTAAAAACTGCATGATTCTAATTACATAATGGTTATATAGTGAATTATTACAGTGGATGTTATTTATATACAACTTAAAGTCCTTCCATAAATTTATCCTTTTTTAGTTCAAAACCCTTAAAAGTGAGTTGACAACATCACCTGCAAATAATTTATTTGCTATAACAAAGACATTCTCCTGCAAACCACAATATAACCATGAAAATCAGACAGTTAACACTGATATGTTGCTACCATCCAATCTGCAGGTCACATTTAAGTTTTGCAGGTTGTCCCAAGAATGTCTTTTATAGCAAAACCATCCGGTCTAGAAGTCTTGCATTGCAGTTAGTCGTCATGTCTTGTCAGTCTTCAATCTGAAACAGTTCCTCAGTCTTCTCTTAACTTCGATGGCTTTGACACTTTTCAGAATTATAGACCAGTTATTTTACAGAGTCTACCTCAATTTGGAGTTATCTAGTATTTCATACGATGGTCTGATCCTGTTGTACGATTAGATTCAGGTTATGTATCTTTGGCGTGATTACCATAGAAGTGATACTGTGTCCTTATTGTATCCTATCAGGGGCACATGATTTTGATTTTCCTTATTATTAGTGTTGTTAACTTGGTCACTTGATTAAGGTGATATTTGCCAGTCTTTTGTACTGTAAACTTACTCTTTTGTCCTTAGTAATTAGAGTATTTTATAGGAGATACTTTGAGACTATGTAAGTATGCTGTTCCTCGTTAAACTTTCAATTTATTTATTCTTTTGCATCAATAGGGATTCATAGATTCCTTTTTTGTTGGAGTTATGATCCATTATTTTGATTCTTAAATTGCCCCAAATTTGACTACTTTCTGATCAAATCAATAAGTCAGTCCTTCCTTACTTTTCTGGCAAAAGATATTTGAGGCCTATCCTGTATCTATTCTGTCTTAGGCCTGGAATCAGCTATTACTTTATAGAGCCCTGGTTCCTTTGATGGAGAATGGTATTTAGACACCAAGATCTGGGCGGTAAGTGTGCTTATTTCTATTGGGCTATTGGTGTTCCCAGGGTCTCTCAGTGGACACAGCCAAGGAAATATATGTATATGTGTGTGTGTGTATATGCACATTAATGTCTGTATTTATATATCTGTGCATCTGTATTAAAAGCCATGAGTTCACAACAGTATCTCCAAATCTCATCGAATACTGCAGAATTCCCTCTATATATCTATATATATATATATATAGTTGATAGGTAGGTTTGTATATATGTGTGCCTTTGTGTATGTATTTATCTTCTATAGTGAGAAACTTGATCCCCATCATCACTGATATATTTACTTGTTCAATCATTCCCCATGTGTGTATCCCCAGTCTCCTGTTGCCACCAGGCCATCTCCTCCCCCTAAGGTGAATATCTTCCTGACATCCTGTGCTGCACCAATGCCATCCCTATCCCTTCCCTCATGTTAATGGCTCCTCATTCTACTTGGGCTCTGACAACCCATGTCTGGCTGCCTCCCCCTCCCCACATAGATTTTTCCTCACTCTCCTCAGACTCTCATATCTCATGCTGGATTGTCCTCCTTCCCCATTTCCCCACTCTCAAATGGACACTTTTCTTAACCTGCCCAGGCTCTGACACACTCTTCTGGGCTACCCTCCAGACAGCCTACTTGAACTGCCTCTAGTGAAGGCACCCTTATATTTGTTTTTTTCTGGAGGTTTGACTTTTATACTAATTTTCAGTTATAAGAAATGCTTTGCCACTTAATTTCTACCATTTTCTTCTAGTTATTTCTTTTAAAGTGTTTTTCTTTACTGTTGCGTTTTCTCACTGGCATTTCATGTCACGTGTGATTCCACTTGATAATTGGTCTGTCTGATAACATTACAGAAATCCCAGTTTTCAGAAGGGTCTTTCTGTACTGTTAAAAAAAAAAAAGTATATTTCTGTATAGTTGGTAGGTATGGGATAACAAAGTGTAATACTTGATATGAATAGCGCATAGCAAGGCATTAGAGCTGGTAGGCACAATATAGCAGTAGAAATAGGCAATGTTCCTGTCCCATTTTTGACCTTGAGTAAGTCATTTCACCCTCTAGGACCTCAGTCTCCTCGTTTATAGATGGAGTAGATGAAGAACACAATGAGGTACATGATTAGAAATCCATATCATGAAAGAGAACATGTAATCTGTAATAAAGAGAAAGGATTTTGGACTAACTTCATTTTTTTTTTTTTGATAGTTTTTATTGTGCTTTAAGTGAAAGTTTACAAATCAGGCCAGTCTCCCACACAAAAACCCATACACACCTTGCTACACACTCCCAATTACTCTCCCCCTAATGAGACAGCCTGCTCTCTCTCTCCACTCTCTTTTTTCATCTCCTTTTTTGCCAGCTTCTAACCCCCTCCACCCTCTCATCTCCCCTCCAGGCAGGAGATGCTAACATAGTCTCAAGTGTCCACTTGATCCAAGAAGCTCACTCCTCACCAGCGTCCTTCTCCAACCCATTGTCCAGTCCAATCCATGTCTGAAGAGTTGGCTTTGGGAATGGTTCCTGTCCTGGGCCAACAGAAAGTCTGGGGGCCATGACCACTGGGATCCTTCCAGTCTCAGTCAGACCATTAAGTCTGTTCTTATGAGAATTTGGGGTCTGCATCCCACTGCTCTCCTGCTCCCTCAGGGGTTCTCTGTTGTGTTCCCCGTCAGGGCGGTCATCGGTTGTAGCCAGGCACCACCTAGTTTGTCTGGTCTCAGGATGATGTAGTCGCTGGTTCATGTGGCCCTTTCTGTCTCTTGGGCTTGTAATCACCTTGTGTCCTTGGTGTTCTTTATTCGCCTTTGCGCCAGGTGGGTTGAGACCAATTGGTGCATCTTAGATGGCTGCTTGCTAGCGTTTAAGACCCCAGATGCCACTCTTCAAAGTGGGATGCAGAATGTTTTCTTAATAGATTTTATTATGCCATTGGATTTAGATGTCCCCTGAAACCATGGTCCCCAGACCCCTGCCCCTGCTAGGCTGGCCTTTGAAGCATTCAGTTTATTCAGGAAACTTCTTTGCTTTTGGTTTAGTCCAATTGTGCTGACCTCCCCTATATTGTGTGCTGTCTTTCCCTTCACCTAAAGTAGTTCTTATCTACTATCTAATTAGTGAATACCCCTCTCCCACCTTCCCTCCCTCCCCCCTCTCGTAACCACAAAAGAATGTTTTCTTCTCAGTTTAAACTGTTTCTCAAGTTCTTGTAATAGTGGTCTTATACAATATTTCTCCTTTTGCAGCTGGCTAATTTCACTCAGCATAATGCCTTCCGGGTTCCTCCATGTTATGAAATGTTTCACAGACTCCTCACTGTTCTTTATCCCATGCATAGTAATCCATTGTGTGAATATATCATAATTTCTTTATCCATTCATCCGTTGATGGGCACCTTGGTTGCTTCCATCTTTTTGCTATTGTGAACAGTGCTGCAATAAACATGGGTGTGCATATATCTGTTCATGTAAAGCCTCTTATTTCTCTAGGATATATTCCAAGGAGTGGGATTGCTGGATCGTATGGCAGTTCTATTTCTAACTTTTTAAGGAACCGCCAAATTGATTTCCAAAGTGATTGTACCGTTTTACATTCCCACCAGCAGTGTAGAAGTATTCCAATCTCTCCACAGCCTCTCCAACATTTATTATTTTGTGTTTTTTGGATTAGTGCCAGCCTCGTTGGAGTCAGAGGAAATCTCACGGTAGTTTTGATCTGCATTTCTCTAATGGCTAATGATTGTGAACATTTCCTCATATATCTGTTAGCTACCTGAATGTCTTCTTTAGTGAAGTGTCTATTCATATCTTTTGCCCATCCATTTTTTAATTGGGTTATTTGTCTTTTTGCAGTTAAGTTTTCGCAGTATCATGTAGATTTTAGAGATCTGGACCAATTTCATTTTTTAAAAATTAGCAAAGGAGGCTTTTTACAGAGAACTGTAAATGACCATTACGATATTTTAAAAAGGTCAGTAGCGTAATAATAGTGACTGGGTTTGGAGATGATGCAGTGTTATAGAGTATAATTGTTTGAGTGTTTTTATTTTAGACTATTTCAAGAAGTGTTTCAAAGCTTTTTTTTTTTTTTTAATTTAGATGAAGTTTTACAGAACAAACTAGCTTCTCATTAAACAATTAGTACACACTGTTTTGTGACATTGGTGCCAACCTGGCGACATGTCAACACTCTTCCCTTCTTGACCTTGGGTTCCCTATTACCAGCTTTCTTGTCCCCTCCTGCCTTCTCGTCCTTGCCTTTGGGTTGGTGTGCCCATTTAATGTCTTTTTGTTTTATGGGCCTGTCTGATCTTTGGCTGAAGGGTGAACCTCAGGAGTGACTTCGTTACTAAGCTTAAAAGGGTGTCTGGGGGCCATATTCTCAGGGTTTCTCCAGTCTGTTAGACCAGTAAGTCTGGTCTTTTTTTTTTTTTTTTCCAGATAGAAATTTATTCTGCATTTTACTCTAGCTCTGTCCAGAGCCCTCTGTTGTGATCCCTGTCAGCAGTCGGTGGTAGCCGGGTACCATCAAGTTGTGCTGGCTTCAGTCTGATGGAGGCAGTAGTACTTGTGGTCCATTAGTCACTGGACTAATCTCTTTCCTTGTGTCTTTGATTTTCTTCTTTGCTCCAGACAGGGTGCATCAGCAGAGTATCTTAGATGGCTGCTTCAAAACTATTTTTAACTGTGAAACCACTTTGTTTTCTTTTCAGTATCCTTGCCATGATAAAGAGGATGTGATAAGTTGTTTAACTTATGAAATTCAAGTTACGTGTGAATCCTGCCAGGTATGTATGTAATATTTGGTACTTTGAACCATTTTTCATATTTTAAGTTATAAAAATTTTCATATGTTTCTAGATATATACTTCCCAGTTTTTTTTGTTTTTTTTTTCTTTTTTCATAAATAAGAAAACACTTAGCTGGTATGTAGTTTATCTGATGCTCCTATTATGTTTTTAAAGTATCAAGTAGAGCATCAGAATTCACTTTACATGCCTTGAGTTATTCCTAAAATGAACTCCAAATAATACTAGTCCCATATGATCTGTGAAAAAAAGATTCAGATAGCAAATAGACTTGGCAAAAATACCATATTATAGGTGCTCTAGGTATTTCAGTTGAGCATATTAAAGGCTCTGAAAAGTCCTGCCCCTCCAAAAAAAAAAAAAAAACCCTGTATACTCCAGCATTTCCCACATTCGCTTTTTTCTGTAATAGCTACTGTCATCCCTATAGATTATACTTTGGGAAACATTGTTCTGAAGGGTTAATAAATTAAATGTTGAAAAAGAATGTTATAGAATTGCTACGTTGTTGTTGTTAGGTGCTGTCCAGTCCATTCCAACTCTTAGCGACCCTATGCACAACAGAACGAAACACTGCCCAGTCCTGGCACCATCGTCACAATCCTTGTAATGCTTGAGCCCATTGTTATACCCACTGTGCCAGTCGATCCCGTTGAAGGCCTTCCTCTTTTTCACTAACTCTGTACTTTACCAAGCATGATGTCTTTCTTCAGGGACTGGTCCCTCCTGATAACGTGTCCGAAGTATGTGAGACATAGTCCCACATCCTTGCTTCCAAGGAGCATTCTGGTCATACTTCTTCCAAGACAGGTTTGTTCATTCTTTTGGCAGTCCATGGCATATTCAGCACCACAATTCAAAGGCGTCAGTTCTTCTTCAGTCTTCCTTATTCATCATCTAGCTTTCACAGGGATATGAGGTGATTGAAAACACCACAGCTTGGGTCGGGTGCACCTTAGTCTTCAAGGTGACATCTTTGCTTTTCAACACTTTAAAGAGGTCTTTTGCAGCAGATTTGCCCAATACAATGCATCTTTTGATTTCCTGACTGCTGCTTCTATGGGTGTTGATTGTGGGTCCAAGTAAAATGAAATCCTTGACAACTGCAGTGTTTTCTCCATTTATCATGATGTTGCTTATCGGTGCAGTTGTAAGGATTTTTGTTTTATGTTGAGGTATAATCCATAATGCAGGCAGTGGTCTTTGGTCTTCATTAGTAAGTGCTTCAAGTCCTCTTCACTTTCAGCAAGGAAGGTTGTGATCATCCGCATAATGCAGGTTGTTAATGAGTCTGCCTCCAATCCTGATGTCCTGTTCTTCTTCATATAGTCCAGCTATATGCTCAGCATACTGACTGAATAAGTATGGTGAAAGGATACAACCCTGAATCACACCTTTCCTGACGTTAAACCCGCAGTATCCCCTTGTTCTGTTCAAACGACTACCTATTGGTTCAAGTACAGGTTCCTCATGAGCACAATTAACTGTTCTTGAATTCCCATTCTTTGCAGTGTTACCCATAATTTCTTATCATCCACACGGTTGAATGCCTTCGCATAGTCAGTAATACACACGTAAACATCTTTCTGGTATTTTGTGCTTTCAGCCAGGATCTATCTGACATCAGCGGTGGTATCCATGATTCCACATCTTTTTCTGAATCTGGCTTGAATTTCTGGCAGTTCTCTGTCGATGTACTGCTGCAGCCACTTTTGAATGATCTTCAGCAAAATTTTACTTGCATGTGATATTAATGTTGCTGTTCGATAATTTCTGCATTTGGTTGGATCATCTTTCTTGGGAATAGGCATAAATATGGATCTCTTGCAGTTGGTTGGCCAGGTAGCTGTCTTCCAAATTTCTTGGCATAGACAAGTGAGCTCTTCAGCGTTGTATCGATTTGTTGAAATATCTCAATTGGTATTCCATCAATTCCTGGCACCTTGTTTTTCTCCATTCTTTCAGTGCAGCTTGGACTTCTTCCTTCAGTACCATCGGTTCCTGGTCATATGCTGCGTCCTGAAATGATTGAACATCGACCACTTCTTTTTGGTATAGTGATTGTATTCCTCCCATCTTCTTTTGATGCTTACTGCACTGTTTAATATTTTCCCTGTAGAATACTTCAGTATTGCAACTCGAGGCTTGAATTTTTTCTTTGATTCTCTCAGCTTGAGAAATGCTGAGTGTGTTCTTCCCTTTTGGTTTTCTGTCTCCAGGTCTGTGCATATGTCATCATAATACTTTACTTTGTCTTCTTGAGCCACCCTTTTGAAATCTTCTGTTCAGCTCTTTTACTTCATCATTTTTTCCTTTTGATTTAGCTACTTGACAATCAAAAGCAAGTTTCAGAGTCTCTTCTGACATCCATTTTGGTCTTTTCTTTCTTTCCTGTCTTTTTAATGATCTCTTAGTTTCTTTGTGTACGATGCCCTTGATGTAATTCCACAACTCTTCTGGTCTTTGGTCATCAGTGTTCAGTGCATCAAATCTGTTTTTGAAATGGTATCTAAATTCAGGTGGGACATACTCAAGGTCATACTTTGGCTCTCATGGACTTGTTCTAATTTTCTTTAGTTTCAACTTCAACTTGCTTATGAGCAATTGATGGTCTGTTCTGCAGTTGGCCCCTGGTCTTGTTCTGACTGATGATACTGAGCTTTTCCATGGCCTCTTTCCACAGATGTAGTCAATTTCATTCCTGTGTATTCCATCTGGCGAGGTCCACATGCATGTTTGCCATTGATGTTGGTGAAAAAAGTACTCGCGATGAAGAAGTCATTGGTCTTGCAAGATTCTATCATGCGATCTCCCAGCATTCCTATCACCAAGGCCTTATTTTCCAACTACCAATCCCCCTTCTTTGTTTCCAACTTTTGTGTTGCCATCACCAGTAATGATCAATGCATCCTGATTGCATGTTCCATCAGACTGCAGAAGTTGGTAAAAAGCTTCAATTTCTTAATCTTTGGCCGTAGTGGTTGGTGCATAAATTTGAATAATAGTCATATGAACTGGTCTCCCTTGTAGGTGTATAGATCTTATCCTATCACTGACAGTGTTGTGCTTCAGGATAGATCTTGAAATGTTCTTTTTGATGATGAATGCAATACCATTCCTCTTCAAGTCATCATTCCCTGCATAGAAGACCGTGTAATTTTCCCGTTTAAAATGGCCAGTACCAGTCCATTTCAGCTCACTAATGCCTAGGATATAGATGCTTATGCATTCCATTTCATTTTTGATGATTGCTAATTTTCCTAGATTCATACTTCATACATTCCACGTTCCTATTATTAATGGATGTTTGCATCTGTTTCTTCTCATTTTAAGTCGTGCCACATCAGCAAATGAAGGTCCTGAAAGCTTGACTGCATCCACATCATTAAGGTTGCCTCCAGTTTGAGGAGGCAGCTCTTCTGCAGTCGTATTTTGAGTGCCTTCCAACCTAAGGGGCTCATCTTCCAGCATCGTATCAGCCAGTGTTTCACCGCTATTCAAAAGGTTTTCACTGGCTAATGCTTTTCAGAAGTAGACTGCGGGGTCCTTCTTCCTAGTCTGTCTTAGTCTGGAAGCTCAGCTGAAACCTGTCCGCCATGGGTGACCCTGCTGGCATTTGAATACCGGTGGCATAGCTTCCAGCATCACAGCAACATGCAAGTCCTCACAGTGCGACAAACTGACAGATACGTGGGGGATAGAATTATTATTAGTTGTCCTAAATACAGTAGCTATATATAATTTCTAGAAATTATAAAATCTTATGAAAACCTATAAGTTGATGGAAAAAATAATTGGGAACTTTAAGTCAGAATAAAAAAATGGGAAAAAAATATTGACTCAAAAATGTGTTTTTGTAGTTGGTTTTTTTTTTTTTTTTTGACCAAAAAGGCCCTCATATTGCATTTTGTTAATGTATTTCTTAATCTTTTAAAATCTAAAACACTTCCCCATATTTCCTTTTTTTTTTTTTACCCTATGACATTTATTTGTTGAAAAGACCAGGTCATTTCTTCTGTAGAATTTTGTACATTATTGTATTTTAGCTGATTGCATCCTGGTGGTGATCTTTGATATGTTTCTCTATTTCCTGTATTTTGTTTTCATTGAATTTATAGAGTCTTGATTAGTTGCAGGTTTGACTTTTTTTTTTTGGTAAGAATTGTTCATGCTCTGTAATTTCTGTTGCATTATATCGGGAGGCACATAATGTGTGTTTGTCCCACTTTGAGTAAGCTATCTTAAACCAGACCTGTGAGTTCAGGTATTGTCAGTATGACCCAACTATTATGAAATTCCCCATCACGTTTTCTCCTAATGGTTTTACCAGACATTAATGATAATTGCCTAGATCAGTTATTACATTGGGAGTTAAAGTGGTAATTTTCTAGTTGTTTCATTCTTTCTGCACTTATTAGTTGAAATTCTTTTCTAAAGAGCTTTTCCTTCATTAACTCTTTGGTTACCTAAAATACAATTTATGTAGAAAAGGCAGGATAAATGCTGATATTTTACTGTCTTGTTTTGTGTTCTTACCAATTTTCTGATAAGGGTAGGGTTTTTAACTGTTGGGTTGCATGACTTGCTTATCTGTCAAAGATGTCCGTATCTGTATGCCGTATGCCACACTTTCTTTGAATCTCTTAGTCCACTTCTATCTAGAGTCCCATGAGGTTCAGTCATTTTTAGATATACATATTCTTTCTTTCTTTTGCTTTTCTGTAGTATATGCCCTCATATCAGAAACCCTCTCTAAGGTTTCCTGGAACACTGGATTTGGGTGAAGATACGTGCACAATTTTTATCTTAGTATTTGGTTAGATACGTTATTTTGTTTTCACTGTTTCACATTTTATTGAGGTATAATTTACGTAGAATAAAATGCACCAAAACTAAACCCAATGCTGTCAAGTCGATTCTGATTCATAGCGACCCTATAAGACAGTATAACTGCCCCATAGGATTTCCAAGGCTGTAAATCTTTATGGAATGACTGCCACCTCTTTCTCCCTCTGAGTGGCTGGTGGGTTCAAATTGCCAACCTTTTGGTTAGCACCCAAGTGCTAACCAAGTGCTAACCACTGTGCCACCAGGGCTGCTTGAATAAAATGCACAGTGTAAACTCTAGTTTATCAGTTTTTTCTTCTATGCACATTACCTTATATATCCTATTTAAGAAACTTTTGTATATCCCAAAGTCATGAAGATTGTCCCTATTTTTTCTTCTAGAAACTTTATCATTTTGCCTTTCATATTTAGGTCAGTGACCCACTGTAACTTAATTTTTGATATATTGTGAGATAGGTCAAAGTTCATTTTTATCTTTATGGATATTTGACATAGCATTAAAGACTCTGAAAAGTCCTGCGGAAAAAAAAAAATGAAACCCACATATTCCAGCATTTCCCAAATTTGGGACTGACATTTTCACCCAGTTGAAATAATACTAGCTATTTACCATTTGAAGCTGTAATTATTGAACAGTACCCATTTTGACCTCTAAAGACTTTGTGCAAGTATAACTTTTATCACTAAAGGGAAGATCTTTTCAGAACTAGAGGGAAAATAATTTAATAGTACTGGTACCATTTGAAGTTATGTTTGGGGTTTTGGAGAACAGCCCTGGTGGTGCAATGGTTAAAGCACTCAGCTTTTAACTGAAAGGTCAGCAGTTTGAACCCATCAGAGGCTCTGCAGGAGAAAGATGTGGCATTCTGCTTCCGTAAAGATTTAAAGCCTTGGAAACTCTGTGGGGCAGTTCTACTCTGTCCTGTACAGTCGCTAGGAGTTGGAATCAACCTGATGGCAGTGAGTTTGGTTTGGTTGGGGATTTGGAAATCATAAATACTGAGTTACATTGTGTTTTTTAAGGTTTGTTTTTCAGGGCATAATAGAGAAAACCTTACAGTTTTGGGAAAGTAAGTCATATTCTCTGGGATGATTCTGTATAGCTAAGTATTCTGAGACAAAGTAGAATTATTCTAAATTCATGCAGGTAAATATTTGGTAAGTAAGGAAACCTATAGTAGAAATACCTCCTTATACCAGTTTCTCCAAGTGCCATCCTGGCACCACCAGAGCAATATTAAATTGCCTGTAGCCTATGTGATAGAATAATGGATGAAGCAATCAAAAATTTTATTCACACGTTTATCAAATTTGATATATAAGGTTAATTATGACTTCCTGAAAATCCTTTTATAGTCTTAATGATCATTGCGTGCATGCTTAAAACATAAAGTAGTGACTGCTATGAACCAGCATGCGTTCCTTAAATATAAGGCATAGATCAAACCTTCGACAAAGGCTTTGGTAGGTTAGGAGAGAACAGCGTAAAATACTAACAAGAGCTTTGAACTTGGACCCAGAAGATTAAGGTTCTGGTCCCGACCATATCACTAACAAATGATGTGACTTGGGCTGCAGTTTTCTCTAGTAAATTGAGGATGGACTAGATTTGAGAGTGATTTTTTTTTTTTCTAGGCGGTAAGCAAGCAGTATAAATAGAAGTAATTACAATTAGGAAAAATGTTACGAAAGTAACAAACAGAATTCTGAGATAGAGTTAATGGAAGCAGGGTGTATTTAGGATCATAAGGCAAGGGCTCTTGAGTGGTATCTCTCAAACTTAGATGTAAAAGATGGGTAGAATTTGGAAAAGGAGGGCTGTACGACATGGAGGGAAGAGTGAGAACAAAAGCACAGAGCCAAGGAAGCATGAAACATGAGCACAGTCGTTTTAGTTGACTGGAGTGTGTGTGAGACTTTTGAAAAGGGTAAGTTAGAAAGATGGGTAAATAAAAGGCTTTAAATACTGGAGTATGAGTTTAGGTTGTGCTCTTAACACAGTAGGAACCTATTAAAAGTTTTTGGCGGTTGAGTGTCATATTAAAAGCTGTATTTAAGAAGGCTGACATAGTGGCACTATATTGGACTGTATTTCATTTAGGAAGGCTTTGATATGATTTTGTGATTGAACAAACAGTAGATTAAACAAGTAGGTTTGTATTTCAAAAAACCCAGGAGCAGACTGTTGATTGCAAATGTTTCTGATTCTGTTTATGATTCTGTTGGCCTTCCCTCGTGCTTGTCAACTTGTGACGAGATGGGCTGGCTACCTTAGCTCCAGTCAACTTACCAACATTTAAAGCAGGAAAAAGGGGTGAATAGTACCAGCTTCATCTTTCTTTCAGTCTAATAAAGCAGAAGTTTTCCCAGAAACCCCACAGCATACTTCTGCTTGTCTTGTTGGCCAGAACTCTATCACATGGGCTACCCTCAGCTGTAAGATGGGAAAAGCAAGTGTCTTTGCCTAAGACTGGACACATCGCTCCTGTGAATAAAATTGAGGATCTGTTACCAGGGAGAAGGTAGGAATGAATATCAGGGAGACAATTTATGTGTTTACCATAGACAGATTGAACAATGAAGGAATTAATTAGAGGGGAGAGACAGGAGGAAGAGAAACCAGAAAAGAACTTATTAAAATAGTCTAGCTGAGAAAATTGATAATGAGGACTTGAATTAATGAAGCAGTGGGTGGTATCCAGGAGAAGTCAGTTGGTTGCGATATTGCAGAGGCAGTCATTTGCTTTAGATTGCCTGTTTCAGCAAGTAATTGGAAACCTAGGATTTGGGGAGAGATCAGAGTTAGAGATATAGATTTTGTTTTGTTAATACTGTCATATCTCCTCTACCCTGATGATGGATTCCCTGAGACTGGAATCTGTTTCTCTTGTATTTTTACATTTCCCTTTGAAAGTCTTCCATAGGACTTCACACATAGGGAAAAGGAGTAAGTTTGAGAAGGTATTTAAGAGTTTGTTTTTAGATATGCGTTTTTGTTTTTTTTTTTGGTGGTATATCCAGATAGAAATGTTTAACCAGTCAGTAAGAATATTGGACTAGAATTTAAGACAGTGATTAGGACTGGAAATAGAAATTTTACTACCGTATTTCCATAGCTCTTTGGTATGATCCTTGATAGACTGCATAGTATTTGCTTATTTAATATTTTTGAATGAATATAATTTGTTCACTGTAAGTACTTTTATTCTGTTGAGCAAGAAAGGTTTAGCCTGATAGAGTTTCTAATCTTTGTTCTGTAGTGCAAAATCTATGTTACGTGTATTTCTTCACTCTCTAAGAGAATGAAAGATACAGCTAAAATGTTAGTAAATGTGGGTTTTTGTTTAGTTTTTACATTCAAATACAAAAGGTGATGAGCTTGGTGAATATCAAATCATGAGATTTACATTTTAAATTATCCTTTTTTAAAAAATACGTTCTGTAAAATGTTTAGCTGTCTTTTACTATTGCATTATAGGCAATACAAGGACCTGTGGAATATGAGTGATGACAAACCCTTTCTATGCACTGCCCCTGGATGTGGCCAGGTATATATAAATTACTTTGTATAATTTTGTGTATTTTCACATTTATTAAAACACCGGTGACAGAATATGTTCTCATTAAATGATTTCTCTTGAGCTCTTTTGTAAAATTTTGGAGTTAGGATGAATATAACCTAGAGAAGTTTTGGGAAGAAATTCTTCTTTTTCCTCAATAGCATACCTGAGTTTAAGAAAAGATAATCTAATATGGGGGGAAAAAATCATGTAATAGAAAGGTGGAAGCCCTAGATAGAAATCTAGGGCTTAAAACTATACTGATTTAGCCATTGTTGGTTGAAAATCATTGATAAACTGCTTAATTGGAAGTAAAATATATATTATCTTATATGAAAATTGCTTTAATTTACTGAACTTAAGAAATTAACTGATATTTACCTCTGGAAGTATCACTGATGTTATTAATGTTTTTAAATCTAACATCTATAATACAGAGCATGCTTAGAAGCAGTTTCAAAAAATAATATTTTGGTGTTTGTTAACTGACCATTAAATTATTAATCTATTGCTATTGTAATTATTCTACCTCTTAAAATAACTGTAGACACTAGGAAAGAATGAGAAAATATATTTAAGGTATAGTGAAATGACAGAGTACTTAAATATACAGAATATAAGTCATAAGCATTAGAATGTTTATTTTTTGTTGATATTTTAAATTGAGGTTAATTGATAAACAGTAAATTGTAGATGTTTATAGTGCGTAATTTCACAAGTTTTGATACATGTATATATCTGTAAATATTCACTACAATCAAGATACTGAATATATACGTAACCCCAAAATTTCCTCATGTCTATTTGTAATCCCTTCCTTCTAGCCTGACTTGTCCCCTTCCCCAGGCAACCACTGATCTGCCTTCTATCACTGTAGATTAGTTTGCATTTAATAGAAATAGAATCATGCAGTATGTACTTTTGTCTGGCTGCTTCACTCCACATAGAGATTTCTCCATACTTTTTTATGATCAATAGTTAATTCCTTTTCATTGCTATGTAGTATTCCATTATTTCACTATTTGTTTATGTATTTGTTTTTGAACATTCGTGTGCGAGTCTTTTACGGACACTTATTTTCTCTTGGGTAAATATGAACAGGTGTGATGGCTGGGTCATATAATAGATTTATGTTTAACTTAGGAAATTGCCAATCTATTTTCCAAAGTGGATGTGCCATTTTACATTCTCACCCACAATGTATGAGAGGTCCTGTTGTGCCGTATCCTTGCCAACATTGGTGTTTTTTAAATTTTAGCCATTTTCATGTGTATGTGCTGGTATCTCGTTGTGGTTTTAGTCTTTATTCCCTTAATGACTAATGAGAAGATAAGCACTTTTCTATGTACTTATTGGCCATTTGTATACCTTCTTTTGTGAGGTGCCTTTTCAAATCTTTTACTCATTTTTAAAAATTGGGTTGTCTAATAATTATTGCATTGTAGAAGTTCCTTTTATTTCCTGGATACCAGTCCTTCGTCAAGTATGTTTGTTTCAGTCTGTGGTTGGCATCTTAATTTTCATAATGCATTAGGATGAGCAGATGTTTTTAATTTTAATGAAGTCTTATGTATTTCATTTTTATGGTCGTTGCTTTCTCTGACTTATCTAAGAAACTTGCCTACCACTAAGTCACAAAAATGTCCTACTTTGTTTTCCTCTAAAAGCTTAATAGTTTAGAGCTCTCCTCTGTCTTGAATTAATTTTTGTGTATGGTATGACACAGGGTGAAGCTCACTTTTTCCATAGGCTTTTCCAGATACATCACCATCATTTGTTGAAAAGGCTTTTCTTTCTCCATTAGATTGGCTTGACTTCTTTACTGAAAATCAGATAACTGTATGCATGTCAGTCTATTTCTGCCTTTTCTATTCTGTTCCATTCATTGATCTGTCAACTTTTATTGCCAGCACCGCAGTGACTTGATTACTGTAGCATTACAGTAAGCCTTCCAGTCTGGTAGGCTAAGTTCTCCAATTAGTTCTCCCTTTCACAAGATTGATTTGGATAGTCTAGATTCTTTCTATTTCCATAGAATTTCTAGAATGAGCTTTTCAAGTTCTGCCCCCCAAAAGTGCTTTCTGGGCTTACAAATGGGATTGTGTTGAATCTGTAGATAAATTTGGGGTTAATTGACATCTTAAGACTATTGAGTGTTATTACAAATCATGAACATAGTCTCTCCTGTAATATCTTTCAGCAGTGTTTTGTGATTTGCAGTGTAGAGTTAGTATGTGTTTTTGTTGTTTATTCATAAATATTTTGTCTTTTGATGCTATTGTAAATGGAATTGTTTTTGAAATGTAATTTTTAAAAAATATTCTTTTTTATTGTACTTTAGATCTCAAATTTTACACAGCAAATTAGTTTCTCGTTAAACAGTTAATACACACATTGTTTGTGACATTCGTTGCCAACCCCATTATGTGTCAGCACTCTCCCTTTCTCCACCCCAGGTTTCCTGTTTCCATTTGTACAGTTTTCCTGTACTTCCTACCTTCCCGTCTTTGCTTTTGGGCTGGTGTGCCCATTAGTCTTGTATACATGATTGAACTATGAAGCATGTCCCTCATGTGTGTTATCGTTGGCCTTATAGACCTGTCTAATCTTTGGCTGAAGGGTGAACCTCAGAAGTGACTTCAGCACTGAGTTAAAAGGGCATTGAGGAGCCATACTCTTGGAGCTTCTCCAGTCTCTGTCAGACCAGCAAGCTTGATTTTTTGTGTGTGTGAATTGAATTTTGTTTTGCATTTTCCTCCTGCTCTGTCCGGGACCCTCTATTGTGATCCCTGCCAGAGCAGTCAAACCATCTAGTTGTTCTGGGCTCAGTTTGGTGAGGTTGTGGTAGTTGTGGTTTGTTAGTCCTTTGGACTAATCTTTCCCGTGTGTCTTTGGTCTTCTTTGCCCAGCTGGGATGGGACCAGTGGATGTATCTGAGATTGAAATGTAATTTTTGCATTGTTTGCTGCTAGTATATAAAGAGTTGGTTTTTTATATATAAACCCCGTATCCTGCAACCTCGCTCAATGATTTTGATAAATCTTATGCCTGTATCACCCTGGTTGAAAGTTATTAATTCTGCATATTTTTTCTTTTAAATGAAGATTAGAATTTTATTTATTTATTTATTTTTGAATTTTTATCTCCTTAATTAGTTTTACATAGGTCCAGGCAATGCTTTTCAAACAGCAGTTCGTGGCATAACTATTAATGAGTTGTGAATCAATTTAGTGGGTACCAACTAGCATTTTTTAAAGTGAAATAAAAGAGTATGAGAGAATATTATACATAACAAGTATAAATACTGTTTTGTGAAATGTGTTTTAATTATATGTTTGTATGTGTGTATATGGTATAATCATGTTGACACAAGTATCAGTGGGTGGCTTTAAAGAACAAATTTATCTTTCAATTCAAGTGGGATGTCTGAATTCAAGGCATGGCTCTAGCGGGAGGTCCTTTTTTGTGTGTTTCAGTTTCTGCTGTTGTTGTTTGTGGATATAGTTGAGTCAGTTCTGACTAATAGCAACCCTATAAGACAGACTAGAACTGCCCCATAGTGTTTCCAAGACTGTAATGTTTATGGTAGCAGATTGTCAGGTCTTTTCTCCAGCGGAGCAACTGGTGGGTTCAAACTGCTGACCTCTTCAGTTTCTAGAAGCCTGCAGTCCTTGGAGTTTCTGGGCTTGTAGATGAATCTGCTGTGTGTATCTGCCTTCATATGGCGTCTTCCCCCCATTTGTGTCTCAGTGTGTATGGTCTTCTTTTATAACTGAAGTGATTAGGTTTAGCATCGATATGGTCTATATCAGTATGGTCTCATTAACATAAGAAACCCCTCTATTTCCAGTGTCAGTTTACAGGTACAGGGGTTAGGATTTCAACACATATTTTTGAGGAACATAATTCAGTCCATAACACGTGTTATATATATGTTTCCTATGGTTCATTGTGAAAGAACATTTGAAAAACACAGCTTTATAGAATAATTTCAGGTTTATGTGCTGTGCAAATCTCCAGCTGTGTCTTTGAAGGGGTCCACCCTTGAGTAGCCTATTCTTTATTTAAAGAGAATGTTACTGCAACACATTTATGAGGCTAAGATTTTTTTTTTAATTTTCTTAATGGAAAATATCAAACCATACAAAGAACAGAGAGAGAAGTATAATAAACCTGTATATGTCCATCACTCAGCTTCAATAATTATCAGTATTTTATCAGTCTTGTTTTACTC
The DNA here is from genome assembly GCF_030014295.1 of Loxodonta africana. NCBI lineage: Eukaryota > Metazoa > Chordata > Mammalia > Proboscidea > Elephantidae > Loxodonta > Loxodonta africana. The sequence continues at coordinate 71,694,043 of NC_087347.1, forward strand.
ATCTCTCCACATTTTGGGGGAGAATTTTACAAAGGAGATAAAGATTAATTTTCTATTCAGTCTAAAGTTTTAACGAAGGGGTGTGAGTGTGTGCGCGCATGTGTTAATAACTTCCTTCTGTTGAATAGAGTCCTTCAACTAGTAGGGAAAAAAAGATACATTGCTGTAGAGTCGATCCCTACTCAATAGTGAGCCTATGGGACAGAGCAGAACTGCTGCATAGGGTTTCCAAGAAGCACCTGGTAGATTCGAACTGCCAGCCTTTTGCTTAGCAGCCAATCTCATAATCACCACGCCGCCAGAGCTCCACTAAACTAGTGAAAAAAGTAGTAAACTGCACTATTGGCAAGTGCCTTTAACTGTGCCTCTTTATCTGTTAAATAAATAGTAATCTATATATATTTTTTATATATTGTAGATACGAATGCAAAATGATTATTTCTTAGGAAGTTAATTCTGGCGAGAGTGGTCAGGCCTTGGAAACACAGATTTCCAAGATAACAGAGCTTGAATAATTTATAATAGAAGCAGCTGATTCACATCCCTCCCATCTGTCAGGTTACCCTTCCTTTTTAAGCGAGATGATTATTTATCCTAATTTTAAATAACACTGGGGACCTATCCAGAAAATCTTTCTTGACTGCCTTTCCCTTTATTTATTTAGCTGTATACTCAAGGTCTTGTTAACAGAATACATATGTTTTTGTGCACACCTACGGCATTTTGAATTGGAGTATTTTTTAGAATAAATATTTTAATTTGGCTGATAAAGCATTTCAAATAGACCCTAACCCAGTGCCGTTCAGAAGTTTTTATCTTAGCATGTAATAGCAGCTTTGTAAATATTTGTTGAAGAAAGTGTGCATTTCATATATGTATACCTTTTCCTTTTGACTACCTTTTGGAAGATGGCCTTTTGACAGTGTCTTTTAAGATTCTTGTTAAAAGTAAATAAATTTTCTTAGATGATAGCCAAGGTCAAATTTGCCTATATCAAATGTTAGTTTTGCTGTGATTTTTCCTTCACATTGGGAATTGCTGCTATTCATGTATGTAAATAATACCATTGTGTGGTCAGTAATCCCTTTAGAAATGCATTTAGAGAAATTTCATCTGTGAGTCCTACGTGAGACTCGTTTGTATATTCCTTGCATTACCTCTTTTAATATCCGTATGCTCCTGAATATATTTTATGGTCCTAACTGCTCCTTTTCATCTAAAATTGCACTTCATGCCGTTTTTGCATGTGTTGTACAGTAGAACACAATTCTATATGTAGCTTCTCTTTGATTTGAATATTTCTGGTCAAATTAATCCAAACAGAGGATTGGTAGAATAAAACTCCTATGAGGAATCTTTTCAGGTTCTTCTTATATATTATTTATGCTGACTTTGCACTCTTTTTAATCTGGGACCTCTACTAAAATGCATTCATTCACAAATGTTTAATTATCACCTTCAATGGAGAAGGTATATTGCTAGGTTTTTAGGAACATAAAAATGAATCTTGCTCTAAGATACTTTCAGTGTGCATGTAAGACACATTTAAAACTGTAATACAAAGTAAAAGCAGTGAAATAATGTCAGTATACTTGGCAAATATATTAATTCTCCAAGAGCTTTGTTATTTAGTCTGGCAGAGAACCACTGCTTCTGATCCTTCCAAATTTGGGAGGAATTGTTATAATGACAGAGCAATAGGAAGATAACACCTGAGTGAGGAAGAGCTGGATTGTGGCCCCAGTGCCTGTAGTTTGTCACATCTGAACATTCTCCTTTAGTGGCGATACAAGCAGGTTTTGAGGAGAGGTCATGTAATAATCGGTGATTTTTCATTGGTGTGTGCAGTAGTTTAAAGACTTAGTGATAAACCATATTTAGTATGATATAGCAAAATTCAGCCAAATTAAATTAAACTTAATTCACCTGCATGAACAGTCTGTAATTTTTTTTCTCCTCCCTTAGAGTGTTCTTCAGGATTCGATTTTATTGTAAGGAGCTCATTCTTTTGATTAGCTTTTGTTGAACACTTATTATGTCCTAAGTTTCAGGGGTTATAGTAGGAGCTTGGCCTACTTACAAGGACAGATATACATAAAAATTAGTATCAGTATGATGTTGTGATAGGTGCTAAAACCAAGGTGCTGTACAGAGCTTAACGGGCCGCGAAGGAGAGAGTTTAATTTCACAGGCTGAGAACTGGTGGATTGTTTTTTTTTTTTTCAGTTGCCTTTGAATTGATTTCTAACTCTTAGCAAGCCCATGTGTGTCAGAGTGGAACTGTGCTTCATAGGGTTTCAGTGGTTGATCTTTCAGAAGTAGATCGCCAGGTATTTCCTCCGAGGTGCCTTTGGGTGGCCTCGACCTCCAGCCTTTCAGTTAGCAGCCAAGCACATCAGACACTTCAAGGATGATATAGGTATTCAGTATCATACTTTTTTTTTTTTTATTTAAGTTTCGATTAAAAAGCATAATGATAGATTCTTCTGTATTGCTTTAAGGTTGCCCTAAAGCTACCATTAGTTGTAAGAATTGGGTAAGGAAAGGAGGAACCACAAGAGAGGGGGAATCCATTTTGAAATAGTTCGGGGATCAAAGTTCAAATATATATGATCCTAACATCCCTGTTTATAAGGCTATACACTAGAGAGTGAGTTTAAATCTTTTAAGTTAGCATTTTAAAAGTATTGGTATCGAATAACAAAAAATAAATGCTTCCTATTTTGAGTTGTAAGATGTTCCTTCTTAAAGGTTGCTATTCAGACACAGGAGATAATTAAACAATAAATTTATTATGTTGCAATCAATTTTTTTAATCAATAAATGTTGCCTTTGACATGTAGGACCTAGCCAAGTTAAGTGTAGAAAAAAATGTAATGGATAGCTTTAAAAATGAAAATAATTTTGTTTCATTTTTTATATGATGTTTGAGTACTATGATGAAACAAAGTCATAAAAAATCACTGGCTATTTTAAGTTAAAAATGTAGTTAAGAGTAAATTTAATTTTAGTTTGAAATGAGCTGCCTTATTATTATATTGGTTGCTGTTTCCTCACTGGATTATTCTTTTTTTTTAATGTAATAGTATAAAGATCATGATTTATTTCTTAATTTGTCCAGGAATAATATCTTTGTAAGACAATTCTCATTTAAAAAGTGGTAAGTAACCTTAAGTCTAGGTCAGTATAGTACTTTCTTCAAAAGTCATTGTACTATAGACTATATATTTCTACTATAATATGACAAAAAATTAGTAGTCATTTATTTTTAGTATCCAAATTTATGTGAAGTTTCTTTGCTGCAGGTTTTTTTTTTAATGCTGTCAAATGAGTTATTTGAACTATTAATGTATCAGTATTGTTTATTCTTGGGTAATGGGTTTCTCTATGATTATTTGAAATCTAGTATGTTTATCTATACTGATAATAGATTCTTTTATAGTTAACAAACTGCTATTTCACTGTCAATGGTGGTTTTACATGTTGTGGAAATGAATTTCCTTATCATTTTACTTAATTTGATCAAATTGAAAATCTTAACTATATTTTAAAACTTTTTGCCACAGCGTTTTACCAACGAGGATCATTTGGCTGTCCATAAACATAAACATGAGATGACACTGAAATTTGGTCCAGCACGTAATGACAGTGTCATTGTGGCTGGTTAGTATATACTTTTATTAATAGCTTATATACATATTTCACCTGGATTGTGCACAATTTTTGTGTATTTTCTGTAAATAATATAGTCTGGTGATATTCCAGTGACTTCATGTGCAGTAAATGTTGGCAACATGTATTTTACCCATTACATTTCCATGTTTCAAACCCTTCTGAACATTCATTTCACTTTTTTGTGTGGTTTTCAAATAGATTTCAATGTCCGTTTTGTGAAAGTTAATTAGAACTTTGGGCACATTCATACCATTTCCAAAGTTTACATTTAACTGATAATTGAGCTAATACGGTATTTAGTCCATGCTTCTTCTACCTGTCTTGCACCTGGTTTACAATGCTGTGTGAAGATAGAAAATGATCAAGCTCCATCAATTGGGGAAGGAGCAATTAGCAAATGTGTTCTTTAGGATTTTGTTAATGTTTCCTTACAGATGAAACATTTGTGTTGGTAGGATACTGTCAGTAAAGGGGGCCTATATTTAGTCATTACTTTTTTGTATGTTGACCCTTTGAACATATACTATCACCTAAGCAGATGATTATCTTTCACAGTACATGAAAATTCATGCATTGGTTTATTGTTCTTCCATGCTGTATTAGCTGCCCTTTAAATATATGTATTTATATACATACATATTTTTGTATATGTACACACACATACTAATATTTAATTTCACTGTGTATGTTTTATAAATATTATAGTAAGAAAACCGAACCTTTTGGTGTCAAAGCCACAAATTCACAATTCGTAAATAACAAATTAATACTAGATTCTTCTTTCCTCTTTTAAAGCTTAGATTATACTATTTTTAAGTCTGAAATTATACCTGAATACTACTAATACTTTTCAATTAATACCTTAGATAGAGATAAAATTGTCGTATGCAATGAATGCTTTGGAGAAATGATGAGGCAGATATTAGATGGTTCTTCCTGTACCTTCAGTATCAAAATTTTCGTAATGAAAATTGGAGGAAATAATAAAGTTAATAATTTGTCAAAAACAATTCATGTAGGAAAAATATAGGAGAACTTTAAAATGTACCTTCAGTTCTATAAGTAAAAGGAAGGTAGAGAAGAGCAGGGTATATACATTTCTTTAAAATATTGTATATTAGATATTCAGAGCTAGAGTCAAAACAGACAAAAAAAAAAAAAAGAGCAACCTGAAAAGTTCAGTCTCCTAGGCATGACGGTCTTTGCTTCTCTGAAACTTAATGTCTTAGAGCCTTTCCTTCCTTTCTATGACTTTTAACTCAAATGTTTTGAGATGGGTTTCTAGAAATTGCTTTCCTATCTTACTGCCTTTAATACAATAAAAAAATAGAACACATCCAAACACAGCACTTGACCCTATGTTTTACTAATTAAAATATGTTGAGATGAATAGTGTAGTATAACTGTATAAATGTAATGCATGATGTGTGGTATATATTTTATTATTAATAGCCATAAGCAATTTGCATGTTAAATGATTGTGCCTATGTTGACTCTTCTCAAGCCTGATGGTTCCAGTAATCACTGATATAAGTGATTATGCTTATTTTCATTTTTAGGACTTTTTCCTCTTTTTATTCACAAATTAAGAGCCTTCTAATGAGCTTTGATCTGGAAACCCTGGTGGTGTAGTGGTTAAGTGCAACGGCTGCTAACCAAAGGGTCGGCAGTTCGAATCCGCCAGGCGCTCCCTGGAAACTCTATGGTGCAGTTCTCTGTCCTATAGGGTCGCTATGAGTCGGAATCGACTCGACAGCACTGGGTTCGGTTTGGTTTTGGTTAATGAGATTTGATATACAAATTCTTAGGGTATGAATAGAAGAGTCAAATTATATTCAGTTTACTAATTCAGTCATGATGGACTTAAGTTGATACATGTAAACTGGGCCCTTGCTATAATAGGATCTTGGAGATTTTTTTTTGGATAATGGGGGTATGTTATAGGCTAATAGGTAAAATGATGACACAATAGAATCCCTTCAGTAATCCTGATTAATACTAATAATGTCTGAGTCAGGCCTGCATTATGTCTATGTCTAATGTGTGTGACAAGTGGGTCATTTTAGTGTTAAATGTATTTGTGTGTAGTAAACTCTTCAGTACTCTAGGTGTGTGTGTGTGTAGAGAAGGCAAAGATAAAATAGGTAATGCCTATTGTGGGGGCACAATAATTAACAAGTATGTAAATTTTAATTTCACAAAAGGCTTTGTGAGTGTATTAAACCAGGGGTCATCCCTCTAGAGTGCTTTTACTTAGCTTAGGCTAGACCCCTGATATGACCTGTAAAAGTGATACCCTAACATATTTTTAAAAGTGACTAGAATTTGAATGTGCGACCATCTTTGATCAATACGAATAAATAGCCATAAGCCAATAAGACTTAAATGCACAAAATTAATAAATTTGCTGTTTTCCATTCAACATGGGCATAACTGGTATTTGGCCTAGAGCCAAAGCATGTGCACATGTACATACAGTGGGGGTATTGATGCACATAGCATGAGTAGATATTCAAGTGTAGTTGAAATGTTTCAAGTTGTGAAAAAAATACAGTTGATTTCCCCCTGCTGCCTAGAAATTAAGTTAGAGCATTCTTTGGATATGTGAGTCTTAAATAGCCCCTTGTACCAAGCTTATGAAATACTTCAAAATTGAAAGCTAGCTTCAAGGATAGTAGTAAAGAGGTTTTTTGTTTTTTAAGAACACTTTTTTTTAATTTTCTTTTTCTTCCTTGTAGTATTTTGATCTACCTACTAAATACCGTTTTATCCTAACCTTGCTCTCATAATAGCTTAAGAACAACTACTAGAAAGGCCAAGTTAGAGAGAACATACATGCTCTTGTCCTAGTTTTCCTCAAATTGCATGTATTTTAAACAATCCATTTTTGATAGTGTAAATTAAAAAATATTCTTACCACTGTGATAGGTAATGATAGTAGTCAATCTCTAGTGGAGGCTACTTATGCCCTCCACTCAGAAGGAGTTGACTAAGGAGCAAGGAGAACTTCTTTCATACTTTAATGGTTCATAAAATTGGAAAACTATCTTGAACTACAACAAAAACTTAACCAAATTTTGTTTGCTTTAAAGGAAGAGGTCTTTCCAAAGAGAAAATTAACAACTGACTGAGTCAGTCCTGCTAGTTTGTAAATTTACTAGCTATATTTTAGAGTCCTATGTGGTATTTAAAACTATGTGATTACTTCTTGACATTTATTTCAGATCAGACCCCAACACCAACAAGATTCTTGAAAAACTGTGAAGAAGTGGGATTGTTTAATGAGTTGGCAAGTCCATTTGAGAATGAATTCAAGAAAGCCTCAGAAGACGACATTAAAAAAGTATGTTGGTAACCATAAAATAAATAAAAAAGAGTACTTCTAACATAGCAGTAATGATTGTTTGACCTTCCTGCCTACTTATTTTAGATATGCGGATCAGTTATTTTTAACTTTAATATTTTCTTAATGTTTCCAATTTAGATGCCTCTAGATTTATCCCCTCTTGCAACACCCATCATAAGAAGCAAAATCGAGGAGCCCTCTGTTGTGGAAACAACTCACCAGGATAGTCCTTTACCTCATCCGGAGTCCACTACCAGTGATGAAAAGGTTAGAGATTTATGTATATGGTAAACACAAACTAAGGGAGAAATGTTGGTATTGTGAGTAAAGTTTAAATATTTTGTCTACAATTAAATGTTAATTTAATAAATTGTAGGTCACTCAGTGTCATCTTGTAATAGTTTTATATGTAAAAGTTAGCCTGTGAATATTCATGGAAATTTCAGGGAAAGAAGACTGCCTTTATAATTAGCTTTTTATTACACACAAAGTAGTTATAGGGGAGAGCATCGGTCGTGTTAGATAAAATTGTTATTTCAAACAAGAGATCCCTGTGGAGCAATTTTACTCTGAGTTGGAATCAGCTTGACAGTAACAGATTTGGTTTGGGTTTTGTTATATAAATTTATAAATTTAACGTAATATTCTGGGTTATTTTATTTTTAGCCACTTACAAGGAGCGAAAGCTTAAGAAACTAAAAATTGTTTGAACAAAGATTACTTAGGTTTTTAAAGGGTTAAGGAAATACCTATTCTCAGCAATGGATCTTTGATACCAGTGACTAAGAAGATGTACAATCTCAGTGCAGGCCTTTTGTAGGTAGTTTAGGCCATTCGTGGGTCCTGAATACCTTGGTAACCTGATACCACCTGGGCTATGGTTGTGTGGTGAGTAAACCATTCATTACATGTATTAAAACTTTACAACATAACCTTATCTAAAAGTGAAGGTGAGAAAGAGTACCAAGATAACTTTTGGAAGGGAAGGGAACTACATCTTGGAATATATTCCCTGCCACCTAGTAACAAAAGCTTTTAATACAAAATTGTATTATTTGAATTTATATTTAGTAAAAAATATTACCATATTAAACAGAAATGTTTATAAAATACAAATTTGTTAGTGAAAGTAGATTCTTGTTAGTTTTCTGAATTGTCTGCATTTTTATGATACTATGTAAGAAATAAGTATTTCCTCATTTTTATTTGTTTGAAAATAAAAAGATGTGCTGCAAAAGATGAAATATTGCTAATGACTGAATACAGAAACCTTGGCAGGCACATGATAAAATTTCAGATTAGTGTATTTCAAAATAAAAGAACATTTCATTTGCAATAAAAAGTCAACAGAAATTTTTCAATTAAAAAAGTGAATGTATGAATACTTCATTTTTTCATTCATAAGCACATTAAAATAAACACATTTATTGGGGAACACCATGTGAGACACAATGGGACACACGAAGAGGCATTGGCAATGTTTGTTTTTAGATTATGTTATTCTAAAACCATAACCTCATTAATGGACTTCTTCAATGGCAAAGGAGCTCAAAGTAAGGCAAAAAAAAAAGTAACTTTTTACCTAGGAATAAATGCTTTGGCTATTTTCTTTTTCCGATTATTAAAAAACTCATAAAAATCTTTTAAGAATTCTAAAAAATACAAAGAAGAAAACCAAAATCACCTGTAAGCCTATAACCACTTATAAGAATTACTAATGTTTGAAACATTTTTTCTAGATATGTACTTGTGTTTATACATACAAATATAAATGAATAGTTACATGGAAGGATAAATGGATACAAAGAAAGATTTTCAATCACTCCTAGTTTACTTTTATATCATGCATTAGACACTCAGCATTAATGGACATTTTCCCATGTCATTAGAAATTTTCGAAAATCATAATTTTTAATAGTTATATTTATTTTATCGTTATCTTAATGTATTTAATTATTTGTGTTCTTGTTGGATATAAAGGTTGTTTCTACATTATCACAGTTATTAGAAATACTGTTACATCTTTGATGTAAATATCCGTTTTTCCAAGAAAGCATTCCAGCTCCTTCACACTCATCCGCTTTTCATTGTTGCAACTGTAGCCTCTTTAAGGAATATCTCCTCCTCCTCCATTCCTCAGTCATTAGCTTCCCTTGGTCAGGGCATAGTCATGCCAACTTGTACTAAATATGTTCTGGGCCCCTTTTTCTTCTCTTCTCTGCTATCTTCCTCAGTCAGCTCAACCAGACCCGTAACATTAAACACCATTTACATCCCAGCTAATACACCTCATGCCTAGCCACCGCCCGTCTGTCATTGGTGGCTTGAATGTCGCTGTGACGTTGGACAGGTTTCAGCAGAACCTCTAGACTAAGATGGACTAGGAGGAGAGGCAATGGAGATTTTCTTTTGAAAATCAGCCAGTGAAAACCCTGTGGATCACAGCAGTCCAGTCTGCAACTTATCATGGGAATGGCTCAGAAGCGGCAGCTTTTCTTTCCATTGTGCATGGAATCACTGTGAGTCAGGGATCTACTCGACGACAGCTAACAACAATGTGCTGCTGATTGCCAAATTTATATCTGCCCAGATTTGTCTCCCGATTGCCATATTCTTATTGAGCTTCATGTTGACATCTCCTTTTCTATGTCTAATAAAAATCTTAATATGCTTAAATCAGAGTCCTGATTCCTTCCTCCGTTTTCCCTAGCTCAGTAAATTTTTTCTCCATCCATCTAGTTCATTAATTCCTTCTTTTCCTTCACATTGAAACCAACAGCAGATCTTATTGATTCTAGTTCCAGAATGTATCCTGAATCTATCCTCTTCTATCTGTCTTCAATCTCATCACTTTAGTTTAAGCCATCATCGTTTCTTACTTGGACTATTTATTAACAGTTGTCATCTCCCTGAACTTCCTGCTTCCATCTCCAGTCTTATTTTTTATAGGTTGTTTTTGTTTTGTTTTGTTAATTTTCAATAAGTCACGTCATTCCTCTGCTTAAAATCCTTCAATGATTTGCCATTGTATTTTAAGGTAATTCAAACTTCTTATCATAAGCTCTCTTTGATATGTCCTTTTCTATGCATCTAACCTCATCTCATGCTTCTTTCTGTTGTGTTCATCTAATTTTCCAAGCTTTTTCTTCCTCAGAGACATTGCACTTGGTATTGCTACCTTTTCCCTAGAACGTGCCCCTCCTTGTCCTTTCAGTATTAGTACAAATGCCTCTTTTGCAAAGAAGCTCACCTCATCTCCTATGCTATACCTAAAGTAGCCAACTCCACCGTCAATCGTTCACTGCATTTGATTACATTACACTTTATTACTTCGTAACGTTAATTACCATCTGAAATTTTCTTGTTTGACTTGTTTATGGTCTTATCTCTTCCCACTAGTCCCTAAGGGCATATCATAAATTCTCAAACTTGTTGAATAAATGAAATTCCAGTAGTACAAGTTGATCTTTTTGCCTATGTAGCTTAATAAGATTTTGATAGTAAGTGGCAGCAGCATAAAGGCCAATTCAGAGAACACAGGACACCCAGCTGGACACTAACTAGTTAAGGAATAATGGATAAAGCCCTTAATGTCTTTGTTTGCTTGCCTGTCACCTACGAAAAGACTGCCTCTAAAAACTCCTGGCTGACTCACAAATTTTGTTTTCCTTTAATTGGAAAAGAGCTCACTTTAATAATTACTGTTTATTTTACATTCAAGATAACAATTTTACTTGGCCTTTGATATTGAGAAATTCTTGATATAGGAGACATAGCTACCTGAGATTAACAAACCTTTGTATTATTTTAAGAAATTTCTGAGCATTTCTATTATTGAATTTGTATCAGCCATAACAGACTCCCTGGACCTGTTTACTCTTCTTTACAGTGTAATGAGGGAGCAGGACTAGGCAATCTCTTAGGTTCCTTCTGGATTTTAAGTTCTATGATTCCTTAAGTGAATTGTATTTTTAATTTTTATTAAAATTCTCATGGAATCTTAGCAAAGTTGCTCAGCCTTATTTATTTCTGGATTGATAGGAAAACAAGTTGTACTGAAGAAAACCACTGAGATTTTTTTAAATTGTAAAATTAATTGAACATTACGTTTGAGCCTTTTAGCTGTTCCTAAGATTTTCTTTTAGTTAATTTTAGAGGAAATAATTTACTTTGGGGGGATATTAAATATTATCTTGTGGATGCTTTTAGAAGTGTATTATTTTCTGTTCACTAAGGTACATGAATTGACTTGCCTTTCTAATTCCACCCTTTCTCTATCCCATGGTTAAATAGGAAGTACCATTGGCACAAACTGCACAGCCCACATCAGCTATTGTTCGTCCAGCATCGTTACAGGTTCCCAATGTGCTGCTTACAAGTTCTGACTCAAGTGTAATTATTCAGCAGGCGGTACCCTCACCAACCTCAAGTACTGTAATCACCCAGGCACCATCCTCCAACAGGCCAATTGTGTAAGTGATATGGGCCAATCATTGAACCATTCTTTTATGATTCTTTTAATTTCAGTTGGGTCTGTTGTGATGTGGCCCATCTCGTTTCTTATGAACCATTCTTTTATGAATTGCTCCTTGTTTTCCTGCCAAGAGTCTTCGTAAGGCATTTAATTATTCAAATTGAGACCTTAGGATTTTTTGTGTGTATGTTTTAGTTGTTTTTTTCATGCCTTAATTCTTGGGAAAAGTAATTGGATCATTCTCTAGTGTGTATATAATCCCAGTAGATTGAAAAATAAACATCTAAAACTTAATTTAAAAAGCACATCATCATAGAATATGAATTTAAGTTGGTCTCTTATTTTTATGTTTTATACAAAATGCATAAAATTTCTCCATCACCAGAGGGCATTTCTTTTAGGTCTCACAGGTAGCTCTCAAGAGCTTTCTGATAAGATTTTTTTTTCATTTTACAAGTTGGAGATTGTCCTAAGTAACGGAACTTGTTCCATTTTTTTTTTTTTTTCCTCGTTTTTATACTGCCACATAGAGTGTGCATTCAGGATGCAATTACTGATAATTAAATTTTGCAGTTTCTTTCCAGTTAGAAAATTTATTTTTAAATGACATGATAATAGGAGTAAAAATTCTGTTTTTTTTTAGGAAATGTTTTGATATGGGTTTCTTTAGTTTCCCTTCTTCTGTTTCCCTTAGCCCTGTACCAGGCCCATTTCCTCTTCTGTTGCATCTTCCTAATGGACAAACCATGCCTGTTGCTATTCCTGCATCAATTACAAGTTCTAATGTGCATGTTCCTGCCACAGTTCCAGTAAGTTTGAAATTTAGACTATTTAAACCTTTTTTTTTTTTTTCTTTTAGAAAATTTATCTTTGTTAATTAATCAGAACATGTATTTGGGGCTGCTTGATTTGCTTATGAAATTGAATTTAATAAAGTGGCTATTAGTGGTGAGTAGTATTTTTTTTTTTAGTATAGTATTCAGTCACTGATGTATATGGTGATAGCATATACCATTTAAGACAAGTATAATCAGATAGGAAACATTTTTCAGTCCTCTAAGAATCTTAATTGTTTTCTTTGTATTTTTAATACTAAGGACTTTATTCCTATTTAACCCATTTTAATTTGACTAGATTTGTAGTTTTCAAGTGTTAACACAGATTTCTAATTAAAAACAAAAAGATGTTTAAACTAGAACGCTTGTCAAGGAACTCCATGTTCTCTCAGTTACTGTACACATTGTTTCTAAAAACACACTTTGAACTTTTATGGTCAAATCCAGGATACAGAATTCCAGCAATAGCCCGAACATGTTAAAATCTAAACAGTCCTAAAATATTAGACAGTATCCCACTTTCCCAATGAGAAGATCCAGATGGTAAGTTTTTGAGGGACATGTGAAACATAATTAAATTTTTGAAAGACATACAAAATAATTAAACATCTGCTTAAAATATCACTAGTGAACATTTGAAAGCATATTCTTCACAATAATGTAATTTAGAAATAGTGAGTTTTTTTCCTACTCTCACATTTGATAAAACAGTTTTGTTCAGACTTTTCAAATGTGTCTTCAACATCGAGGTTGTCACCATTAGAGCCACTTTATGAGACACACAGTACTGCTTTCCAGGGTTTGTTTTCCTTTCTATCTAAATTATTTAAGATACAACACTTTCTGTTTTGTTGTGTTTTTAAGATACAACACTTTTTGATTCTATTATTCTCTTCCTGGATATCTAACCCCAAGCCCTAGATACTCATTCATGTAATAATGGGATCACTTCTTCTTTTACTTTGTAGGTAGATGTTGGTAATAAGTACAGTATAACCATTTATTGTTTAGCTTTTTAAAAAAAAAATTTTTTTAAGCTTTATTTATAATAACGTTCAACACTTTGAGTTTAGATTATGCTCTCAGGAATGTTAGTAAAATTCATGTTAAATTTTTACTTCTTTTTTATTAACTAATTCTTCCAAATGACCTAAGTACCTAAAATTAGCATTAAGGTAATTCAAGATAATGTGTCTCCTTCAAGCAGAACTCTGTTGTTCAAAATGCATTGTTTGAGAGACTGTATGGACTTAAATATAAGATCGTTACTTCCTCTTTTCTGAGAATACTTTTTCACGGGGGAAATATTTTTACCTTGAATTTGAGATTATATGGGCATCCTATTAAATGTAGCTGTGATTGGCAACTTGAAGTAAAAGAAGAGAGATAAGTACTTTAATTATAATCATTAATCACTCAGCATTGATGTTAGGTTTTTAACAAAAAGGCTAAAACCAAAATGGAAGAATCTGTTCCAGATTGTTACTATTAGAGAAATTATTAGAGGTTATCAGCACCTTTCTTGGCATTATGTAGTATATTAGCACATCAAAGAACTTATATATTTTAGAAATTTTAATAGCAAATTTTATTGTTTGAAATTATCTTTTTATGCCTAGTTGTCGCAAGCTTTGACATTCCTTCATTTCAAATTCTGGAACATATTTGAGAAATTTTGCATCAATCATTTTGAATATTATGAGTTTCTGTAAGAAGAAACCATTAAGAAACTGAAAGTTAAAGGTTAGGGAAACAGGTGTGTCAGAAAAATCCACAACTTTTGAGGAAAAAAATCAGGATATAAGATGAATAAGGATTCTGTGTAGAGATGTAATGAGACAGAGTTACAATTTTCTGATTCTGAAGTCTCTAGTAGATTATTGTAATAGCCACTGTACAAATAAAATACGATTTTCATTTTGAATATAATCTCTAGCAATCATTTTTCAATGTATTTTGCACAGCTTGTTCGACCAGTCACCATGGTGCCTAGTGTTCCAGGAATCCCAGGTCCTTCTTCCCCACAACCAGTTCAGTCAGAAGCAAAAATGGTAAGCAAGATTTTGCTTGTTTTTAACTTCCTTGAACCTGTTCTGAATTAGTGTTTTCCATTAAAACTTGCTTGAAATGCTCAATATAGATCAATTTTATGAAATTATGAACTGCATTACATTTTCAAAGAACCAGAAAATTCAGAAAAGGAAAGTTTTCATTACTATAGTGACTTTGGTAGAGGTACTTTAAAGTAAATCGGTGGATTGGGAGTAAAATTCTGGTTCTTGTCACTAGTGGTTTGTGTTTTGGCTGACTTTTTAACAAACTCTTTCTCCTCCTGGTGGAAGATAGGAGTATTACAACTAAACTAGACAATTCTGTAGTAATGTCAGTAAATGTTGCATAAGATACATGAAGGAAGACCCATGTTTTTGTGTTGTGCTTCAGACACTTGAGAAATTACTATTCTTTAAAGGGATGAGCTATAGATTACCAGTCAGGAGATACATATTTTAATTTTAATCTTAGCTATGTCATTCACTACCCTTAATCAAACCACTTTAACTTTTCTGAGACTCAGTTTCCTCATCTGTAAAAAAAAAAAAAAAAAAAGGGGGTCTATTAAGCTTTGATTTCTGCATTCTCTCCTAGGTCCAAATCCTATAAACTTTCTGATTTTTTTGTTGAAAACCTGAAGCTTTTTTTTTTTTATAATTGTGCTTTAAGTGAAAGTTTACAAATCAAGTCAGTCTTCTCATACAAAAATTTATATACACCTTGCTATACATTCCAGTTGCTCTCCTCCTAATGAGACAGCACACTCCTTCTCTCCACCCTCTGTTTTCATGTCCATTCGGCCAGCTTCTGACCCCCTCTGCCCTCTCATCTCCCCTCCAGACAGGAGCTGCCCACATAATCTCATGTGTCTCCTTGATCCAAGAAGCTCACTCCTCACCAGTATCATTTTCTCTCCCACAGTCCAGTCCAATCCCTGTCTAAAGAGTTGGCTTTGGGAATGGTTCCTGTCTTGGGCTAACAGAAGGTCTGGGGACCATGACCTCCAGGATCCTTCTAGTCTCAGCCAGGCTGTTAATTCTGGTCTTTTTATGAGACTTTGAGATCTGCATCCCACTGCTCTCCTGCTCCCTCAGGGGTTCCCTGTTGTGTTCCCTGTTAGGGCAGTCATCGGTTGTAGCTGGGCACCATCTAGCTCTTCTGGTCTCAGGCTGATGTAGTCTCTGGTTTATGTGGCCCTTTCTGTCTCTGGCTCATAATTATCTTGTATCCTTGGTGTTCTTCATTCTCCTTTGCTCCAGGTGGGTTGAGGCCAATCCATGCATCTTAGATGGCCACTTGCTAGAGTTTAAGACCCCAGAAGCCACTCTCCAAAGTAGGATGTAGAATGTTTTCTTCATAGATTTTATGATGCCAATTGACCTAGATGTCCCCTGAACCAGTGGTCCCCAAGCCCCTGCCCCTGCTACGCTGGCCTTTGAAGCGTTTAAAAACCTGAAGCTTTTTTAAAAATCATTGTAATTCTCACTTCTACTTTTTACTGTACTTTGAGGCTAATCCTTCTTACTGTTAATTAATTAATGTGTCCATAGGAAATCAATAGGTAATTAGTTATTAAACAAACAAAAAAAGCAGTTGCTGTTGGGTGGGTTCCCACTCATGCTGACCTGTGTGTTTCACAGTAGTGCTGTGCTATGTAGTGTTTTCCATGGCTGTGATCTATTAGAAGCGGATCACATTTTGGTTAGTAGCTGAGTGCTTAACCATTTGTGCCACCCAGGGACTCCAAATAGTTGTTCAACAGCTATTATTAGCTTCAGTTCTCTGCTAGGCATTGTATTAACAATATAAATTCATAGATGTAAAAACTATTATATATTGCAAAGTGTTGAATTTTTTTACTGCTATTATCCAGTAGTGTGAATGATCAATCTGAATTTATACATGATAACCTTTGTAACAATAAAACTTAACATTTAAATAAAAAGCAGTTGTCTGAGGAAACATAAAAATTAGCTGGTTATGGATTGTGGCAAGAGAAGAACCTGAAAATGCAAGGGGGAAATTTTTCACATAACAACGTGGTTAGGTCAGAGCTTCGGAAATACTAGGATGAATCTTCTTCACTTAATAGCAAAAGAGCTTCACTGGGTATGTTTTTTGCACTTCCTGTTTTAAATATTTGGGTTTTAAATATGTTTGGTAAAGTAGAAAGTCATCAAAAACGAGAGAAACCCGCAATGAGATGGATTGACAATGAGATGTATTGACACAATAGATGAAAGAATGGGCTCGAACATACCACGAAGATGATGTAGGACCAGGCCAGCTTTCATTCTGTTATACATAAGGTCGCTATTAGTGAGAGCTGACTCAGTGGCAGCTAACTACAACGTTTTAAATACATTGCACTAATGAAAAATTCAGTTTCATTTGCCGTGCAGTGAGAACCGAATAGAGCAGAAAAAGGAGTAAAGGATCATTTTTGTGCACCTGTTAAAAATCCGTTACTGGCGAGTTGATTCTGACTCATAGCAACCCTATAGGACAGAGTAGAACTGCCCCATTGGGTTTCCAAGGAGTGGCTGATGAATTTGAACTGTTGACCTTTTGGCTAGCAGCTGAGCTCTTAACCACTACACCACCAGGTCTCCTTTTTGTGCACTGGATCTCAAAATATTTTTACATATTCATTGGACTTCTTTCCTACTAATTAATTCAAAAAGACTGAACAGATTTAAAGAATACTTTTTTTTTTAGGCTACAGGAGTAGTCCATATTTCTAGAAACTATTGAGCTAACATTTCTCAGAACAACTTTTTCTTTTAAATCACTAGGAAATTAAATTAGCAAGAATACAAGCATTTGTATGTTTGCGTATTAAACAATATCAAAGCTATAGCCTTCACAAATTTATCTCTGAAAAACAATCTTTGAAGACCAAAAAATAGCATGGGAAGTCACAGATTGCCCCACTTAAATTTAACAATCCAGATAAATTTCTTATTAGAACTTTGCTCCTGTAAAATAACCATATTTAGGTGATTGCCTGTTCTAACTGGGATAGTAAATAAGGTTGTCCTTTTGGAGTGAATTTAAAAAGACTCTGCAGTTGACCTTTTTTTTAAATCAAAAACTTCAAATACATGCAACATAGAATGGTGTAATGAACCCCCATGTACCTGTTACCCACCTTCAGTTATTAGCAATATACTGCCATTCTTGTTTTATCTATACCTCAGGCCATTCCCTCCCTCCCCCCCACTCAATTATTTTAATAGATCTTTCTTTTTGTAAAATTTACATACATCAAAATGAAGCAGTTTTAACTATTCAGTTTTGATAAATAAGTACACTTATGTAACCCACACTCCTGCTATGATAGAGAACGGTATCACCTCCCTAGAAGGTTTCCTCGTGTCCCTTCCTGCTCAGCTCCCTTCCCCAAACTATTCTGATATTTGTTATCGTCTCTCCAGAACTTTATATAAATGGAATTAAGTTAGTATATACTGTTTTGTGTCTAGCTTAGCACGTCTGAGATTTATTCATGCTGTTGTGAGTGTATCATAGTTTCTCTTTATTGCTCAGTGTTTCTTTTTATTGTATGAATATACTACAATTTTTTTAATCTAGTCTCCTGTCGACGGACACTTGATTTTTTTCTAGTGATAAGCTATTGTGAATAAATCTGCTACACAAATTCTTGTGTAACTGTTTTTGTGAATGTATATTTTTCATTTTCCTGGGTAAATATCTAAGAGTAGAATTGCTGAGTTAAAAGGTAGGTGTATATTTAACTTTATAAGAATGCTATACCTTTTCCCAGAGGTTTATATTCCCAGTAGCAGGAATTCCAGTTTTGCGTTCTTGTCAATGTTTGATTTTGTTAGTCTTATTAATGGATCTGTGGTGGCACAGTGGTTAAGAGCTCACCTGCTAGCTAACCAAAAGATCGGCAGTTCACACCCACCAGCCACTCGGTGGAAACCCTGTGGGGAAGTTCTGTCCTATAGGGTCACTACAGTCAGAATTGACTCAACAGCAGTGAGTTTGGTTTTTGGTTAGGTCTTTTTAATTGTAGACATTCTAGGGGTGTATAGCAGCATCTCATGATTTTAATTTGCATTTCGTATTAGATCTGTATATCTTCCTTTGTGAAGTCTTTTTCCCCATTTTTTAAATTGGGTTGGTTGTCTTTTATTATTTTTTATAGAAATTCTTTGTATATACTGTCAGTTTGTCATACTGTGAGGGCTTGTGTGTTGCTGCAATGCTGGAAGCTATGCCACCAGTATTCAAATACCAGCAGGGTCACTGTCTTAGTGATCTAGTGCCAGTATAACAGAAATACCACAAGTGGATGGCTTTAACAAAGAGAAATTTATTCTCTCGCTGTCCAGTAGACTACAAGTCCAAATTAAAGATGTCAGCTCCAGGGGAAGGCTTTCTCTCTTTGTTGGCTCTGGGGGAAGGCCCTTGTCATCAGTCTTGCCCTGGTCTGGGAGCATCTCAGCACAGGAACCTTAGGTCCAAAGGATGTACTCTGCTCCCAGCACTGCTTTCTTGGTGGTATGAGGTCCCCATGTCCCCCTGCTTGCTTCTCTCTTTTATATCTCAAAAGAGATTGGCTTCAGACACTATCTAATCTTGTAGACCTCATTGGTATAACTGAATATAACTGCCACTTTTTAATCCATCTTATAGGGATAGGATTTACAGTACATAGGAAAATGACATCAGAAGATAAAAATGGTAGACAACCATACAAGGGAATCATGCCCTAGCCAAGTTGACAGATATTTTTGGCGGACACAATTCAGTCCATGAGAGTCACCCATGGCGAACAGGATTTCAGCTGAGCTTCCAGGCTAAGACAGACTAGGAAGAAGGACCTGGCGGTTTACTTCTGAAAAAAATTAGCCGGTGAAAACCTTTTGAATAGCAGTGGAACACTGTCTGATATAGTGCCGGCAGATGAACCCCTCAGGTTGAAAGGCACTCGGAATACGACTAGAGAAGAGCTGCCTCCTCCAAGTAGAGTTGATCTTAACGTGGATGTAGCCAAGTTTTCGAGACCTTCATTTCCTGATGTGGCACGACTCAGTATAAGAAGAAACAGCTGCAAACATCTATTAATCATGGGAATGTGGAATCTAGGAAAATTGGAAATCATCAAAAATGAAATGGAACGCATGAACATCGATATCCTAGGCATTAGTGAGCTGAAATGTACTGGTATTGGTCATTTTGAATCAGACAGTCACGTGGTCTACTACGCCAGGAATGATAAAGAGGAATGACATTTCATTCATCATCAAAAAGAACATTTCAAGATCTATCCTGAAGTTACAATGTTGTCAGTGATAGGATAAGATCCATACACCTACAAGGAAGACCAGTTAATAGGACTATTATTCAAATTTACATACCAACTACTAAGGCCAAAGGTGAAGAAATTGAAGATTTTCACCAGCTTCTGCAGTCTGAAATTGATCCAGCATGCAGTCAGGATGCTTTGATAATTACTGGTGATTGGAATACGAAAGTTGGAAATAAAGAAGGATCAGTAGTTTGAAAAGTAAGCCTTGGGGATGGAAATGATGCCGGAGATTGCATGATAGGATTTTTCAAGACCAACGACTTCTTCATTGCAAATCCCTTTTTTCAACAACATAAATGGCAACTCTACACATGGACCTTGCCAAATGGAATGCACAGGAATCAAATCAACTACATCTGTGGAAAGAGACTATGGAAAAGCTCAATATTATCAGTCAGAACAAGGCCAGGGGCCAACTGTGGAACAGACCATCAAGTGCTCATATGCAAGTTCAAATGGAAGCTGAAGAAAATTAGAACAAGTCCACAAAAGCCAAAGTACAACCTTGAGTATATCCTACCTATATTTAGAGACCGTCTCAAGAACAGATTTGACGCATTGAACCCGAATGACCGAAGACCAGACGAGTTGTGGAATGACATCAAGGACATCATACATGAAGAAAGCAAGAGGTTGTTAAAAAGACAGGAAAGAAATAAAAGACCACAATGGTTATCAAAAGAAACTCTGAAACTTGCTCTGGAACACTGAGCAGCTAAAGCAAACAGAAGAAATGTTGAAGTAGAAGAGCTGAACAGAAGATTTTGAAGAGCAGCTCGAGAAGACAAAGTATTATAATGACATGTAAAAGACCTGGAGTTACAAAACCAAAAGGGAAGAACATGCTTGGCATTTCTCAAGCTAAAAGAACTGAAGAAAAAATTCAAGCCTCAAATTGCAATAGTGAAAGGTACTAAGGGAAAAACACCTAACAGCGCAGGAAGCACCAGAAGAATACGGAAGGAATGCACATAGTCACTGTACCAGAAAGAATTGGTCAACGTTCAGCCATTTCAGGAGGTAGCATATGATTAAGAACGGCTGATACTAAAGGAAGAAGTCCAAGCTGCACTGCAGACATTGGGGAAAAGCAAGCCTCCAGGAATTGACAGGATACTAGTTGAGATGTTTCAAGAAACAGATGCAGCACTGGAAGTGCCCACTCAGCTATGCCAAGAAATTTGAAAGACGGCTACCTGGCCAACTGACTGGAAGAGATCCGTATTTATGCCTATTCCGAAGAAAGGCGATCCAACCAAATGTGGAAATTATCAAGTAATATCATTAATATATCATGCAAGTAAAATTTTACTGAAAATTGTTCAAAAGCGGTTGCAGCAGTACCTCGACAGGGAACTGCCAGAAATTCAGGCCAGATTCAGAAGAGGACGTGAAACGAGGGATATCATTGCTGATGTCAGATGAATATTGGTTAAAAGCAGAGAATACCAGAAAGATGTTTACCTATGTTTTATTGACTATGCAAAGGCATTTGACTGTGTGGATCATAACAAATCTTTATGGATAAACGAAGAATGGGAATTCCAGAACGCTCATTGTGCTCATGCAGAGCCTGTATATAGACCAAGAGGCAGTCATTTGAACAGAACAAGGGAATAGTGTGTGGTTAAAATCAGGAAAGGTGTGTGTCAGGGTTGTATCCTTTGACCATACTTATTTGTTCTGTATGCCGAGCAGATAATCAGAGAAGCTGGACTATATGAAAAACCAAGGCAGCATTAGGATTGGAGGAAGACTCCGTAACAACCTTCTTTATGCAGAAGACACAACCTTGCTGGCTGGAAGTGAGGAGGACTTGAAGCACTTACTGATAAAGATCAGTATGGATTACACCTTAACATAAAGAAAACAAAAATCCTGGACCTGTAAGTAACATCATGATAAATGGAAAAAATATTGAAGTTGTCAAGGATTTCATTTTATGTGGATCCAAAATCAACACCCAAGGAAGTAGCAGTCAGGAAATCAAATGACGCACTGCATTGGGCAAATCGGCTACAAAAGACCTCTTAAAAAGCAAAGATGTTACCTTCATGTCTAAGGTACACCTGACCTACGCCATGGTGCTTTCAGTCGCCTCATATGTGTGCGAAGGCTGGACAGTAAGGATGACCGAAGAATTGATGACTTTGAATTATGGTGTTGGCGAAGAATGTTGAATATACCATGGGACTGCCAGAAGAATGTACAAATCTGTCTTTGAAGAAGTACAGCCAGAATGCTCCTTAGAAGTGAGAAGGTGAAACTTTGTCTCACATACTTTAGTCATGTTATTAGAAGGAGTCAGTCCCTGAGAATCATGCTTGGTAGAGGGTCATTGAAAAAGAGGAAGACCTTGATTGACACAGCGACTGCAGCAGTAGGCTCGGGCATAACAGTGATCATGAGAATGGCCTAGGATCAGGCAGCGTTTTGTTTTGTTTTGTTTTATGTAGGGTAGCCATGTGCCGTAACCGACTCAACAGCAGCAGGTTTGGCCTTTTTTTGGCTTTGTATTTTCATTATCATTTATTTTCCAAGGTCCCTTGGTATTTCTTCTTTGCACTATGGGTTATTTAGAAGTGTATTGTATAATTTTCAAATATTTGGGGGGCTCGCCTATTTTTTGCTCACTGATTTCTAAATAACGTGCATTGTGGTTTGGGAACATACTCCCTGTAGTATGTTTGATTGTCCTATGTTTCCATTTTCTAATAGATCATAACTATTTGGCTTCATGTGTGCTAACAATAGATATGTATTGTCATGCTATTCTAGTAGTATGAACTGATAAATAAAATATCAATTGCCATTACTGTTAAGGGAATGAAATATTCTGATTATTTGGAGCTTTCTGTTACGTAGAAATTGTTTCTTCAGTATTGTTTTTACATTTTTATCAAATATAATTGGTTTTTTTTGCCTGCCTTAGTGTCATATTCTGAACACTAGTATCTGTTTGATTCAGAAATCTTCATTGTTTTCATCAACATAAATATGTCTGTATTGTTACATGTATAAAATGAATGTTCTAACCTTAAGGCATAGTTTGGTTTTTGTGGTTTGTATTTTTACTTCAGCCTCATTTAACAGTTTGTTTCTATGGGCTATAATTTATTTAACAAGTAAATAAGCACTAAGAAATTCAGCAGGCCTGACCTGAAATTTTCATATTTTTCTTGCAAGTGTTCCTGGTGACCATCAGCAGAGTAGAAAGAGCCTTACCTTTTAAAAAGGCCATTACTAATTTTTTTCGAAGTTTTCAGCGATAAGAATTATATCAGTGAGGTGTTTTGTTTTTTGATACCCTTGATGGTGACTTGTGTATAAAAACAATTACTCAGGGGCTGCTTTTTAAAAATTACATTAGACTTATTAAAGTTACAAACTCAGAAACTTAGTTCTTCCCTTAGTTCTTGAGATCAATGTAAAAATTCAGTTATAATCACGTTTAAAAGTCTTAAAATATAATCTTAAATATATTACTAAACTCCATTAATAAGTTAATATATCCTTTTTCTCTAAAAGTACCTCAATTGTGTAACAAACTTTCCCAAATACTTTAATAACTCTTAAATTTGTAGTTAGAGTGAGACTTCATTTTCTTAAATGTTCTAATATTATTTAGAAGCTTAGTAAAATTATCTTCCTGCTTCCAACTAAAATCACAGGACAATCAGTTTCTGATTTAAACATTTAAAGCAAAAACGTAAGGATGATCTGTAACTCTGTGCAAGTTATCATGGGTATTCTTAGCACCTAAAATACCAAACAGATACATATTATTTCCAAACTTGAATTAAGCTTCTAGAGGCTGTAAAAAGACAACTAAACAAACAGTTGTGTCATTAAGCAAAGAAA